>NC_046377.1:4185421-4537832 GCF_011125445.2 Fundulus heteroclitus | reverse complement strand
CCCACAAACCGCTTTAATCTCACCCCCCCCCCCCAAAACCCCGCACACTTTTACATGAAGTACAGCGACACTTAAGCCGGAAGCAGAACCGCTCACTCAAATTAGAAACAAGTTTCTAACAACAGCTGCAAAAAACGCCTAAAAACAGATGTTTTTCATAACTTCCAAAAAAATTTCATCCGAACGGTCGACGGACACCAACTAGAGAAGTTTTGCACAGATCCATTCGGACAAGGAACAATGTCGACGCGACGACTGACAGAATTTCACCTTATTTTCTTTTTTACAGCGTTTCATTTTATCAAGTCGTACCGACGCCGTTTAATCACGTGTATACACCGGCTGATGAAATGCTAATTGTCCGTTTGCGTGAGGATCCGAGTGCTGCAGCTGCAACAGCACTTTACGGAAGGCGACGAAATGAACTCCCATCTCCGAGGCTACGTTTTAATTACTAATAATGAGACTTTTTGTGTCGCTGAAAACGCAGACAATTCCTCCCGGGCTCTTGACGCCGCTCGGATGTCAGATTGCATCCGAGTGTGTCCTGCCTAAACTGTTCAAAGTGTTGACATGTCCACTGCTGACACACACACACACACGCACCTATAAACCGAGGGGACAAATGGAGGGGTGTGAAAATCCACCACCGCCTTAACACCACCCTGACAGAGACCTCTTCCTCTCCTTATAAACCCCCACCCACCCACCCCTCTTTTCACTTCATCTCTGGCACTCTCACTTTTCTGCAAAAACCTGCTTCTTCTGTCTGCTGGTGAGGAATGTGTCAGTTTGACCACATCATCCCTTCCCCTTCATCTCGCTCATCCACCTACGGCTACAGTTTCAAATCTCACTTGTTTTATAAAGAAAGAAAAAAAAAAAAGAAAAAAAAAAAAAAAAGCAGGTCTTCTCTCCCATCTCTGTTTAGGTCGCTTTGGCGTTCCCCTTTTCTTCCTGTTAGCGTGCGCTGGTGCAAAGACACGAGGCCCGCACTTGCAGATCTGACTCGTTTCAACCGTGCGTTAAAGTTCTGCAACAAAGCAGAACCTTCAGGAAAACTATAAAATCAATTTTCTTTTTAAATGATAAAACGATACATCACGTTTTTTTTTTATTATTTTTAGCACTTAAAGTTAAATACAATTCACGCGAGTGATAGAAATGTTCATTTTTTTTCGCCCCTCGAGCCAACAAACGGCCTCTTAGGCATAAAGGACACATCTCCTAGACGCTGTACTCAAACTGTACTTTAACACGTTTTCTTAATGACATACAAATGAGTGAATTTTACAGGAAAATAGAATAAGAGGAAGAAAAGTCTGAGGAGGAAGTGTGATGAAGAAGCAGCGCGGGTGCAGGAGGCAAGCGGACACTTGATGTGGCACATGAACTGAGAGCATCAATGCAAACCTTTGGGGCTGGAACACACACACACACACACACACACACACACACACATACACACACAAGTACAGTGGAAGATACCCCCCACTCTCTCTCTCTCTCTCTGTGTCTCTCTGTCTTGCGTGCACACATCCAAATATGAACATGCAGACACTCTGAAACACGGCCGGAGCCGCGGTGATGGAGTGCATTACTGGAAAGCAAGAGTTTTAAGCGCTCTCCTCCTAAGTCATTGTAATCCCTGCATTTATCTCCATACATTCTGCTTTTTTTTGTGTAATCCTTTAAATGTTTAATTCCTTCTAGCTGTTGTTATCTCCCTCTCTCCCTCTCTCTCTCTCTCAGTCTCTCTCCTCGACCACTTTGGAGGGATTGAGCGGTTTATTAAAAACACATTTTTGACACTTCTAAATGTGCTTTAAATTCAAGCACCCCCCTAAAAATCCACCCCGCAGACTCTAGTTTATCTCAGAACAAAAGATTAGTTTCATGGGTGCAAAATAAATAAAACAAAAAAAAAACAGAGACTTTAATGCAATAACAGTCAAGCGAGAGAGAGCAGGTCATGATATGTGTGAGTTAGAATTAAAACGTGGAGCGTTAGGACATAATCTGCCTCTTGTGGCATTAGGATCAAACGGGCATTATTGCAGGGGGCGAAAGCCACTCGTGTTGACAGTGCAGGGTTTAGAGGGTTCGCACCTCTAAATGAAGGCAGGCCTGCACAAACAACAAGAGGAGCACAGTGAGATTAATATTAGCATAAGGCATAACAACAAGAAGAGCGAACAGATTGAGAACAGGATTAACAGGGTGGGTTGTTTTCCTTTTCATGCGTTGAATTTGGATTAAAACAAAACCAAGCTAAATAAAATTATGAGCGGAGGCATTGCGCGTCCCGATTAAGAAAAAGGGAAGGATTTTTTTTTTTTTTTTTTTTTTTTTGGGGGGGTTGAGCGGAGCATTTGCATGCACATGGGAGCGTCTGGTTGCGCCTATACGTACAGAAGGAGACGTCTGAGCGCTGACAGGGAAGCAGAAGTAAATAAAAAGTTGCGGTGAGAAGCGCGCAGAGGAGATGATCGCAAGTTCTGACCAACGCACTTCGCCTCTCCTTGCAGACTCGCGCGTCCTGCGCTGTTTGTTTGTTTGTTTGTTTGTTTTTACAGTTTGTGGACGAATTGATCTGAATGAGCATAAGTTTTAGTCAGGACAGATAGAAAAGAGTGAGGGGGGGACGGCGGAGGTGGAGGGGGGATGAATGATCGCTGTCACTGGAGCTTAAACAAACACATCCTCGGACATAAATTGCTGTTTGCTCCAGCTTTGCATATGTTATCTGAACTAAAAAGGATCGGAGTGAATCATCAACTCTCTCCTAACATCTCATCTCAGTCACGCTCAGAGTCAAAACTCTGCTCAGACACTTACTTGACGCCCAAACACACACACACACACACACACACACACACACGCACACACGCGCGCTGACTAAGTCTGGCTTTTCACGCACTTTGCGCGTTTTCTCCGAATCCATCTCTGAATCCTTCCTCTCTGGACCCGTGTCCACTCTTGCTTCTCTGTCATCTACATGTGAACGCGTGTGTGTGTGAGTTAGTGAGTGTGTGTGTGTGAGTGTGTGTGTGTGTGTGAGCGGCAGGACGCGTCACGTACCTGTTACACTCCTGAGGTAGCTCAGGCTCAGTGAGCATGCTGGAGTAAGGGTCCGTCTCTCTCGACAACAACAACATAAAACAGTCCGACAATGCTTCAGATGAACAAGGTTAGTCTCCCCCAAACAAGACGGGATTGAAGTGATCCTTCAACCTCTCACACACACTGCTGTTTCTCTCTCTCTCTCTCTCTTTCACTCTCTCTCTCTCTCTCTCTCTGCTCACACACTTCCAGCCTTGCACCCTCCCTCTCGGTCTTTCTCTCAGCCTCTGTCCCTCCTCTTCTCCCTCCCTTGCTGTAAGCTGTGAGATCTGGGCTCAGCTCTTAAAGGGACAGCAGCAGAGTCTCCCTCGCTCCAACGAGAGAGAGAGAGAGAGAGAGAGTGTGTGTGTGTGTGTGTGTGTGTGTGTGTGTGTGTGTGTGTGAGCCGAAGGGAGGGTCTACTTGACCAGAGGGCCCGTCAGTGGAGTCCATCAGTGTTAAATGCACAGCAGTGCCCCCTTCCTCAGGTCCATCCTCCATCCTCCTTTCATCCCCAACGTGGTTTTCACACGCTTCAAAGTAGATGGCCTGAGGTGTGTTTGCTTTTTTTTTTTTTTTTTTTACTACTCTACGTTTTTTTATGAAAACACTAGGATGCAAAAATGATGAATGTACTATGCAGGGTTTTGCCAAAATATGAAGTTGGCTAAAAAAAAAAATCAAAAACAAAACAATAATAGTGTTTCTGCCAAGCAACCTTCACCCAATGCCATGGAGGGTCATAAGGCTAGACGGCTAATGGGTAAGAGTGATTGTTAAAAAAGGGACGCTGACGCAAAGACTCCAGTTTCAGGGTGATTTGTTGGCTTTAGGAAACGTTAAACGGATTCTAACGTGGATTCTGAGGAGATGCATCACTGGCGGGGGATACGGTCCCGCTGCAAGCCTTTGGCTCTGGTTTGTTTGGGGCCACAACCCGACTGTGATGACCCGTGAGCCAGGAAGGACATCACTTGTGAGACGTGTTAGCGCAGCGGTCAGAAGTCAACAATTACAAAGAGAGTGGACATCTTTACTGTGGGGAATTCCTCAAAACTGAACCAGGAGCTCCAATTGTGAGATGAGAGCTGAGCAAATAAACAATAACAAATGTTAACATTGAAATATGACACCTGATGTAAAGAGATCCTTATTTATTAAGAAAAGCTAATGATCCCAGCAAAATAAAAATAAAAAACCTAAAAGAATGGCTTTGTAATGCATTGAACGATCGGACATTTATAAAGGGATATCAGCGGGCCTCTAATGAATAGTAGCAGAATTAGTACTGGGAATGTTCTGTGCTGGCTTTACGGTTCAACATCCACACGCACCTGACGAATACAGCGTGGTTTTAAAGTCTAACACACGCAGCGTGTTTATGTGCAGAATTAAGTGCACGGCGCTACTGTCCATTAAAACAAAGCAGTGTGAACGCCCAGCTATCACTAACTTCTGCTATTTACGGAACGTTAAAGGTTCTTATTGAGCCAGAGTGACGATGGAGAAAGAAGAATCAAAACTTAAGTTTGTCTCCCTTATTCAACGCTTAATCACCTGAAACAACTTTCAGCTCAATGCAAACACCAATGGCAGTGGCGAAACATCAGCTAAGGTCCAAATCCTGCTGCCTGTGGTAGCATTTCTCCAGGCTGAACTGCTGCACAGCAGCTGGCACGTTGGCAGGATTCCCTCGGAGCGGAGGCGAGATCCCAACAGCTGAACTTTTAAGGTGCATTCAGGGACAACTCGTGACAGCTCCAAAGTACTGGAAACTTTTTTTTTTTTTTACTCTCAAATATCAGAGCGGCTGTTTTCAAACATTCCTAAATAACGACCTTGACCGTTTTCAGGTGGTTTCATTGTTGCATAATTTATCCAGGCCACGGCTATATTGGATTATCCTTTTATTAATCGTAAAAAAATCTAACCAAATTCCAAATTCGGAAACATAATAAACTCATATTCATTCGTATTACTGAGTAAAATAGTTTTTTTATTCTCACAGCGTACTGATTTTACAATTGTAACTTACTATGACTTTAAGATCAAGGTATGTTCTGAACCAGGAATAATTGTGTAACTTTTCAGCACTATTAATGCAGAGCCTAGATATTCTTGCCAAGGAATTAACTGCACTGAACTTGTATTTGCAGGGAACAATTTTCTTTTTAAATATATAGTTAGCACGGATTTTATGCAGCCTATAAAGTTGTCAAAAAGCACAAAAAAGAGGAAACGACAAAAAGAAAATCAGTAATTTCAAAGAGATTCCATATTTATTATCGTTATTTTATGAAAATCGGATGCTATGGCAGAATGCCGCTTAAGTTTGCGAACCCGTAACTTACACAGCCGGTGTCAACTAGTGGCTTTTCTCTGAAACCTTTTTTATCCGGCCTGATCAATCTAGTAAACTGACAGCATTCTGTGTCAGACAGTGAGCTCCTTTACATTTTGGTTCCTCGTGCCTTAAATCAGACACAGCCATAACAGAGATGAAAGAGCAACAGCATGTGTCACATTTGGGGGATTCGTCAGAGATCGGACCGGTTGATCAAGTGAGCATAACAAATGAGGCTGAACTTTTCAGACAAATGTAGGGAGCTGTTTAAATAGCCTTAATCACTTTTTATTTCCCTTTTATTTGGCCGTCTACCACTGTCTATTCAGCTGGCTTTAGGTTGATATTAATTTTGATGCTTATACTAAATAAATGTTATTGAAAAGTTATGCGAGCAATCTCATTATGAACACATAAATTCACAGGATGGATAATTTCAAAGGTTTATGTTATCTCTAGTAATGCCTCGGACTAACCCGTGCTTAATTGGTTGTCTTGTGTTGTTCCTTCCTCTTTCACTGCCCCTTTGGTTCCGGCGTGTTAGCGAAGCAAAGCTGTTTTGTGCTCAACTTTGATACACATCATGCATTTTACATGTTTGGCTATGCTAACAGAATAAAGCAGCAGAACAGTGGACGTGAAACAAACCTTGAAACAAGATTAATACAAGGTATCCTGAGGTTGAAGCATCTGAATACCTTCAATGGCTGCTGAATTTCCTAACAATGCCGTCTAAAAAGGTCAGCCACGTCGCGTTTGAAATTATTTCTTAGTTCATTTTTTTTATTTTTTTTATTCAGGCTTTGAATGTTTGTTGGTGAAAGGGGACATGATAGGTGTAAAACAAAATGTGTGTGTGTGTGTGTGTGTGTGTGTGTGTGTGGGGGGCGGGGGGGTTAGTTCCTTACATCTCTGCCTCCAACCATATACGTTTTAGCTGTTTGGTTCTGCGCATGCTTTGATGCTTTAAAACCTCCTAAATGGCATTTCTAATGCATTTAACAGAATTAATAATGGACCTCTGCATGTTATTACATTCCTGTCATTGCGATTTAACAGTGATGTGAACGGGAAGGGGGGGGGAACCCCTCTTACACCGTGGCCACTTGCCAAATACCAAATGTAATGAACCTGAATTCATGTTCTCTTGAGGCAGTCTTCAGATAAATGTCATTTTATTACTGCGCGAGCATTAATGTCAACATATTTGAGTAATTCATCTCCATCAATTTATACAGTCACTCTTTCTCTGCTCTGTTTAAACATGGCCGTACCGTTTGTTAGCGTTAGCGCAAACAGAATTCCACCGAAACCATCCGCGGAGCATCATTTCTTTATCGTTTGCCCTTTGAATTTGAGGCGGTGACATGCAGACTTGATCCTACAAGAACCCAGCTGAACTCTCCCAGCAGGGCTCAAGCTGAAGGTAAAATACAAACACACTCAGACAGCACGCATATGCAACCCGACTGAAACCCTGACCAATCCGCCACACCCCTCATGTCCCCAGGTGTGTGTGGTACGTGCACACGTCTGCGTTCGCGGTGCATGCTGCTTTCAGCCCTTAGTGCTGTCAGTCACTATTAAGGGTGTGTGGTCCCGGTGTCACACATACGGCCAATCCAGCCATTGTTCTGGGGAGCTCAGAGAAAAGCAGAGCTGACGGGCTGCCACTACTGTCGTACTTTAACACACACACACACACACACAGTGCCAGACACACAAATGAAGCATAGAAGGTCTGTCTTAAGATCTTAAGATAGAGACCGAGTGCGTTTCAAATATGCAGGTGATACCTCAAACCCATTTTTTACCAGCACATTTGTCTGCACCCCTGGTAAAGTAGTGTAGAATAAAATAAAATAGAGAGGAAGAATTCAGAATTATCAAACCCTTTATTTCAGCACATTTTTTCTCTGTATGTTTGTATGTGTGTATGTGGAGGTGGGGGGTGCTCGTCTGACAACATGAAGTAGACTGAAAGATCTCAAAAAGATTACAAACGCTTTATGGCATTGGGAGTCCAGCGACCCTCAGTGAGAGCCACGATCCACAGCTGGAGAAACCTTCAGAGGGGTGGCAAAATTACTCCAAGAATGCAACAATGATTAATAAAGGAGATTTAATAAATACTCAGAACATCTAAAACACCTGTGTCTTTTTCTTATCTTAAAGGCCATATATCACGCAAAATCAACCTTTTTGAGCTGTCAACTATGCTATGATGCTATTCCTTTATCGAAATCATGTCCAAAGACATAGTTTTGTTTGACTCATGCATGTCTGAGTAATCCTGGTGAATTCTGCTCTCTGAGTAGCAGCCCTCTTCCTCTCCTGGAAAACGAGTGATTCATTACAGGTCTACGCGAGCGGTCATTACCCGCCCCATCCAGGAAGTACCTAACTTGACCGCACAGCCCAGTAAACAACACGCCTAGCGAGTGGTGAGCACAATCATTTCTGCTTAAAAGTGAGACAAAGTGGCTCTTTTAGCACCTAATCTGCACAGCGACAGCAACAGCTCTGTTTTGATACCATGCTGCAGCAGCTCTGGGGTGAGCCCACATGGGGAAAAACTGTCGCAGTGAAGGCAAGTGACTTTTTTTCCAGGTTGGAAAAATAGCACCAGAAAACAACCAATATTTCAGAAGAAATTAATACTCCGTAGTGCCAAAGGCAATATTTCAGAATATGCATGCCTTTAGTCAACTTTGGAAGGCTTAAAAAAGCATGATAGAACCTAAAATGTTAGCGTTTATCATTTCACGATAGAAAAACAAAAAGGACTAAAACGCCATTTATGGGAGAATTCCAAGGCAAAAAAAGAAGCACCAGGGAGCACACATTTACCTAAAATGTCTGGATGATTCACAAGGCTTTTTGAAAAAAAAAAATAAAAAAATCCCCTGGTGAGACAAAACTTTAAAAAGGATGTGTGTTATTTTATATCAGGAGTGAAACTGATAAAGTATTTCAGAAAGAAAATACTCATTCTAAAAGTCAAACATTGTGGTGATAGTCTTGGTGCTCAGAGTAGTTTATGGGACCTCTATATAATATTTAACAACTAAACTGTATAAAAAACATACTACTGACACAAAAGGCAGCTTAACTTTGTGACTGCAGCTCATAAAACATAGTTTTCGTTCTGGAAGTAGAGATGCATCAAGTTTGGATACTTAATGCTAAACATTAGTAGACAGGACCCATAAAAAAATTTTACAATTTCTTCATTTTTACAATTTCTCAATCAGCGTTTTCCAATTAATGCCCAAGTTCTTGAGTTGTGGTCAAAAATGTATTGGCACAATAACATCTTATCATGAAAATCTAATCATGTCAAACATGAGTCCAAGTCAATGTTTATGCCAGATTTAATGAAATCCAATCAAGCCATTCTTTGTTTACAAGGCTGGAACAGCCGGAGAGCAAAAAAAAAAAAAGCAAAATGAAAACGGAAATGCCTATTCCAGCTGCTTCCAGTGCCGGTTCTTCCTGTATTAAAATACTTTATGACAATTTAATGAACTTACAGCACATTTGATCAATAACACCTCAGATGACCTGTTGAACAAACAATGGTACTGTACACATGTGTCTTGGTTGCTGGAAAAATGTGAAGAAATTCTGGTTCCAAGTTGCACGGCAGGACAACTGGCAATGATGTGACCCCAAGCATAACGGCAATGGCTGAAAAACCTGTCTGGGTCTGTATCCACTCTATTGTCACACTACCAGAGTAAAAGGTAGAAGTTATACTGCAGTCAAGAGCCGATTCCATATCATTTTTACATACCCATGGGAAAGGCACAAGTCCATGCCAACTCCACGCTGCTGCTTTCTGTAATATGAACGTTACAGCGTCAACCACAATCAGTGGCATTAGTTTTCTATTTACCTAATCTAATTCATGGCCAAATGGAGAGAATACACTGGAAGGGCTAAATCTAATCGCATTCCCGACTAAATTGAGCCCCGATTGAACACAGCATCTCTCCTTGACCCTGTAAACAGCTGCAAAACCAATGATAACCTCATTTGTGCATTACAGAAACTTAATTTCTCCATTATGCGGCTGAGACGGCCGCGATCGGTCAACAAAACGGAGCAGGGCTGACCTGGGCACACCCCTCGCCCGCTCCCCCCCCCTCTCGTCTAAAGACAGCTGGAAGAATGGGCATGAGGCTCGTGTTCATATTTTGAATAGCTCTTTATGAAATTACCATTCACACAATGGAAGAGGCTAATAGCGTCTCAAAGATTTTACTTGCCACGAAGTTGGCGAAGATTAATTTTGACTTGATAATGGATGCTATGGCAGACAAAAGACAATGCAGACTATAATGCAAATGCACACAAAAAAAAAATCAATGTAGCTCGGCGTGCTGCATACAAAAGGTTTGTCTGTTGTTTTTATTCTAAAAAAAAATAAAAAAATAAATGACCACAGGTCAGGGTGCAAAAATGCTATTTTTTTTTTAAACTGTGGAAACATGATGAAGAAAATATAAAGAATAAGCATCAACAAAAGTTATTTAACTAAATATATAAGGTTTCACAAAGGTTGCTTGTATAAGGTGTTGACAGTCACAGAAAATGACTAACTAAAGAATTGGTAAAATGTAAAAAAACAAAAACAAACAAAAAAAAAACAGATAGACACAGAAAGAACAGCATGTTCAGATAAAAATTCTTGAACAAAAGCACTATTGATCCCATGTCAGGACCCTCACAGCTGTATTGCATTAGGAGTTGACCATGAGCAAAGGCAAACACAGAACAGCAGTAAACAGTCCCAAAGCTGGAAAATACACAAACATTTAACAACACGCATCTCCTTGGCATTTTCACCTACATTCACGTTCCATATCATGCAAATTCAGAGATAAAGACGTTGGACACAATGTGGCAAATCAGTATTTAGAGACGATGACAGTTTTCTGTGCGAGCCCGAGATCACTTTGCAAAAAATAGCATAGTTTGCATTTAAATAGGCGAGGAATGAGCATGCTACCATTTGTCGAATATTGCTTTCCTGGCAGGCTGAGAACCAAAGCACCAGAACAGAGCAGCTCAAAATCCAGATTTTTCGCTTTCAATTATAGCAATTGATTTCAAAACAGAGGAGTTTCACATTTTACTGTTGAATAATTGATTTGTACAGATCATTGTTCTAAAACACTGGTCATTGCATCATTCTGTCTGTCCAAAGGTTTCTGTCCAATAACACGTCTCTGCAACACTGTGCAAGAGGTGTCTTTAATATACAGTATCCCTAATATATCAAGGCTGATGCATATGCTGGATGCATTTTCATTATCTTCATAACTTCAATAAACTACAGCTCCTATGTTATTAAAGTGGACACAAAGAGACTTTAAAAAGAGATAATTCAGTCAAGACACTGAAACAAATCGTTGCCAACACCTACCTCTTAGAGGCTCTGATTAAATGTTCTGTAGGCTACAATACACCATGCAACATAGTTAGAATACAATACATGAATATAATCTGTTCTGATTTGTTGCCCTGGTGTCAATTCTTCCAGAGTAACAGATTTTTCTCCTGTCTTAAATCTAGCTCCATCCATTATGCCATAAACTCAACTTTAACCAGCTTCCATGCTCTTTCAAAGAGAATCACTCCCACAGCATAAAGCTGCCACCACCGTGTTTCACCGCGGGGATGATGAGCTCAAGGGGAAGCATAATAGTTGTCCTGTCGGCATATTCTCTTGCACATTGTGACAACCTGCATGGAACCACTCCACAACTTTCTCCCTGACCTCTCTGCTGGTTTTCCGGACGTTGTCTGACAAACTTTTGAGATCTTCACAACACCAAGATTCATACTGTGATTATATTGCATACAGATGGACTCTGTTTAATAATGAGTTGACTTAAGTGGAAACCACAAAGAAGTTCCACTGCACTTGAAAACTTTGTGCCACTCTTTAACATAAAATCCATCAAAGTTTGTGTTTGAAATGAGACAAAAAGGGAATAGGTTCAACAAGGATGAATACTTTTGTAAGGCGCTATGTTATTTTCGTCCCGCCTTCCAGTACATGCGGACAAAGTCATGGACAGGAGACTAAATTTGGATCAAGAAAAGCATGAACCGGCTTCTCCTCCACAGATTTTCACTATTGCATTGCTCCATCTCGTTTTATACTTTAGGCAACATCACAGAACAGTTTTCCATAACATGGTGAGTGCGAATTGTCCCTCTCTACCTTGTGTCTCTGTCGCGGCCCGCTTCAGTCCACAAGACTGCGGACACGTATCAATACCTCGGAAAGCTTTTCTTCTCTCTTTTTCTCTCTCTCGTCTCTCCAAGGAGAAGAGGAGAGAGGAGAGGCCAGCGTGGAGAGGCACAAGCCCCTGTGAAGTGGTTTTATCGTGGGAAGAAGTGTGCAGGCAGAGAAGTCCGTCTGAAGGCTGAGTGGCAGGCGGTGGAAACCATTAAGATAGAGGCGCTATCTCTTGCTGCCAGGGCCCTCTTAATACAAGCAGGGGCTCAGGCCAATGCCATCCACACACACACACACACACACACACACACACATAGACACACACCTTCTCTTCTTTGGTGCTTCAAGTGACATGAAGTGACATGAATGTGGACATGTGTGTGTTCATTTACACTTACAACCAAGTCTGTCTCTTTATCTCTGCCTATTTTGCAATCCCACCTTAACCCATCAATCTCTGCATTGGCTGGAAAACTGAGCAGGTAGAACAGGTGGACGCGAAAAGAGTGACGAATAAATTGCTCTACGCCGCTTTTAGCAAGGTATAGTGAGGCTAGAAATGCGTGATAACTTGGCCAGAGGTTCTGTGTTACGTGTCTGAAGAGGAGCTGGGACGTAAGGACCACAAAAGATAGGTTGGCCTCAGCCCTGAGAGGAGTAACAGGGACTGATATGCACCAGAGAAGAAAAGAGACTGGTAAAACCCATGTATCAGAACGCGCAGACGTCCCCATGACGCCATAGTGCTATAAAACTCTTACCTCTCTTCCTCTTTGCCCGCAGCTCTCTACAGGTTGCATTGGGGAGGACATGTGCATGAACGTTTAAATCTTGCTGGCCAGGTAAAAGACTGCACCTTCAAAGAAACCTTGGATCCAAAGGAAAATACGGTTCTACTGTGCATGTCTCCAGCAACTGTGCCAGGATAAATATAAGACTAGCTGCCTGAAAAAGGTTGTCCCGAGATTCTGCCGAAATTAATCTGATAGACAAACATTCCTCAAGAAGAGACTTTGAACAGTCCCCAATAGTGTTGCTACGATACCAACATTTTGGTATCGGTACCGGTGCCTTGACTTGGTCATTATGATCAAAATAAACTACTTTATTGATAACTGCCCTTGACACTCAATAATCGTTATTCATAGCCAAGGCAAGCCTGTTGTAGCAGAAAAGACTTGAACTGAGTGTGCCGTCATTGAAAGCCATAAAACTTGTAGGATTTGGTGATTTACCAGGCTGGTTACTGTTAGCAATGTAGGCTCATAAAGAACTGTGCTCTATTCTATGAATAGAGCAACAAAAGACCATGCCAAATAAGCAGTTATACGTCTGAAACATTGTTATTATTATTGTTATTATGCGAAGCAGCCATGCTGAATAAGAACTTGGAGTTTACTTTCTACTTTCCAAGCTGTAATTCCAAATCTAGGGAGCATTTCCCTTCAAATTTCCAAATCTGAGTACAAGTAGAACATCCCCGATGTCTTCACAAAATAATAAAAACACTTGGCTGGACACTCCTAGGTGGTGTTTAATTAAGCACCTTTAGATGTTTATTTGGTGTTGTTAGATTAGTGCATTTCTGGTGGAACTGGATTTCCTGGTAACTATGTTGTTAGAACCGAGGAGGTATTGCAAAGAGCAAGAACAGGCGATCCAATGATTAGTCAAACATCCACCACCTGCAGCTAGCCCATTCATTGCACCATTGAAAGCCAGGGACTTTATATACTGCTGAATGAAAGGGGGTGGGGGGGTGGGGTGAAGATCCTGTATGTCTTCATCTGCTGTAAATGAAGGCAACAAAAACCTAGTAATAAGCGATAAATTTGATTAATAATAATGCTTATACTTGGTTTTAGTGGCATCACACTGAGTTTATTTTTGTAGTAGTTTAGTTTGAAATTGATTTCTTGGCTTGCCTTGGCAAAACATGTGTTTTTGGTTAGTTGGTGATTTGAAATTGATGTTAAGAGTAAAATGTATATTCATGAATGTGTTTTTCCGTGCATCTGTATTGATCCTGCGATGGACCAGTAACCGCAACGACCTAGAGGATATCTTCCATTCATACGACTCCAAACAAGACAAAGGGGCACAAAAATAAATGGAAGCATGGTTCAGTCTTTTGTGCGACTCCAATAGTCTTCATTGCAGTTTTTTTTTCTCCCTTTTACACCTTTTCTGACATGGCCGTGGAATGCACACGGAATATTGACAGACCTTTCCCTGCCATGCCCCATAAGTGAGCTGTAACCACTACAGCAAGAGCTGTATTGTAAACAAGCTGTTTTTCTCACCAACAATGTCTGTGTGGAAAATTAATTAATCATCTGTACTCTTTGTGCGAATCTTAACTCATTCCTAATTAGCTCCTCTCCTTGAAAACATCAAGACGGTTAATTATGAGTGAGGGAAACAGGCTGCTTCTGGTGTCACTTATTTATTAGTAATCCTCGGTGCTGTGTGAGAGCGAAGGGCTGGAGCAGACAATGCGTGCGGTGAATGAAAGGGAGTCCGTGTCACATCAGGGTTAATGAAAAACTAACCTGGGAAGGTAAATAAAAAGTGAATGATTTACAAAAAAAAAAAAGAGAGAAAAACACCGGACACACTGGTAACACACACACACACACACACACACACACACACAGAAGGTATGCACACACAAAGAAGGTGGACAAGAACACAAAAAGAGTAAAAACATGGTTGGATAGACTTGTAGACTTTACACCTAAGTCGTCCTGTCGCCTGACAGCAAATTGGACAGCCCAGACTTTTTACTGAAACTACATGATCTTAAACGGGTGGGGGGTTGGCTAGATGTTACCAAACTTGTTAAAACAGTGTTAGAAACAAAAATTGCCATGGAGCAGTATGAGATCATTGCATCCAAAATTCCCTTTATTCATGTAGATGACTGACAGTGAACAGCAACAGGTGGAGGAAGGGCGGTAGTAAGGTACTATTCATCATTATATACATCAGCAGTAAACAATAATCACTCTTGGTGTCTCTGTGACCGGATAAATACCAACTTATTTCATTCATACCAATTGAAGGTTTTCACATTTTGTGGCGTCACAAAAGCATACAAGCAGTTTATAGGGATTTTTATGTAACATGCAACGCAACATAGTGCATAATTGTGAGGTAGTAGGAAAAGAACGGTTTTCAAAATGTTATAGAAAACATTGTTGGTAAGTCTCCACTTTCTGGAACCACCTAAGCTGCAAGTCTTTGCAAAAGGTCCAATTTTCCACGTTTGCCCATTGTTCTTTGCAATAGAGCTTTAGCAAAGTCAGATTAAATGCAAAAGCACATTTGAACAGCAATGTTCTTGTCTTGCCAACAATTTTCATTTGGATTTAGAGGTATGGACCATTCTACCACACATTTTAGCTGAGATTGTAGGTTTATGGCTGCTCCCCTGATAGAAGGTGAAAATCTTCCCCTGCCTCTTTTTGCCCCAGGATTGTCCAGTATTTAGCTACACACTTATCCTCCCATCAAAAGACACTTCACCCGCATTGCCTGCTGGCGGTGGTCAGAGGGCCTGGTGGCACCGGTGCATGGCAGCCTTGCCTCTGTCAGTCTGCCCCAGGTCAGCTGTAGCTACTAACATAGCTCACCACCGTCAGGGTGTGAATGTGTGAATGACTAAACTGTAGTGTGAAGAGCTTTGGAGGTCGTCAAGACTAGTTAAAGCGCTGTACAAGTACAAGCCATTTACCATTTACCATGAATTCTGACCATCATGCTGCCACTACCATGTTTCACCGTTCAGGTTGATGTGAAGTGTTATTTACCTTCCACTTAATCAATTGTGCACAACTGTGCATATAAATACTGTACTTTGGCAAGGCACCGGCATTTGTTTTCATTTCACATCCAAAACAGTGGATCTACTGTATGATTCCCATCACTCTCTCCCCTCACTGGAAGAAATGAGAATAAAAAATGAAGATCCCGTTGTATAACTACACTTGAATTACTTTGAAACAAGTCAAATGTATGAGCTGCATGGACTGTAGTCTGTTTTCGGAGCTCAATAATGAACTTTGATCCTCAAATCTTTTATGAAACAAGCTTTGAGTGCTCAACCAAAATTAAAATCTGCCGCAGCGCCGCTTTATTCCAACTTCATCTGCTGATGAAGGTCATCTATGCGGCAACTCATTTCAGAAAACCTTCAGCTGAACTATTGTATTAGGTATTCATAGTATGGAATAGAGTAGAATGTGATGTTTGAAAAAAAAACACAAGGCTTTTGATCTTTTCTGCCCAAGGGGACGACAGATGTTCATAACAATTTAGTCAAGATGTAACTGGTCAAACTAAGAGATTAAACCTGGTCTCATTATGTCACGGGGATGTGGAAAGGCAACACATTTTTAAATATTAAAATACGGAAGATTATCACTTTTTAAACTCCCCGAGCAACGCTTTTATCCCCAGAAGCCGCTGTTCACTCCCTACCTCTTCATCTCCCATCTACCACCCTCCAGCCCCCGTCTCTATTTTCTCCCCCCCCACCTCAAAGCTGTCAGGATGTTGCCTCCTTGGGTCTGAGGCTGAATGAGGGGATTTGGCACTGTTCCCCTTACTTGCTTCAGCCATTTTTTATTTTTATTTTTTTACTTAAGCACATGTTTATGCACTAAATCTGTGCACTTTGTATTTCTCCACGTCAAGGCACAAGCTCAACCCTGGATTGATGCGGCCTGGCAGCCCGTTGTGTACTTGCTTAAAGGAAGAAGGGGGGGGGGGGACGATGGAGAAAACAGAGGAACTGGGAGAGAGAGCAGAGAGAAATCTAAAGTGGAGAGGAGATGATTTTCTGATTTTCTACACAGGCTTTGTGGTCCTGGAAGGCTCTTTCTATGTATGTGTGAGTGTGTTTTCTGAGTCCATTGGCGAGGACAAAAGAAGAGGATATTGTGGTATTCACTGCCTAAGGGTGATGCTGAGCCTATATATTTAAGCCCGGCAATGTTCTTTCCTCAACAATAACGCCTACAAGTTTTAACTTAATTCTGTCATTTTCTTACTAAATAATCCACTTTCATTTATATGTCACATCTGAAGGACTAAATCTAATCTTATCACATAGCAGACTGGGCGTGAGCCCTGACGCTTTCTATAAGTTTCTCTTTTTTTTTTTTTGCAGCAGTAAGGCAATATGCAAAGAAAAACAATACAAAAAAAGCAGACAAACATTTTGTGCACAGTGTACATAAGGGGAGTTAGGGGAAGGGGAAAATATGCTGCTTTCACAGCATGGCTGTTTTTGTGTTTTTTTTTTTGTGCTATTGCTGTTGAATGTGTGACCATGGGTGCCTTGATAGGAGTGTCTATCTGAAGGTGGGAGTAGAGTGGATTTAGATAAGACACACAAGCTACACAAAGACGTCAAACTAAGTAAAAAAAAAAAAAAAAAAGAAAGTAGAAAATGAAGAAAACTAGATGAAAAAATTGAGAAAACAAAGCAAAAACAGCTATACTGTAAGCCAGCTGGCCCATGAACGCTGCAGTTGTGAGTCTCCTCTTACACTAGCATCCACACGTCCACAAACTGTCATCACCAACCCACATCTCATCATCCTTTTATAGTCTTGGATAAGATTTCACGATATTTACCCCCCCCCCATCAGTGTTGGGTGTATTAGGAGCTAGAGCAAAGGCAGCGTAACTACAGGTACAGAAGCTTAACAGCTGTGGGGTGTGCCAGACAAGGGTAAGCACATGGCTAGATAGCATGTCATCAGAAATGTACATTACCTGAACTGGAGCTATATGTTTTTCATAGTCCATCAGTCCATTCATTGTCTATACCTGCTTTTCCGTGCAGTGTCGTGGGAGGCTAGTGCCTGTCCCCAGTGGCTTGTAAAAAAATATTCAGGAACCTTTCCAAATTTTGTAATGTTCCAACCACAAACCAGGACATACTTGATTTTACAAGACAGACCAAGGGTCTCTGACTATGGTCCCAGAGAGCTACTGTCCTGCAACTTCCCTGTTCCAACACACCTTTAGCTCATTACCAGGCCTTTGCAGAACCATTTGACTTGCTGAGGGGGTATTGTAGCCTGCCATGTAAGAATTGGAGGAGCAGAGCTCTCTGGACAGGAGACTGAAGACACGTGTGACAGACCAACTCAAAATATAAATGCTTTTTTTAGAATCACTTCCTACAGCTCATGGGTTTCACTGGCATGTGTAAAACATACTGAAGAATGCCTTGTTGTCATAAGGTCTTCTTTTTATAAACGAGTGACATTTTACACATGTACATTTTCTCACTTCTGACCAATTTTTCTATGTACACTGTGTACATAAATGACTTACAATGCCTTCACATTTATTTATTTTTATAGCACTTTAAAAGAGCATTACACACCCTAATGCTCGCCCGGTGAACGCTGTAGATAGGCACCAGCAACCCCCGCGACCTCATGAGGGATTAAGCGGGTCAGAAAATGGATGGATGGATGGATGGATGGATGGATGGATGGATGGATGGATGGATGGATGGATGGATGGATGTTACAAGCAAAAACACAATGAAACAGCAACAGGACAGCGACAAAAGGTCACATGACTTAATTTTTAGAAATTTACAAATCGTCACGTTTCAGATCACAGAGCAGATTTTAATTTTAGACAAAGATGACCCGAGTGAACAATAGGCAGGTTTTAAATTATTTATTTTATTAAGAGAAAATGCTATTCAAAACAACTTCCCCTATGTGGAACAATGGTTTTTGGAAAGCAGTTTAATGTCAGCTAGATCCAGGCCTTTTAACTCTCAGGCCCATAGAGTTAAAAACCTGTCTGAAAACATGAAATTGGCTAAAAGATCTCAAAACCCAACACTCACGCCATGATCTAAACTAATTCAAGACATGAAAAACCCGTTATTGATATCTCATCATCAGAGAATGGGTTACAAAGCCATTTCCAAAGCTTGGACACTGCTGCAAAACACTGTGTGAAAACATAAAAAGTAATTAATCCAAAATTAGCCCATGTACGCACTACACATCCAGGGGGTCACCCAGAACAACAGCTGCAGCTCAGCAGGGCCCAATTGCCACAGTTAAGACCAGAACTCATGATTCTACTATACAAACACGATGTGGAAAAAATGGCATCCATCTGGAAGTTTAGAGGCAAGAACAACTGCTGACTAAAATGAACCAAAAGGTAAATTTCACCTTTGCCAAAAAAAAAAAAAAAACATTTAGATGATCCTTCAGATTTTGCGAACATATTCTGTATATCGAGGAGACAAGAGTGAAAGTTTTTGGAAGGTGTGCTTCAGGTGTACAGCTATACAGCATTTCAGAAAAGGGTTAAATTGGTGGTAAAACATGGTGGCTGAGCCCTTTGGTAGCAGCAGGCCAAAGCACTTAATTAAGTGCCTCTCTGATTGGCTAAACCTCCACCTTCAAAGTCTGGGCTTATTTTTTATTTTTTTAAACCTTGAGCACCCTCCAATGTCTCTGATTTAAAACAAACCTGCGAAGCAGAGTGGGGCAAAATTCCTCCACAGTGATGAGAATAACTTGTTGCCAGTTTTCACCGATACATAATGGCCGTTTTTTTTTCTGCTAAGTCATTAGCTTTTAGGGGGCAATTCATTTTTTACATAAGCACAGGTTGTGATGCATAGCTTTTTTTTCTCTTCAGTAAATTAAATTAAATTGTCATTTGAAGACTTAATTCTGTGTTCCCTCGGTTAACTTTGATATTAGGAGTGTTTGATTATCTCAGACACAGGGCTTAAATCGAAGAAGACGTTAATGGCATGCTCCAGAGTGCAATTAGATTGATTAGAGATGCTAACCAGGATCAATGCAATGTAAAAAAAAAAAAAAAAGAGAATTTACAAAATTTTAACAGATCTTTCTTTTGCACATATCTGTCTGAGAGGTTTATCCAGCAAAACCACAACAGGTTGTACCACAGTGTGACACCTCCTTTAAAAGGCTCCACAGTGAGAAGGTTCATCAAAAATATTCATTTTTTTTTAACTTGTGCTGCTAAATGCTCATACGTGTCTGTAAAATACAGTCTGATTGCTTGGTTTTGTTTTACCATAAAAAAACCCAGACCCAAAATCCTGCTTGGAAGCAGACTGTTGCAGTCAGGCAGTCTTGGCCCACTTACTAAGTCTGCAGCAAAGTTTCAACAACAGCTTTTCTCCCAGACTAAATTACCAACATGACCAACTTGTGTTGCTGTGAGCTCATATGTCAGTGCTTCATCTAATCTCAACATACAGGGCACTGTGCTGTTTTTTAAATCTTTACACTTGCTTTTGTTGAGGGAACCTCACCACTATCACCCCCCCCCCACCCAACCTCCCCACAGTGATCCTTTTGTCACTGTGGGAACACACTGGCACACAGATGGTTAAGCCCACCCTTGTGATGAGTGGGAAGGGTGCGTGTGGTGGTGGTGGGGGGGGGGGGTTGCTGCAGATGGCACAGAGGGCATCGCCAATAAGCCAACATGCACTCATGCGCACATCTACATGGAGGAATAAAGGGGAAAGGATAAACACAAAGGGTTAGTGGGATATGGATATATAAGGATAGAGGAAGGTGTAGGTGGGTGTGTGGGTCCTGCGTGCCCCGACGCGATGCGTGCTATGCATGTGCGATGGCTGGTGTTGATCTCGTGTGGCACACAAAGCCTTGGCATCTCGCTGGCACCTCTGCCCACGCCGTGCCACACTGAGAGGCACAGCGAGGCCTGCCAGAGGGGTTGGCAAGGCTCCGTGTGCCTTTGACTTCATCTACATCTGAACATGTCTTTGAGGTATACACAAAAATAATGTGTTTCTATGAATTTTCGCAAAGCGTGTCCCAACACCAATTAGCCGGTGTCATTTACCGGCTGATTGGTGCCAGGTACCTTCTACTTATACGTGCATTACAAGTACAATGTAGGAATATAGCACGCTGCTTTTAAGGTGCGCTCGTACATGGCGTGAGACCCAAGCAAATTCGGCGCACGCATCAGGACACACAACCGGTACCCCTCTCATTAGAAATACCCTTCCCCTGTATCTCTAATGGCTGAGCCTTTGATATGCAATGACGACTAATTCCCTCCTGTGTTCCACTCTCTGCAGACAGCACAGTCATTAGACCACGGACACGGACACACACACACACACACACACACACACGCAATTGTTTTTGAGCAGGAGTCTAATCATTTAACCCATCCAGAGGTTCAGAATTTCATCTGTCTTCACCTTACGTTAGGAACCGTCTACCAAGGGACGGACTCTCCTCACTTGTGATGTAAATGGAACAATATTTACATAAAATATTTGAATCTATCATTAAAACTGCTTTCCGTGGCGTAGAATACGTCTTTCTGTTCTTTAAGGCAATAAGGTGAAGCCTAATTTCTCGTTGCAATGTTTGCGTTGTATGCATAAGTTATTCCAACATCAATCTCGAGCTGTAATGAGGGAGAAACGAACATTTCAATGCACCGACATTTTAAAAAAGGGAGAAAGGAACTGGTGTTTGTAAAGTAAATAGCTTTGTTTGACACACATAAAGGAAAGTTCCCTGTCACATAAAAACTTGATCATTCCTGGCCGGAAAAGAATCAATGGTTTCCATTTCTTTTGACAAATAACGTTCCACAAGGTGTGACATCAATCAGATTTTTGAAGCACTTTATCTGAATTTGTATTAATCTGATTGCGTTGATATAGATTTTGTTCAGATAAGGTGCCCATTGCATCTTTATCAGAAAACAAGAATAAGGTGCTAAATGCCCCTGTGACAGAGGAGGAAGGGTGACAAGCAATGGCTTCCCTCAAAGGTGGGCTAGGGAGAAAAGGAACTGGACTGCTACTGAGTGGTCCAAAGTTCTGTTTCAGATTAAAGTAAATTCTTTATTTCATTTGGATATCATGGTTTGGATATCCCAAAGCACTTCATGCATCCATCTGCTGACAAACTATATGGAGATGCTGATTTTATTTTCCAGCAGAGCTTGGTACCTGCCTCACACCGCCAAAGGTACCATAAGCAGATTCAGTGACCAGGGTGGTACTGTGCTTGATTGGCCATTAAACTCCCCTTACATGAACCCCACAGAAAACCTCTGGGCCGTTGTCAAGAGGAAGATGAGAGACACCAGACCCAACAAGGCAAATGACATGAAGGCAGCTATCAAAGCAATCTGGGCTTCCATAACACCTATGCAGTGCTAAAGGAGGCTGATCGCCTCTATGCCACGATGCATTGATGCAGTAATTCATGCAAGAGGAGGCCCAAGCACGTGTTGAGAGCATAGGAATGGACACACCCTTCAGAAGTCTGACATTTGAGCTTGAAACATCCTTTTTTGATTGGTCTAATGTGATGCTTGAAGTTTCTGACACTGAATTTGGGGTTTTCTTTACCTGCAAGCCATAATCATCAACGGTACAAGAAATAAAAGCTTGAAAGATTTTACTCTGTGTAACGAATCTATACAATGCATTGCAATGTCATGCAATACTTTAATTCTTTGAGATGTGGCAGTAAATATACAGTTTTTAAGCCAGACAAACCTCAAAGGAGTTATTGTATCTTTCGATGGTGAAAAAGTGTTTGATAAGATAGAATGGTCATAGATGTTTAATGTATTGGAAAAGTTTGGGTTGGGAGAGGAATTTCTGAGATGGGTTAAAACCCTCTATGGGTCTCCACAACCCTTTTTTCACAAATGTTCATCACCTTTCTTACTGCAGAGGTACTAGGCAGGGTTGTCCCCCATCTCCTTACCTCTTTGCTTTAGCATTTGAGCCTCTTGCTGAGAACATTCACCAGCATGACGTGGTGCATGGTGTACAAATTAGAGGAACAACTCATGAAATCTTGTAATGTTAATGCCAACGGCATTTTGCTATTTATGTCAAAACTCGAAATATCCATACCATCCATTATGGCTATTATCCATAAGTTTAGTTCATTTTCAGGCTATAATATTAACCTGGGAGAGTCAGATGTCATGCCACTTAACAGACTTCCTACCGTCCTACCAATGATTACTTGTTCCCTAAAATGGGTTCCTTGTGTTTTAATCACCTTGATTTGAGAATTACGTACAATTTCCAAGATATATGAGGACGTAACTTTTCTGAGGTTATAACTCAAAGAAAGAAAGACACATGGCACAATCTTCCTTTGAACCTTATGGGACATCGATTATC
The DNA here is from genome assembly GCF_011125445.2 of Fundulus heteroclitus. Taxonomy (NCBI): domain Eukaryota; kingdom Metazoa; phylum Chordata; class Actinopteri; order Cyprinodontiformes; family Fundulidae; genus Fundulus; species Fundulus heteroclitus. The sequence goes on along the minus strand of NC_046377.1, from coordinate 4,514,900 downwards.
TCCTAGTATTTCTGACGGCAGGCCTGATAAGGCATTTTGCGTTATTGATGACATATAAAACAATAATGTACTACTGACATTTCACCTACTACAGTCACATTTCAGTATTCCTACTGAATATTTTAACGCCTTTCTTTTGTTTTCTTTTGGGCCAAGAAGGCGGAGATACGTTTGTTTCTGCCTTCTATGCAACAGACCTATAAGCGGTACTAAAAGATAATACAGAAATGGGAAGGGCATTTTAGCGATCTGTATGTTGATAATGACTGGAAAAAGCCACAACTGAGTTTAAAATTAAGCACTGCTTATATTTGACTCCAAACATATTGCTTAAAAGTATATAGCCACATTATATTCTTATAAAAGAAAGTCCAAAACTGTTTGATCATGATAAAATAAAGTGATATACACCAAGCCTGTTAATAACGTCGATCAACTCTGCGGTCACATCTGAGCAATCATTTTTTAATTTTTAATTTAGCGTCCGCTTCAGTGAACACCAACGTCCATTCTGTACATGCCAGTCTTTTCCCTCTTGGAATCATATTGTTTGTGGGTTTTTTTTTTTTTTTGGACCATTCTTCATTTTTCGCTGGGAGATGCTAATAGCCGTTATCCACTTCCTTGTTTTGCCACCTGCTGCATAGCCACAGTGTTGTACTTCTGTTATTATTAGAAATAAACACCAAAGGCTTTATTTACTAACAAATTGAGCAAAAATAAAGCATAAAATACCAAAATAATAATTAATAAGCCAGCAGGACGTGATAATCTTTCATAAAACATTGTATGCAACCAGAGTGAGCTACTGACATAGATAAATAAAATGTCAAATAGTGTAGCCTCTAAAATGGCTCCCCATGTTTCACCTCTATGTGCAGAATGTCAACCCGAAATGGACACCTTTTACCATAACTGTTGTAGTTATAAATTTATTAAAAATGTTCTGGTTTTCTATATCTCAAGAGCTGAGTGGCTTAAAGATCCACGTCTCGAAATACTTCGATTTTTTTTATTCTGGGTTTTCCCTCAAAGGAAAGTGTGCTTACTCCATAAATTGTTTTTCTATTTTTTGTCTTTTTTATATATTGTGATAATAATTTACTACTGTTATAATTTTTAGTTTGGGCTTACTATATTTTGATGCATGTCCTTTTTTGCTGAGTTCGGACAGTTAATAAAAGTTTGGTATCCCCACATTATGATGCAACCACCCCTCTGTTTCATGTCGGAGATGTTGTTTATAACTTTAGGACAAGCCAATGTAACTCTTAGTTGTTGCTCTTATTTCCGCTAGTCCTTCATGGCGATACTATGATTTCATTTTAATGTTTACACCTAGTGTCTCTAATATCAAATAGCTTAGAATTCCTTCATAAAGACTTCATAAGGCATTAAATGCATTGAACATATTTTCTTAACTGTCAATTTCCCAACATCCTTACCACACAGTGTATGTGATATTGTAAGTAATTACTTAGCGTTGCACTCCGTATAAAGTTCAGGGATGCACTAAAGAAAAGACTTGTTAAAATTGAAGCAGCAATTGAGATATCATTGATTTCCATCCTTGATAAGAGTCAAGTGTCAATGAAGACTGGATTCCACAAATCCCAAGAATGTAACAGACTTTTCAGTTAAGGCGAGGAAACTAAAGCAATTTTTTTTTTCAGAGAGTACATTATTCAGCTGTTCTTACAGGGTCAGGATTGTTCTTCAGGATTCTCAAACTTGAGTGAAAATTTGAAGTTTTCACAAAAACCCAGCCCTGACACACTGATTAGTTGACATTCCATCAGAAGATTAACTCAAACAAGTGCTTCCCTCGGCAGCATGTTAACAACCGAGCTCCCCACTTATTAGCTCTGACCATAACCCTGCTCTGCTTTCTCTTTTTTTCCCCTCCTGTTGCATCCTCTATTCCAGTCATCCTCTCAACAATCCTTACCTTTTCCCTCTTACTCTGCTCAATTTTTTTGCCCTAATCACATGCTATCACTCCATTACGTTGTTGTCGGTTCATTCTGTAGCTATTAACCAGGTGAACAACCCCCCCCCCCCCTGCTGACTCCCAGGGCCGATGTGCAGCTTCCCAACTCTAAATCTCACATATATTTGTTTAACACATCCCCGATGGCTTTCAGCAATGTTCTAAACAGTGTTTGTCCTCCAAACGGCGTGGTGACATCCTATAGAGTCAGAATAATTCAAGATCTATCTATTGTAATAGGAAAAAAAACAACAACAAAAACAAACATTGTCCTTAAAGGATTTAAGGCAAAGCCAAAAGTTGGTGGAATTTCATAGTTTGATTGGCACAGAGGGAGACCTTTCACTGGTAATGCTTGTAATGATGATAACTTAGCTTATATTTAACTGACATCAGCTCAGCATGAAAATTGTGTCCAAGTTCCTTTTTTGACAGAGAACCACATTTTCGACCAAAATAGTCCTAATCACGAAGTTCTTCCAGATTTTTAGCATTATGGTGCGGCCTAAAGCATTTCTATGCACAGTACTTGCTATAATCAGACCCTCTCTTAACATAAAACGCTGATAAGCACTTTGGAGCAAAGTAAAATCTTAAGAATGTAACACAACAAAAACACTTTGGTCTTAGATACCTAAAACTTAAGTTATGCTTACTTTTCACATTGACATTTTTTATTTATAGCTTTTTTTTTTTTACTTTCAAATTAAATGTACTGTGGTGAGAAAAATGATTCCTGGATGCAACCTTCCAGAACCTGAAAGATTTGTTGAAACTGACAACTGATCGTGACTTCTGCTCTTGACCAGAAACTCCTAAAGAACAATATATGGCCGTCAGTTCAGGACTTCAAGGTCAGAAGACCAGATAGTCAACTTATGTCTCAAAAGCTCCATTTATATCCTGTGGCATGGCCTTAAAGAGGCTGTTACAGCTGAATTAAAGCAATTCTGCAAAGAAGACAGGGTCAAAATTCCTCCAGAGTGGTGTAAAAGACTCATTACCCATTATTAGAAATGCTTGAAGCCAGTTTTTGTCACCGAGGTTGACACAGTCATTAGGTTTGGGAAGCTTTTTCTCTGAATAAGTGAAATCATGGTGTGAAAACTGCTTTTTTTTTCAGATATTTGTGATGTTCCAATGTGTTAGATGATCTTATATGTGTAAGGTAAACAAAATAAACACAAAGCAGGTATACCTTTTCTATACCCCTATAAGTATCGCGTAAGGTCTAACAGACTTGATATCTGTGTTTCATCTCTGTATGTTTAAATTAGAGTCATTACAGAAATACAAGTAACACAAAAGTCGCTCATATATAGCTGGGAGCAAGGATAATACAACTGGGAAGGAACTCGGAGGTATAAGTTATGGCAACCAGGCAAGGAAAATGTGATTATTATTACTTATTTAAGAGCATGAGGTTCAGGAATTCAATGCAGACTTAGAAGAAAATGACAAAGAAAGAGACCAAATTTTAGAAAATTGGACTGAATTAAATTAGCCTTCAGGATTGCTACATTTGTATGGTCTGTTAAGTAATTAAGTCACTGATGTATTGATGGTTTCATTTTGTTTTATCAGTTGAGTTATGTGATTTCCGTAGCCACAAACAAATGTTTAGCAATGTTGTGAATTGCATGTGTGGAAAAACCATCTGGATAATGGACAGAGAGTAAAGAGAAGGTATTTAGGTTAAGAATCCAAGAAAACTTATACTTATACTCATAATACATGTAAATAAGTTGGGTGTTAAGCATGTGTTAACAGCATGAAAAAGTTCTCTATGTTTTTGCTCTATGTTTGGCTCTTTTTACTTTTGAAAAAGTAAAAAGAGCCAAAGTTATGATGAAAATCTCTTAACGCATCTGTAGCTATATAGCTTTCATGTTCAACCTTTTTACCGGCTTAGCAGGAGCCGCTTCAATGAGTTTGAAATCAAGAATCGTTGCTTTACTGCCGCAGACCTGACTTTGAAGCAAAAACTAAAAAATGTGTGATTGGTCCGATGTAATATTCTAATCCTAAATGGCATGTATTTATTAGCTGCAAGTAGAAAAGGATGAGAATTAACAGAAATAAAGGCTTGAAAACATTAGTTGGTGTGTAAGCAATCTATATGATGGGGTCCATTTAGTGAACTGAGTTACTGAAATAAATGAACTATTCAACAATATCCTAATTTATTGGAAATGGCGGTATGTAGCGGTGTATGTAAATATTTGATCCTGAATGTTAAATGTTGATTTTTTTTTCACCTATGGATGAAAGTAAGTCTACAATTAACCCAAAATTTGCACACTGAATCGCTCAAGTAGAAAACCAGCGCACTCCTCTTGTTTCTTGAAGACGTATCTTGAACGACGGATTCATCAGGGCCTGAAACCAATAAAACTCAAGTCTGTGGTGCGGTCTTCTAACTTTTCAAATCGTTTCATTTAAATAATAGTTTAAAAGTTGTCCTAAACGCTACATCATTGGTTTTCGGTTTTTCTTTTTCATAGAAATCAAAAACATATAGAGCTTAAATGCACAACGTGACGCAAGGATTCGATTTTCAGACATAATCTATATTAACAAGGGAACATCCAGCCAAAGAAAACTTGTGATGCAGACAGAACGACTGATCCATTGCTGCTGGCTGCATAACACAGACACAAAAGCCGGTTAATGCTATTGTCTGTGACACAGTGATGTTTGGCACCGTGTGCGTTTGTGGTCCTGTGTGCGCATAGTTCACTGATCTCAACATGTGAGCGCCCCTGCATGTTTCTGCATGTGCGCATCCCCGACGCTGGGCTGCATTTAAGAGGGGGGGCTGCTGGGGAGCCCGGCTTCCTCATTGCCGCCGATAATGAGGATGTTTTCTATCTTCAGTTCAATCGGCGCGCCCGGCTCTCTTAGACGGGGGAGAGCCTAGCAGATGCACGGCACGTAGCAGATGTGTGCTATTGGAGAGACATCTGAAAGTAGAACTCCGTTTTTTTTTTTTTTTCTTCACAACATTGTGCGCTGCTGTTTAGATGCCTGCGATTTCCTGGCGCAGAGCGACGGCGACGGCGACAACAGCAACGTTGGGGGGGAACTAGCAGAGGAACACAAGAAGAAAAGAAAAAGGGAAGAAACCTTTGGCAGGAGTCTTGTGTTTGAAGTCATTTGGAGGAAGATGACATGCAAAATTAGAGAGTAGCGATTCGCCCTCTCCACTTGACTACACATTAAACGCGACAAGGAGAATTTTTCCTCCCTCTGTAAAGATAAAGTGGTCCCCAGAAAAACACAGATTACCTTGTCTGCTTGTTTCCAGGCTGTTTGATTAACAGGTGCAACTTTTAAACTATTCAGTTAGAACTTTTCAAAGAATAGCTTTTCAATATATTTTTTTTTTTTTTTCAAAAAATGGTCCTTGGACAAAAACACTGACTAAAAACACAGATAACAAAAATATCTAAAAGAATTCACTGTTTAGTTCTAAATATTGTCTTTACGCCCGATTCCCACAGGAGAAATTGCTGATAGACTGAATTTAACGAAGGCGAAAAAACAAACAGCGCAACTTCAACGGTAATTAGTTGAAAAAAACAAGGTGCTGAGTTCTTTTTCGTTTGTGCAGGGTAATGCAAGTGTCCACTGTTTAAGACCAATAAGACGTGCAATGACGAGCAAAAACCGTAATGAACATAACGAGGCGACGCTCTAAGAGCGCTCTAAAGTCAAACAGGAGAAGGGCCTGTGCTAATTTAGACTTTGTGTAGGTGAATGTCTAACGGAGCCTTCCTCGCTTGCTCCGCATACATTTATTTGTGTCGTCGAGGCCGATGCATTGTGCGAGCGTCTATAGTGTGAGGCCGATGGAGAGGGAGGTTTATTGTTGTGCCCACGGGAGCAGATGTCACTGGCACTTGCTCAATACTTTCTCTCATTCCGTCTTGTTTGCTCCCTTGCTGCGTCTCTCCGTATCGTTCCGTCTCTCGGTCTGTTTGTCTATCTGTCTCTGCGGCTTTTTTTGTGCTGACCAGATGGAGAGATGCTCTGCTCCAAACCTCTTTTTTTTTTTGTCGCTCAGGATCACAATGCTTCTCAGTTATGTGATCCAGCAATGCGATTTCCTCCCTCTTTCTCTGCGTCTCTCTGGCCGTAAGTGCTTGTTCTACCTCTTTCTCAGTGCCCCCCCCCCCCCCGACAAAGCCGGACAAAGGCCTTTCATTTCTCCATGCCTGCTTGTCCTCCGTATGTTTGTACTGTACCGAACCGGGCTCCCTCTCTCATTGTATCCCCTCCCCGTGTTTCCAAAGAAGGTGTCTAGGGGCCATGGGGCCCCCGCTTGGAGACTTTCTCTCTCTGTGAGGGAGCTGGCAGGGGTGGGAATGCTCTGTGTTGTGTGAGCGAGCGAACGAGGGGGAAGAAGAAAGAGTAAAAGCGACAGAGTATATTATTTCATTAAGTGCTTTGGAGCTCAGCAGCGATTGGGGAGTAAAACCTTGCGGCTCCGTGTGTGACAAGGGCGCGACCCCCCGCAACCTGGGAACTCTACCCACACATCGCGCCGCTTTCATCCGATACTAGGGTGCGTGAGGGCTCTCAGTCACCGGCGCTGAGGAGGCTAACGGAGGAAAGGTGGCGAGGACGATGAAGAGGAGGGACGGAGGGAAGGTGAAGGGATGACGGTGGGGAGGGGTGGGGTAGGTGAGCGGAGCGGAGGACGTATAGGGAGGGGGGTTTGCTTTGCCCCCGGTAAGACAGAATTGGGCATTGTCGCCAAACGGAGTGAAGCAGAGCTGGGCCATTCTGTTGATCTGAGCAGGATCCCGGAGAAAACAAAACTGCATTGTTCCCCGCAGATGGAAGCCAGTGTCTCCTGGGTAACAGCATTAATCTCCTCTTTTCTCCCGCTTCCTCTCTTGTCGGGGCCATAATCGGTGGGCTCCTTTCAGCAGCCGAGCCAGCCTCAAAGCCCGGGCTCCTAACTAGCCTCCTAATTAGCTGCAATTACAATGAAGACAACATGATGAGATAATAGAAATTTGCAAAATAATGACATACCACGGGAAAATATTCCTCCTCCCCAAGCACCGTTCTTTTCCCTCCAGGAGGAGCACAATGGAGAGCCGGGGCCCTTTTCTGAAAGCGGGGAGCTCAGAAAAAATGGTGGCGCATTATGTGGCATAGAACCCTATTGTCTGCCTTCTGGTTGCTTCAATCAACAGGCCATTGTCTGGCTGCTTAAATCAAAATGACTCAAATACGGGCTCCGTAATGATGCCCTCTCAGCACTGCATACTGAACACAGAGACAGATTGAGGGGAAAAGAGAGGAGGGAAGAGGAGAACAGAGGAGAGGAGCTAATCATGGAGCTTGTAACACCAGGTTAAATAGCTAATATTTGTCAAATATCCCAAAGAGGGACGCTCGATATCATCAGCAAGTTATCAGTATCGTCTACTGAAGGTTTTAAAAGGAGACGTCAGCATCGCCCGAGCCATAAAGGCAGAGTAAAAGTTGTATTTATTTATTTTTACAGCAGAGTATTGCTTTGAATTTTGGTGTAACATCACTTTATCAAATACCTGTCACCCTCAGTCACTAAAGAAGTGGCAATATGTTGTTACTTTCCACACGTGACTAAAAGAAGACATTTGCTAATGAAATTAAAAGCGAAGGTGAGGCAGTGAGGAGAAGGAGAAAGAGAAGCAGCCGTGGACGAATCAGGGAGGAGACGGAGGTAGACAGCAGGTGGTAGTCATGCACAGAGCAACGTTTTTAGCAACTCTAATAACTAAGATTGACTTCAGTTTTGGTCTGGATAGAAAAGAGAAAACAGGTTAATGTTTCTCTCATCTGCTTCTCTCGTATCTTCTATATAAAAAGCGTTTCCCTGCGTTGTGTGTTTTTTTCTTTCATAAAGCTCGACTAACGAGCGGCGTGCTCTTCTCGCACCTGTCCTCACCCTCAGCGCGCTTCATCTGATAGCCGGGCAGACGCACGGACGGGGGCACAACGCATGTGGACGGACCGACGGAGAGGTAAAGGTGGAGATTCTGGAGAAGGACGTCGGTGAGTGATGCCGTATATTTTTGTCACGTAGCAACCTCTGTGTCTTTATTGGGGTTTTATGAGCTAAACCAACACAAAGTAGGAGACTATTGTGAGGTGAAAGGAAAACGATATTTTCTTAAATCTGAAAACCCGTGGCAAAGGTTCGTGTTTGTATCTAGTGACTGAACACCCATTCTTCTCTCCATTCAATCAGGCTGAGCCCAAGATAAATCAGATTGGGCTGAGATCATCTGTGAACATCAACTTTAAGTCTTGTCACACATTACAATTGGATTAAGTCTGAACTTTGACTCAGCCACATCAAAATGTTTGGATCTAAATGATCCTATGTAACTTTTGGAAGGTGAACCTCAGCCTCTGTTTGATGTCTTTTGTAGCCTCTAATGGCTTCTCTTCCAGATTTACTCTGTATTTAGCTCCATTCATCTTCCTATCAACTTCAACCGACTTCCCTGCTGGAGAAAAGCCTCCCTGCATCCTTCGTTGTGTGGATGATGTGTTCAGGGTCGTATGTAGAGTTAGCTTTCCACCACACAGTGTTGTGATCGTAGGTCAAAGAAGACCAACAGTTCAGTTTTGATCTCATGTGACCACAGCATCTTCTTTCCACACTTGGTGTCTCCATCTGTATGGCACGTGGTAAACTGCAAGCTGAATTCTTTCGTCCGACAATAGCTTTCTTTTTTTCTGATTCTTCCATAAAAAAGGCACCTTTCTGGAGTGCCAGACTAATTGGCGTCCTGACAGACTCTCCTATCTGAATGGCAAATCTGTGCATACGCTGTGAATGACTAGTGGGTACCTCAATATAAACGTTATTATAGAAACAAGTAAAGAAATTGATAGATCCTCTGGACGGGTTGTTCCTTGTTGAACCATTTGTATCTTTTCCGAGACACTTCTTCAGTCTGTAAAGTTATAAGTAAACTCAGCCTCTTAAGCAGCACCTTTGCATACTGGATCAACAAGTTTAAGTGTGACAATCAAAACTGGTTGCTCGAATGCAAAAGAGAGGATCATCAGCCTACCAGCCGATTACTATTGCTCTAATGGCCACTTATTGTTCCCAGGGGGCTGAGTCATGAAACAGAGATAACCACAATGTAAAGGTACATTCACATCGAACGCAAACGACACTTTTGGAGCAAAGGACTGCGAAAAATGGGTGCACAAAAATGCACCCATTTTTGTGCATTTGGGCACAAAATGGGTGAACAGGGCGAGACAAAATTGCAAATGGTTTGGAAGATCCACGAATAGAACGAAGTAAAACTGAATAGACCAAAAATCTGAACCTTTCTGTCAATTGGCTTTTACATTAAGGGTGCTCCTCGTCCATTTATTTAAAGGTATACTATGCAACCGGGGTTGATTCTCCAGCGAGGCTCCCCCCGAGAGGGCGAAAGTAAAAGTGCACTGTCGTAAAGATGCTCAACTGTTCTGGTTTCTCCATCAAGCCAGGCGCGGTTGTTTTGAGCTTAGCAGACAGGCGAACGCAACGAAAAGTGGAAAAAACGGCAGTACCGTCAATGACTAACACAGTGAAGGTATGAACATCAGGGTTTCCCGCAGCGCTATCTTGGCGAGGCCTCGCCAAACTCACGCTACCGCCTCGCCAACATTCAATTTAAAAAAAAATAAAAAATAATAATAATAATAATAAAACTCGATATGCTTGCATGTTTATTTGACGTTATCATGCAGGTCTTTGTTGTTGCTTTCGCGCGTGCATATATTGAATAGCAGGGCAAAAACACATGGAGTTCTCGCCGTAAAGCAAGACCGACTCTCGCGGTCTTGCACGAGACTTCTGAGCCTGTGGGTGCGGGCCGAGGGCTCTTGCAATTGCAAGTGCGGTATTTCCCCCACAGACCACCAGGGCGGCCGAGAAAACCTTTGTTCGACCTGAAATGACTCATTTAATCATCCAAAACGGTATGGAACACATTAATTAACTGAAAAATGTTGCATAGTATGCCTTTAAGCACAAATGTTTTTTTTATGTTACATATTTAGACAGTCCTATTAGTCTATATTTCTATTGAGCAATGATCGATTTACTGACTGAAGACACCTGTGGTTCATGTCCCGGAGGGAGATCCATCCCCCGGCTTGGGCATGGGGCAGCAGTTCCTCATCCTGAGTCCTGGAAACACTGAATTACCACTGGAGGACGCTGAACTGAGTACGTCTTTGGAGGATCAGGGGGACCCAGGAGGTCAACGCCTTTGTTGGGCTTTACACATCACATCTAACAATGTGACTCGCTCGGTCAAACCCATCTCCGCCACGCTGAGTTGAACAGAGAGGAGGAACACCGGCAAGCAGGGAGACGTTCGTCTCATTTGATGACGTGGTGAAGAGCGGGGGGGAAATGGCTTCGTTTTCAGCGCGTTGTCAGTGCGCCTCTGTTTACAGAACAACATGTATCTAGTAGTCCATAATTACAACCAGTTTTGACCGTCACACTTAAACTTGTTGATCCACTAAGCAAAGGCACTGCTGATAAGGCTGAGTTTACCTACAACTCTATAGAACGAAGTCTCTCGAAGAAGAGACGAAACATACCAACAACCCGTCCAGAAAACCTACTCAGTTTCTTTTTTTGTGTTTTGTATCTGCATTACTGAGATGCATCGTGACATAAATGGCATCAAAACTGAAGAGCCGACATTACAAGTCACCCCGAAGTAACTTTGATCCACAAAGCTGAACAATTAATAGGTAAAAAACTCAGTTAAAAACTTAAATTTAATCCCCTTAAAAAGATTTAGCGACGTTCGTATTGGGGTGCGGGAGCTGAATTAGATTGACCACCCTTATCCAAAACACGGAGGACTCCCGCGGAGTAATTAGCTTGTGTCAGATAAGTTGACAAGCTCGTTAACACGCCGCATCATCTGATACCGGCGCCTTTGTTTTTGTAGGCTTCTGAGAGGAAGTTAGCACCCTAATTAGCATAATTACGACTGCAGATTTATATGGGCATAATTAGCGAGCAGCTTTCTGCATGTTGTGAGCTGATGGAGACATGCTGCTGCAGAGGAAGAAGCAAGAGATTCCAGTACATCGCGCAGCGCCACGAAAAGCCAAAACACACACATGCACTTTTACGGCTTCGCGACGTGAAGGGAGGAAGCAGCCCTTGCCTCCTGTCTATTCTCAAGATAATTTAGCTGCTGATATTCCAGACTTTAAGGCTCACAAATCAATGTTAATGTTAGATTACTTAATATGTTGTGTCTTTATTCAAATAAAAATAATTTAAATAGCTTATTTAATGCATGTTGGACTCCCTAATTTATAGAGTAGCAAAGGGTAACACGCATACAGCCAAACGTTCTCCACAACAAACACACACCCTCACATCCAATTCATAAACTTATGCTAAAAGGTGTAAAAATTGAGGGACAAGAGCAAACAGGCGACACGGAGGCATGACCCACCCGACAAGTTGGCCTTAATTACAGCAGACATTCACAGTAGGACGGTGAATTAGTGCAGTTACCTCTCATCGCTACTGTAAAACCCCGGGGTTAGTAGATCAGCGCACACACACGCGCGCAAGCACACACACACACACTAAATACGGAGACACACAAAGTGCAGGGTGCCGTCAGGCGGTTTTAGCAGCTTTCTAGGTGACATGGGGTGAAATAAGGGTCAAAATTAATCGCTGTGGCAAACCAGCAACCACAACAATGTGCAAAACGTCGTCATAAGCTGACTGGGAGAGTCCTGGTGCCTCAAGAGCCTTGGATGTCTTTTGTGAGTCTCTTCACGCTGGTTAATTTCTCAGATGCACTCGTGCTTTTAGCTTAGGAGACACCTCAATCAGTTATCAAGGACTTCGTTTTACGTTTTTTTTTTTTCCCCATTTAAAAACAAAGCACAAAAAAAACTAAATCTTTATACAAGTCCATGAAAGGAAATACTGTACTCTAATTAATCCATAAAAAGAAGAGTCTATATTGACCCTTGATAGCTTTTCTATAAAAGGTTGACTAATTTATAACTTCTGAGTGCTCTCCACCAAATCGAATCCTGAACTTTAATCCCTCTAGCTTTAGATGGTTTAGACCATTAATACCATGCTGCTATTCTACTAGGTTTTTGTGATTTTACCATGGATAAAACCTCTAATAATAAAATACAGCAAGTCAACTGCAATTCTTATGGAAATGGGCCTTGCACATGTTCTGGTAAAGGTTTTTACACATCTCTCATTTACTTTTTATGTCTATCGTTCTGAACCCAATCACCAGACGGACATTTCTTTTTTTGTCGTACATGAAAGTACTGAATGGCAAACTAGAGAACTGACTAGGACCCACCTTTGATTGATCAGAAAGCGTGGCTGTGCACGTTTTGACACCCTTTAAGGAAATCAGGGTGGTAGGCGTGGTCGGCACTCCATTACAAGCTGTGAGTTTTTTGATACCACTGTTCTTCAGTCATCAATCAGTCAGTGCATCTACATAATGAGATAAATTACACTGTGAGCAGCTAATGACATAATAATCTACACCAAAAATGCCATTGGCTTGAACCAGGATTATACCCCTATGACTATTAAAAACACCTCTGCAGAAGATCCATGTAAACACATTTCCTAGTAAAGAATTTATCTTGATCGAAATCAACTAAGTTACATAAGCCTTGTGCAGAAAGATGCAATAGCACTAACATAAATGTCAAATCATTGTTTTTTCCTGTTTATTCACTGTTTATATTTGTATTTCAGAACTTCTGTCCACATTGGGAAGGTAGAGTCTACAGAAGTCTTTGGTCCACTCTGCAACTTCTGCCTGTTTCTGGAGAAACTTTGCCACTGCTGCCGATGAAGCAGAGGAAACACCTCCTACAAAAAAACTTGACTGAGATTTTTTTTTTTTTAAATGTTCATTGTATCCACTTTCACACATTTAACCTTTTTGTCTCGCATGTTTATGATTGAATCTGTCCAATTTGACACTGGAAATTAAGAAGGATGGCAGTGCTTGCCTTGCACATGCTGCCATGTGATCGACTATTGTCCCTCCATGAAAAACTGCTTGTCCTTGCCAAAATAAAAAAAATAAAAAACAGAATATCTGCCCTTGAATTTACAAGTCATTAGGGTCATGATTAGTACAACAGTGGCATAAATCTATTTAATTTTAGGGGAATTGCAATATATTTGTAGGTTTGCGCAAATAAGAAATGAATTCAACCCCAAATCCACCACCATTAAAGCTTCTTTGCATTCATTTCCATGTCTTAGCCTGCTTTCGGTTATGTCCGATTTCCCAGCATGCATTGTCACGGTCATCTGAAGCAAATATACTGCAAATACAATGAACACAGTTTCATGCATATAAGCCATACCCTCCTTTAAGTCCATTCTTAGATCATGTGCATGTAACGGTTTGTATGCAAAAATGCATGGATGCCAAGATCCTGATACCAGAGGTGCGTGGATCTGGTGCTGTTGTGTTGCGTTGCCACTGAGCGTGTACACATGCAAGTGTAAGTTGTGGATTGACTGCATTAATTAACGCAGTGCAGATGAGTCTCCTCTGAGCTGTCTAATTAGACATTAGCATGAAGATGTAATTACCTGAGAGGGCTCAACACGTTTCACTTAACTACTCTGCCTCCTGCACGACAGACTGTGCAGGTAAGGCCTGTCCTTTGTGTATTTGTAATTGTGTGTGCTACTACAAACGTGTGTATACAAATATACGTACTCGGCCGCCAAATGCAAGTACGGGTGTTTCAGTGTGGGCCTGGTAATAGCGAGTCTAATCACTTTAATTCTAAAATAACAACCTATTTCTTCTCCTGGGTTCATTTACTCCTGCTTTCTTTTTTTCAATACTGAAAAAAAAAAACTGAAGCTTGTATTGTTTTTTTTTTTTCTCTCTCTTTGAGCTTTTACCATCTCTCTCTAGGTTGGGTCGAAAGTGCATTAGGCAACACGACTGAGCGACATGGGTTCAATTCTTGATCAATATCCACCACTCTAGAGGCAGAAAAAGAAAGAAAATTATAAAGCTCCCTGTTTTTTCGGCCTCCGCTGCTCGTGAAGACAAGAAAAAAAGGCCAGATCTGTGGCATCTGTTTGCCAGTGTCACCATGGTAACCATCAGTGACAACCTTGACACTGGAGTTGCATTGTCTGGGACCCTGACATTAGGTAAATAAATTACACAACCTCTGATGCAAGCAGACTTGCATGCCTTCTCTTTATCCTCTCTATCTCTCTACGTCTCTCTCTCTCTTTCTCTCTCTCTCTGACACACACGCACAACTTTTTACCTAATGATGAAAAATCCAGAAAACAATGCATAACCGATGCAAACAGATATACAGAAGTGCTTGACACGTCAGTAGTCCATCCACACCGAGAATTAGCTCAAATGCTATAATTTGCCATTTCCTCTGATAAAAACAGACTTCTAGGCTGAGCCGGGAGCCCACCGTCGATACAAGACAACAGATTACGAGAACCCCGTGAACTCCAGAGCCTCCTGCAACAAAACCTCTCAGAGCACCAGGAAGAAATCTATGGGCTGCTACAAGCATTGTCTTCTTATCTTTAGAAGGGTCTGTCCAGTTTCAATGAGGATCAATAATGCTATTGCATTAGCATTTCTGAAAGAACGACAGACAGACTGGAGGAGAGCAGCTACGGACCTTTGAACAATGTTAGAATTCCAAACAAAGTAGGTTTTCCACAGTTTTAGAGAACCACCCTGGTGTCTAGTCCTGACCGAAAACTTTTAATACAGCACAAAGGATCTGCTGGAGGTGCTGGTCACTCCTGAGTCTCATTTTTGCCCATTTGCCATTTAGTACTTCAGCACATTTGGTTGCTTCATACCTGAATCTTCTGCATACAAAAAGGAAGGGCCAGAGCCACAATTATTGGATATAAATGCAATTGAGACAATAAAACAACTAAATGAAATGACATATTGTAGCGTTTTTAACCTTTTGCTTTCCATGATTAATAAAAACTCTTAACTACTGAGAAACGCAGGTCTTTCAAACACTGATAATAGTTATGTGGGTACAGAATGGGGGTAGAAATGAACTTGAAACAATTACACATGCAAACAATGCAACCATACAAAGCCATGTAAGACATTCAAAGCGTAAAGCTTTTTGGAAAAGGAAATTAAGCCAAAAGGAAAAAGGCGAGTGGTCCAATCTCTTGTTTACTCAATAATTGTAGCCTCTAACCAAAGGTCAGCAATTAATTTTCCTATAGGGCCACATCATTAACAATAATTGTTAAGGGTAAAGTAATTGGCTTAGCTCAATTATTCAAAAAATGTATCTAATAGTTAAAATGACTGTAAATAACTAGCGTTTGGAAAAACAAACTTTTCCAAAAATATAAAATATGTAAGTTATTGAATTTTTCTCAGGGTTTAGAAAGATCATGCTAATTCATGCAAATCAGCAGTCTGTTTTTCACAATCAGAACCATTTCAGATTTGACTTCAGTAAATATTTAGTATTTACTATGAAACTGGATTGGGACAGTTTTGTTTCCAGCACTGTCGGAGACCTTTAGCCTCTAAGTCACTGTCATCTCTCTGGTACTGGAACTATCACAGTGAAACTCCAGCAGGCTGAACATGTTACTGACATGCAAAGTGCTTTCATGATATTTAAATAAAACCAACCAATAAACAAACACTGTATTTCAACCTCTACATTTTGTATCAGCAGTGGTAAACAAACAAGGGGGCAAACGTTGCTATCCAAATATAGGGCTTCTAAACCAAGGTTTTGTACCACAGCAAACAGAGAATCTGATATGCAGCCAGTGTTTGTGTTTAAAAGGATTATTAATATAAAGAATAAAGCCCTGGTGCAGGCTAATGCAGACGGCTCTGTGCATGCGTTCTTTGGCATCTCTAAGCAGGAGTTCAATGGCAGTGCTGGGCAGGCTCTGTGGCATGATTGCTAAGAGAATCCAAGGGTTTGACAAGATACAGGGTTGTGAAAGCAGTCCAAGTAGTGTCCAGGAAACCTGAAGCCAAAAGAAGTATTGGACAAAGGCAAGGCGAGAACAGGGAAATCCAAAAACACAAGAACCTGGTCGGAAACTTGGCATGCAGGCCAAGAAGAATGCTGGATACTTACTCACTGGTAGATTTCGATAATCTGGCACTGGCTGACTGTGGAAGTGCAGTATATAAAGACTGAGGAGCAGGTGAGGTGAATGGTCCTGATTAGGCATTGGCAGATGGGAACAGGTGCAGATGCTCGTAATTACTGGCCACAGAGGCCGGGCCAGAATCATGACACAAGCTGGTTCCAGTGTCTAACCAAGTCTGTTCCAACAGACTAGGGGCTAACAAACCTCTGATATGGGTGTAAGCAACCAAGATGCATCATCTCTAAGACGGTGGTGGTTACATCATGAGGATACAAAAAAAAGAGTAATCATAATCAAAATCATCATTGCGATAATCAACTAAAATATTACCTTTTTATGTTTTCCTAATAATGTGAAGCTCTACTCCTGAAAGATGGAGTGACTATGATTAAATGGTGGGACTAGTCATCGTACATTTGGAAGGTTTTGGGTTTGATTCCAGCTTCCTCCTCTTCTATGTGTTGATGTGCCCCAAATCAAGGCACTTAACCCCAAGTTACCTGCAAAACTGCATATTAGTGGACTAAGAGTATGACAAGAACATTGTTTTGTAAATTCAAAAATGTGTTAATTTAAGGCCCTTATGTCACATGATATAAAATATATATCTTTTCTACATACAGAAGTTGCTCAACCGGTATCTAGTAGTCTCTAAACATGCATGTTGGAGTAAATAGGTTTCAAATACATCAACTTCTGACATAAAAATTAAAATCAACTTCAATATTTGTCTTAGTTGTTCTGCTTGACAATGGCACAAAAAGAGAGACATGATCAAATTTGCATATAGGAGCAAGTAAGTTTACATACAGCCACGCCACCATGTCAGAACAAGAGGACTTGATTAGAAAGTTCTGCTCCAACGACACGAGAGTTCAAAGGTCATTGACAATATCATGGCGGCAGAAAGAGATCGTTAATGGAATCACGAAGCAGCTTAACATGTGAGAACAATAACGTTAACACAAAGCAGAGATAAATCCATTGTAAGTGCTTTGGTATTATGTCGGCTCAGTGGATTATAAGAGGCCTTGATCCAGCGCGAGTTTAAAAAACAAGCCGTCTATTCTTACAGCGTTTCACACAGAAGAAAAAAAAGCACAAATACCAAAATGTTCAGCTCAGTAACATGCAAACATTAATACACAATAACACGAAAACACATGCACGCTCATAAGTAAATACCACGACCGCATACTCATAGAGGCGCACACGTCAAAACCTAATATCCACTCGTGTTGGCGGATAATTTAATTAATTCACTCGAAGAACAACTTCACAGATTAGCGACTAAACTTTTCAACAATAAGAAAAACCTCAGCCACGCGTGATAATTACATTTGTCTCAAATGAGGGCAGACGTCAAAATGTATCATGCATTGCCTCGTGTCCACAGTTTAACCCACACGCTCACAGGCTCACACACAGACACTGCCCCTAAGTGATTGAGAAACAATGAAAAATCTGATTTAGAAAATAATGAGTAATACGGAGACCCGCTCGGTGTCAATCCTGATAACTTTCAACACTGACCAACACTGGTAAACTAAACAGTAGGCTGCATCTATATAGTTGCTCAGCCATTTCTGGTACAGATTTAGCTTACAAATACAAAAACAAATATGTAGTTACATTTTGAAAAACTATATATATAAAAAAACTCACTATCTTGAACATGAGCCGCCTTGTGGCCTGCCAAATTTTAGCTTCACCATTCAATGAGCAACATGAACCAATGGTAAACAACATCTCTATTTTTGAAGTTTAAACCTCTTTAAGATGCATATGACTCTTAAAAGCTAACCATACAATCTTTAATAATGCCAGCACAGTTTAATGCATTGCATAATTTATTAAGTGAAAACATGTGTCATTTTTGTGTTTTTAAAAAAATGTAGAAATTTACAATTTACTTGTACACCAACAAAAATTGGTCTACAAGTGCTCTGTTGCCTGCACCCACAGACTATAACTTCAACCCTAATGGAGGGAGACAGGGGCTAGAATTCATTAAACAGTATTTCATGAGATAAGTGCGTGCTTTATAACTTGGGACTGTTTAAGCATCAGAAATTAGCTGCAGCTAGTGATTAGTGGCTGCAAGTTTGTTTTACAACTTTCACTTTTTTCAGTTCTAACATTTAAAACATTGACCTATAGAGGTGAAAGGAAACACCATTGCATGAAGTCTTATAATATTAAAATACCTCAATATTTCGTGTCATCTGTATGATGAAGTGTAAACTGTTTTGTGTGATCCAGTGAAGGAGAATGGTTTAAGCTCGAGATGATGCAATGAATTAGGACTCTTATTTTGAAGTAAGAAAGGAAATAGTTGCACTCTCGTCTGGACAGTAGACTAATAAATTGATACATTTCAGCAGACTACTCTCACTTACATAGGCACTGACTGAAGAAATCTTCACCACTTTAGACCGTTTTTCTGACTACGTTTTGGTACTTGGTGAAAAAAAAAAGAAATGGTGACAGAATAGGAGACAAGATGCAAACTGTAAGTACTGCAAGAATGCAGCAACAGGTTAGCTGTTAGTTACATTTACGAAGGAACTTCCTATTGCCGCTGAGCTGAAGGGCTATTTCAGAAGCTGTGTCCGAAATGCTCTAATTGGTTAAGCCTCTTTAGCCAAAGCGGAAGTGCGTCAGTGTTCACCATGAAAAGTGCTGTCCGAATAGTGCAATTAGCAAGGAAAGAGGTAGGAAAAGGAGCATGTATGCTTCCTATCAGAGTTCCCTTATTATAGAGAGCTTACGATGCCCCCACTGGCACTAAGAGGCCAAAAGGAATCTCAAAAACCCTTTATGATGTATATGCACTGCCCACCTCACAGAAATTAATAGAAATTTGCAGAGAGAAGAGAGTGCACACTTTGTAGTTCATTTCCAGAAGGCTTTAGGCCCGGATTTGATTAATTCAATTCAATTTTGATTAGATGATTAGAATCATCCTTGTGCGTTTCCGTCACTTAATCACATCGGAGTTAAAGGCTGTCTGAAATCGGCACAGCAGTCCTACGCCCCTTCCCTCCCCACAATAGAGTTCTTACTGTTGACCTCATGAAAGGTCAAGGAATAGGGGCTGGGGGCTATAATTAGAATGTTTCGAACAAAGCCAAAGCTTTTTGACTCTGTACTTCACTTCATTATCTCTAGTTCAAACTCTAAAATAGTTAGACCCATTAGAACCGAATTGGATAACTACACTGAAAATAGACTCTGAACTGCTCTAGTTTTAAAAAAAAACCTCTATTCTATGTTCGCTTCTGTTATCATTCATTTTACATCTGAGAATGTTACAACAAAACTATGAAGCCACACATGCACAGTATATCCCATTGTCTCAGATTGAAGTATTAAAGGAGCAATAAGCAATATTTCACCAATAGGTGTTGCTTGAGCACTATCTGTAGACCAAAACAAAACGTTTATCAAGCCACACCTCTCTCTATCTCCGCTCCAGCACTCGGCACCCATTCCCCTTCTCACCCATGAGTATGGTAGCCTCGTGAGACCATCCTGATCTCGCGAGCTTTCAAGGTTTCACTCGCAGATCAGTCTGGCTACTCTCCGTTAAAGAAAATTTGGAGCCGTTCACCAAACGAACGTCCAATCAGCGTTGGCTTTGAGGCGGGTTGAGGTGTGACGCAACGAGAAGCGCGACAGTTCAGTCTAAACAACATGGCGGCTTCAGCCGATGAAACTAGCGTTAGCGTGGCTATCAAGCAAGTTTTATCGGAATTACAGAGTATTTCTTTGCTGAGCTAACGAGCCTTTACCTGCAGCAGCAAGAGTAGCTTGGCTTGTGGTTGTGTTTTCTTCGTCGCTCGTAACAGAGCGACGACGAATCTGATTGGTTAATTTGGCCTGTCTATCACCAACATAGGCCAATCAGCTAACCAGTATTTTCGCCCCTTCCCAAAATTACTTCAACGGAAGGTTTCCAGATGGATATGCGGAGCAAATCCATCTGGCGGAGTCAAGTAATGAGTATGGGCCCATTTGCAAAAAAAAAAAAAACACAGCATCACCTTTCAGACAAAAGGTGTCTAGTGAAGAAGTAAGTAGCTCATAACTTTATAATGCTGTTAGCAAGAGAACATTTTGATCCGATGGCCATGCTCTCCACCATTTTGTGCCTGTCGGTGGCATTTTATGGGCAGGGTTTTTTTTTAAGTCCTGAGTGGCAGCTGTTCACGAGCGGCCGGCCCGGCTATGTAAACAAGGGATTGGAGAACAACACAGAAAGATGGTGTGTGATGTTTAACCATAGTCCGTCTAAAAAGATACCTTTAGTTCTTCACAAAACTACTTTTTAGTTCTATCTAAAATAATGAAATTTCACTCATTGCTCCTTTAATGACTAATGTTATATTTAAGGTGTCTTGGTATTGAATTCAACTTTTAACTCCCATTGTTGACTGTATTTTATTCTAAACTATTTGATGCAACACGACACCATTCAAAATTAGGTTTCTCGTAAAATTAAATTTCTGAAAATGTAATAAATTAGTGAGCATGGACAAGAAGCATTTTCAATGCTTTTTTGACATTAGGACGGAAAAAATATATGGGCAACTCAAATCCGGTAAGGAATATTCTACACTGACAGAAGTTTCTGTTGTGATTAGCTTTATTCTTCCCAAAAATCCAACTACAATTTTAATGTATCTTGTTATGTTGAACTTATTGTTCCTCATCTTAGCTTGAGAGCTAAATGTATCACTAGACCCCTGATATCAAATGACTAGATAAAGAAACATTTTAAAACAATGGACATTGAATGGACATCAACATTCAATTGTAAGCTCCAATTTAGCCTGAAGGATAAAAAAAATTAGTTTCTTTTTTGCATACTTCCTGGCCTAAATACACAAGGATATGCCAGACCTAAAAAAGCCGTTTATAAAGACGCTTATGGACAACTATTGTTTTGAAAGAGAGCAACATTAAGCATTCTAGTGGGTTGTAGGAAATTAATGACGTCAATGAATAATGGCAATATTTTATTCTGATGACTAAATCGATAACTTTAATGATGTATGAAAACTAAACAACAAACACATGTACTGTAGTCATCCAGTCATGAATGATACAGGAAAGGTGTAATTTACAGTTTGTTGTACCACGAAAACACCAAATTGTTAACCAGCACAAAGAAGAAAAAGTCATAAAAATTCCAGAGTTCATTGAAAAACTCTCCAGTTACCCTCTGCACCCCATCCCTTGCCATCCCGCTCTTCCTCCCTGCTCTGCTTCTCCTATTTCTGTCTATTGTCAGCACAAAGCATCACATTCAGACCCAGATGACTTCTCATATGGAAGCCAGTGGTGGACTTAACGTACAATGGCCACATGAAGACAAAGGCTAGTTTATTAGGCCGAGGAGTCACACAGACAGATGGACTAAGAGAGACGGCGAATGAAAGAGGAAAACGGAGGGGAAGAGTGGCACTCTGCGTTCCATTGTGGCTGGACCCACATCTGGTGGCCATGTGTGACTGGAGCAGTGGGGCTAATGATGGGCTTCCTGAGGCCGGCTCAATTAGGCCAGGTCTCACTGGACTCCCAGAGAGAAGCAGAAAGAAAGATGACTATCGACATGCTGGTTACTGTTTGTGTGTGTTTGTGTATATTGAGCCGGTTTGTCTCATTTACTTACTTGTATGTCTTTCTCGGATAATTTTAGATGTGAATGTCAGAAGTCCCATAAAGCTAAATGTCCACTGACATACTCATTGACAGCATCACCAGTATTCATTTGCTAAGATAAAAATCATTATTGCTATGTTTAACCAGGTTAAAATCTAAGTGTCTAGGAGTAATGTTTGCATTTGTTTGATTTGATGTCCTAATGTAGACTTCTAACACATTCTCACTGGATGGCAAACAACACCGAGCAACTCCTCAGGTGTCTATGTCCATCACTGTGAGCAATGTGTGGGGCGTGTGGTCGTGTGAGTGAGAAAGAGAGCACCAAATTAGATGGGAGTTCCTGTAACAGCGCCATTCTTCATCTTTTCCCCCTTTGCAAAAATATTGCCCCCAGAAGACACAGGCTGAAAGATGGAAACCTAATGAACAGAAAAGAAAAGCCTGTTTGTTTCCTTAATAAAAGACTTTTTGGGGGGGGAAATGCAATGCTGATTCTTCCCATAATCACGTGTTTCTGGTCAGATGTGTCTAATTAGCCTTGCATAAGCAATCACACAAACAAGATCTCGGGTCATCCGAGGCTTTCGGTTTTCGAAAAAAGGACACAACCACACCTACAGTATAGTAGGTTAATGTTTCAGACATGGTGTTTGTCCCCCTCAGCAATATCAGTATGCGTTTACAGAGCATGGTATGGTCACGGAGTAGTACTTGGAGTTCTCCAAATAAATTATAGAAATACATCTCAACTGTGTAGCTCATTTCAGAAAGTTAGGAAAAGACCCTTATCTGGGTTACAAAAAATAAAGTAAAACAAAGCATAAAATATCAATACTACTAAAGCCATGTTCTCATGATGTTGAGCTTAGTTATTACAGCTCAGTTAAACATGAAGTACAAATATTCCATACATATTTAAAACCTATTTAAAGCTATAGTTGGTAATCCTGTTCAGTAACAGTTATACCGGGTAAAATCGCCATTGTCCTTCCATCCTGAAAGTAGTTAATAAATTATGTATTCACAAAAAAGGAGGTTAAAAAAATCGTCCTCTGTAGGAGCTGCAGGCCTGTAAAAACTCTAACCAATCTCTGTCGTTCGGTCCAAAGGGCAGGGATTTGTCAGAGGTTTGTTCCTGCTCTCACCCATAGACATTATATGCTCACCCACCTCTGTCCCTCAAGTTCTGGAGGGAATCGCCTTATCTACTGGTTGTACCTTATGCCAATCATTTTGACGGGCTCATGTAACACCAGCGTGCGCGCTCCTTCCTTTTTTCGCTTGCTGGCTGAACATGTGCACTTTTGGTGTTTATGTATCCGGTTAGTTTAGCAGCTAGGTTGGTGGTTAGTCATTCATTGTAGCTCCGCTGCTCTCACCGTAGACTTTGAACATGGCTGAGAGTCACTAGAAGTGAACCGTGTTGATGTTTATGAGAAGAAGAGGAAGGCCTCAGTAGAAAGAAATAAGACCAGAGTAGATTTGGAAGATTTTTTCACTCCATTCCCCTGAAGAGCGGAAGAGCAAAGAAAGACGGTCTTGCGCATGCCCTGTTACTCAAAAAGGGACTTCCTGAAAAATCGTCAACCCTAGCTTTAAATCTACAGCTATTAAAGTGTTGGAACAGGGTCCATGGTGTTTTTTTTTTACTTGCAAAATAGTTAAATTTGAAAGATTTGATCTAATAAAAACAGCAACAAGTGGAGCTCTACAAAAACAGGTGAAGAAAAAAAGTGTTCTGATCTGAGTGGAAACAAAAAGTTACAATGTCTTGTAAAAGAAACCAACTACCCTTTATTCTTTCACATTTTGTTACTTTACAACCAAAAGCCCTAATGTCTGAGGATTTTATTCAATTGTGAATAAAATGCCTTTGGGTTGACGGCCTCCGTGCAATATGTTATGTTTTAGTGACAACGCTGCGCACAAGGGCTGGACGATATAGAATAAAAGCATATCGATAAAACAGAAATCATATTGATCTGTATCGATGATTGTCAAAAAATTCAAACATGTATTTTAAGAGCAGCCCTGGTAATTTTATGCTGTTGCTTAATGTCTTATTTTTAGATACAGAACACACAAACATTGAATTCAAACTCAACCTTTTATTGAAGGGGACATAGCTTGGTGACGGAGCGTTCCTGGGTCTGTGTTTGTGATTGGTTGGGAGAAAGTGATGACTGTAGTGTTAACCTACATAATAGGCTAGAATGCAAAAGGAAGGAAAACTGTTAAAACTTTTATTGACGCTTTTTTTATTTATTTTTTGCTATCGCATCACACGTCCATCGATCGATATATATTGTTATTGAATTATTATCCACCCTACTGCACACCAGCCAGAGTATTGTCTCCAACGTGCAACTTGACGGCAGCAGCATCATGCTGTGAGAAAATATTTCTTCAGCAGGGATGAGGGAGTTGGTCAAAGTTGATGGAAGTGTTGGTGCTGCTAAAAACGAGACGGTTCAGGAAGACAACCGTTCTAGCAAACCCTTGAAACTGTGCTGAATGTCTATTCTACCCTAGACATGCAGCCAGACCATGGAGTGGTTTGGTTAAAAGAATACTCTTGTTATAATGGCCTAATCAAAGTCCAGACTTAGCAAGACTTGAAAAATGTATCATCTTTTGACACTTTCCATCCAATCAGACCGAGTTTGAGCTAGTTTGTAAAGACTAAAGTCATTAGATGAGCAATACTTGAAGAGGCATAAACATAAAAGACTTGCAGCTGTACGTGTAGCAAAAGCTGGTTCTAGAAAGAGCTGGTGGGCTGGATGCTAATAATAGTACACCTGTTAGATATCTTTCCATTTTGAGTTTGTCTTTCACATTAAAATCTCAATAAAACAGTGACGCTTGTTTCTGTAACATTAGAAAGTAAAAACTTTAAGTGACATCCATATTTTTTGCAAGGTATTGTATTTTATTGCAGTGAACTAGTACGTCTCATTTAGCAATGCACTACAAACTCAAGCAGAGCACATCTAGATTAGATTTCTTTACTTGTCGAAAAATACCCTTCTGTTAAAACACTCAGGAGTGTTTTATGTGGAAATAAATAAGCACAATCTGTTAGTCTCCAAAAAAAACAAAAAGAAAAAAAAAATTCAGACTTAGGTCAGTGAGGATGAACTGAGCCCACATCCTCCTCTGTCCTGTTTCCCTTCAAACGCCGAATCAATGGCAGTCAGCTGGAGTGTTCGATCCCCATCTGTGTTCGCAAGCTTTTTTTGTCTGGCTTTACAGAAGGTTTCTGTGGTTACATGATCTCCCTCTGCGGAGTGGAAGTGGGTCTTTAGTTTGAGAATCACAGGTTTCTGTCAAAGCATCGCCAGCCAGTGTGGGCATCATCAAAGTTGATTGTCGTGTGTCACTGACTCTAACCTTCCGCGCTCAGCTATTTGTATCGGTGTTTCTCAACAGGTGTCCATCAAGTGCTGAAGTAAATACCATCTGTGGAGAACTGAGAGCAAATCTACTAAGTTTAAGACCACTGCCAAAGCTGGCGTTCAAACTCTTAACGGCTCCGCTAGATGTTTACCATAATGTGCTGGAAAAAAAAAATCTTAACACCGTGACAGGCGTGATACTTTTCACACAATAATTCTGACTATAAACAAGTTTAGATGTTACATCATGTCAGTTGCGCTCTGAAAAAGTTGCAGTATTTAAAGACTGAATGTTTATTTAGACTTTATTCACAGAGCTAATATATCTAACTGAAGCTTTATCCACCTGCTTGTTTATGGTTCTAGGACTGATTTGGGATTTTTTTTTAATAAGATAAGATCAGAAATTCCTCTATATTCCCACAACGGGGAAATTCAGGCATGGCAGTGGCAAAGACACAAAGTTAAGCCCTATTCTGACGCTATTAATTTGATTAATTTTTTTTGTTTTTGGTGGAGGATGGAGGCTGCATTGGAGTGTTAAGAAACCTTGGGTCCTGGGCCCGCAAAACGCTCCCGGAAAACAAACCCAAAAGAAGCTCAGCAAACACTAATACAGAGGCCGTTTCAATGCCGTATAAATGCATGCATTTTGATGTAGCATTTCTACCCACCATGACTTTTTCTGTCATTGAAATTGTCAGAGCGCGGTGAATACCACCGGACAGATATTAACCAGCTCCCACTGTCAGTATGCAGTAGCAGAGAGCGATACACCGCAGAAAGGGTTCTGTTGGAAAAATGACGAGCCCAAATAAGCGACTGCAGGTTCAAAAACAAGCCATAAACCCGCCACTTAAGAAAAAGAGCCCAAAGTCGCATATAAGCGGAGCTGGCTGCACAGCTTCTGTTGCACAGTCGCTCACATACACTATACGCAGCAGAGATGTCGGTAAATGTAATCAAATCTCAGGCTTTGGTTATCCTGTACGAACGTGCCATATAAAAACGGGACGTAGGGGGCTTACTTCTTTATTAAATGGGGTCCACACATAATGCTTCCCTGCAAATAGGGCTTTACACACAATTTTAGTAATGAAAAAAAAAGCTAATCTAAAATTAGTTCTAAAGCGACAGAGAATAAGTCCAAGTTAAAAGTAAAAGTAAATACCAGAGCAAATGCAGCTTCATAAGGTGACACCAGGTTCTCACAAAACATTAATTTTCCTGTAATGTTCTCATGTTTGGTTACAACGACAGACCTCACTGTTATTCTAGTAGAATTTCATGTGACACACCAACACAGTAGTACATAACTATAACAAATAGAGCTGTATGCTTTTAGGTGAGCAGGTTTGTACAATCTTTTTAGATGCATTCAAAGACTTCACTCTCTCTTATTCACAAATACTTTCAGCTCAGTCAATCTGGCATAACCTTTGGCTGTGAACATCATCTTGAGTCTCCCAGCAGATTCTCAACTGGATTCAGGTCTGGGCCATTCAAAATCTTTACAGGCACTTTGAATTGTTTTAATACCGAAAGGTGCTTTATAAACTAGCCCTGCCATGCTTTAATCTAGCTATTGCATTGTACGTCTGAATGTGTGTGAAGAGTTGTTGTCCTGCTGGAAGGTGAACCTCCGCTAAGTCTTATCCAGCTTCCAACAGTTTTATCCTTCCCCCCAGGATTTCGCGGTATTTGGCTCTAACCAGAATCCTCGTAGTTCAATTCTGGGATGGTGTGTTCAGCATCAATTTTGGCACCTTCTTCTGCATTGGTTGTGTCTCTTACATGGCTTGTGGTCAATTTCAAAACAGACTGCTTCTAGTAGTCTCATTGCCGGTCCTATCAACCTAGTTGAATAGTCATGTCTCTGCAGATGTGCAGCTGTGACATTTTAACATTTTCATAACATTGGTTTATGCATCGTTGTCTTTTTGCTACTTTGTGTTGGCATAACAATTAAATCCCAATAGAGGCACTAAAACTTTGTGATCCTAACATGACAAAATGTGGAAAAGGTCATTGTATGGAGAGTTGCTTATTGGCTAAGGCGTACCGTAAACCACCAACGCATAAACAAAGTCACGCGACGCTAGAGCAGCCGTTAAGCCTGTAGGTCTTTAGGTACAAACTGTGCCACCTGTTAGAAGGCAGCAGGAGCAGCTAACCACTGTCAAAAGCCCCTCAGTCCCCTTCTCTGTCTCCACAGGAAATGAGCGGGCAAATAAGCAGACAGAGATAATTACAGTCCAAACAATAGCTGTCATTTCTGTCTACATCAACCTCCCAGCCCTGCCCTCCCACAGACACGGCACAGCTTTTTATTATCCGGGTCCAGTCGGTGGACAGCTGAATCCAAACGGTGCTTCGTGCATCTATTCTCGATGTGCATTTCTCATCCTCCTGCATATTTTGCTCCGCGCCAAACAAAGCACGTTAACCTTGAGCCTGCAAAACAGCTTTGTACAGTCGTCTAAGGAGGAATTAGAAAGATGATTAAGTGAGATTGATGGCACTTTAATTCCCCCGACAAAAATAATGGCTCCCTCCTGTTGTTTAATCTTCAATCTTCATCACATAAAGAGGAAACTCAAGAGAGTGTGGTTTTTAGCGAAGGAAGGCCAGACTAACAAAGGACATCATCAAGGATGTCATATTTGCATGCCTAATCACAATAAATTATAATTGAAAGTCCAAAGAACTGCGTGGGAATTCAAGAACATTTACCCTGAAAGGAAATTGTTAACAAATTTGAAGGTAAATCTTTTGAAGATGTTTATTCTTCATTCTTCCGACAGCATTCAGACTATTTAGTCGCCGCGGACGCCGCCCTGATTAGAACACAAAATCAAACGTTTTTCAGCATGGTAATGTTATAACTTCTATATTGCATTACAGAGACTTGTTACCGCGACCTTCCTGCCAAAGAAAAAGCCCTTGTTATTGTAAAGTGATAAAACCGAAGCCAGTTGTAATTTCTTAGGTTCAATTAAATTAAAATTTGGAGTAAAAAAAAAAAAAGCTGCTTAAAACTGTAAATTAGTGTGTGTTTCTTTTAGATCAGGTTATGTAGTAAATTCTTGTCCTGTGTAAAACTAACAGGTGGCTTAGTTTTCCCAGAGATCTGCGCCAAAGCTCACACCATGCATTAAAACTAATGTGTTGAGCTGCTAGCATTATTCCATTGTGTGATCAATTCAGCAAGTTAAATAAAAAAATAACAAGTGCAACCGTGGTTCCTCTCTTCAACAGTGAGGTCGAGACAAGAGGTCAGCAGAGGAGCACCACTCTCAGAGTGGACAGTGGTTGTATGTTTTGCTCAAGGACACTTGAGAGAGGGCGCTTGCCGAGATACAGCAGGGTTCCTTCAGTTCAAGGGATGGGACCTCGCTTGCTGCTCTTCTCAAAGAATCTGCATAAAATGTGGATTCGTCACGAAAGTGCACTGCCAACAAGCCTACAGTTTGCTGTTAGAAAGATCCAAGGTCTTCCATTTACGAGCAACCTCAGAGTTTTTGTTGGTTCCAAAGGAATAAAAAGGAAATTCCTCTGAAACTTAAACAACAGAATTAAACGACGGGCCCAGAGCACACATGGTTGTTTCCTCTGCCGCTGTCTAAAGTCAACAAAATGATTATCTATATTCATTGTGGGCCAGACAAAGTCTACCTGACTGTCAAGAGAGGCTTTATTTGGCTGTGTATAATCATTGTGAACACCTTAAGAAGTCTCTCTTTCCTATGCTTCCTACGTGTTTTTTCAGATTAGAGAATTACTATAAAACTGAAATAAAACACATCTATTATTCTAGATTTAGCTGTTGGTGTGCCTTGCTAAAGGATTTATACTTTTTGAATTCTTTCTCACAATTAAGACTCAAATCTTTGTTGTTTGCTGTTCGTTTTGGGGGCATTTCTATAATAGGGTAAAACAAAATTACACATAATTATAAAAGAGTAAAAAGAGAATAACATATGGTTTTAGGAATTTTAACAAATTAACACCTGAAAAGTGCATATTTATTTAGCTTTTTGCAGATACACTTAAATAAAATCAACTGCACATAATTGCCTTCAGAAGTCCCCTAATAAGTTAATTGAGTCCAATTATCTGTAATTTATTCTCAGTAACAATATATTAGTTCTTCGAACAACATAAGGGTTTGTTAGAGAACATATATGGAAAAACAACAAGTGCAATTCCACCAACACAGAGCTGTCTACCTAAACTGATCGGCTTTGCATAGACAACGTTAATCAGAAGTAGCGGTAACTCTGCAGAGATCCACAGCATGCAAATGCCGTTTTTTTTGTTCAAGATTTTGAAAACCTTATTTCATATTGCTTCCACTTCACAATTACTCGCTGCTATGTGTTCACATAAATTCCAGCAAAATACATTGAATTTTCTGGCTGTGACGTTCCAAAGCGTAAAATGTTCAAGACCTTCTAATAATTGCATGGGACTTGCGTGCTGTAGCATAATAACTGAGGGCAAATACATGAGCCATCAAGGTCATTTAACAGCACATGCAAAGAAAAACTGGTTCTACAGTATTATCCCGACATTTTGACATCGGATATGGTTCGATGTGACCAAGCCGGTGTATGGATGCGCGAGCATTTATACACAATGGCATACTGCAGACTAATGCCGACCCTCTGTATAATAGGGACTACAGAAGGATAAGAAACATTTCCTTTTAATCTAGTGCATCTTTTGCTGCGTTTCAGTGTGATGTCCGACAGCACAAAGAAAGGTCAGGGAGGGATTGGTTTGGGTGGGTGGAACAAACGACTGGGATGTGTCGGTTCTCTCCCTCTAAACCTCCCTCTCTCTCAGTGGCTTCAATCTTTGCTTTGGTCTACAGTTACAGTTAGTTTATTGACCATTAGAGCAAGGTCAGACTTCTAAGTTCACTAATAGACTTATGTGTTTGTTGCGGCGGTGCAAAGGAATGAATGATTTGGCTTTTTCCATCACGGAAAAGTGAAATGCAATCATTGAAAAGTTATCCCAACTTGCCAGAAAATTAACTGTATCTGTCAGATGTTCCTTTTTTGTTTCATCTTTTTCGCTGGTTCTACTTTGGCTCTGCTTTGAAATCGTTGCCCAAAAATATTACACAAGCTGGAAGTCTAAAGATCTACAGACGGGCGGATGGACGGATGGATGGATCTTTTAGACACTGAGTGAAAGGGGATGAAATCTGGCAGAACATGGATTTTTCAAAGCTCTGTTTAACTTTTCAACAATTATCCAGATCTGCAAAATAATCTGATTAAATTTCAAACTTTCATAGACTCCTCCAGACTGTGTAGAAACCCTCTACTCTCTCACACCACGAACTTCAGCAAGACTTATCAAGATAAGAGGGACGAAAAAGAAAACAAGAGGGACGAAAAAGAAAACGCCACACGGGAACAAAGAACAGGGAATTCAAGGAAAACGACAATAAAGGAAAAGGAGAGAGTGAGAGGATGGGGGTCAGTGGAGGTAGAGGAGAAGAAATGAATGCAACCTCTGTTCTTCCCCACTGTCTCAAACAAGGCCTTGGTAAACAGGAAGTGCAGCTGCGCTCGCTTTGTCCCTGTGACTCTCTTTCACCTACTGCACCTCCCTCCTTGGATTGTGCTTGATTTATACTTTAAAAAGCAGCATAACATGGTTTAATATTTTGATTTACAAATACACCGATTTGGAGGAAAGACTAGCTAAAATCCAAACATTCAAAAGAATCCCTTGCCTCCTTGCCTCACATGGCGAGGAGTCATGATAGTTGGCAATCTGGACACGCAGTTCCCCTCTGTGGGCCCTAATCCCCCTATTTCTTTAAGAGAGAGGGAGTAGAGAAGAGGAGAAAAGAGGCATTGTGGCTCGAGACAGTGCAGTAAAAAGAGGAGCGTACAGTACCAAATTGAGGTCGCGGCAAGACAATGGCTGCCCTTCACTGGCTCATTCACACACGGTCTCCACACAGCTCTATCAAACGCCTCTTTCTTTTCTTCTTCCCCTCCTCTGTTCTGTTCTCTTTCTTTCTCTCACGTCCGCCTTTCTTCCCCTCATCACAGAGGGACAGGGGATAATGAAATTGCCCGGGCTGTTTTGGGGGGCCTGCTGGAGAGAAGAGGATGTGTCTCGTTCTTGTCTCAAAGGAAACCTTTTTTTTTTTATCAACTATATTCAGCACTTTACACCAGCTTCACCCACTGCTTTTGTTTTGGAAGGAGAGTCTTTAATTACATTGCTTAAAGTTTGTCTTTGTGTAGCATTTCATATATTTAAAATTGAACAATTCTCAGTGTTGCTGCTGACCTGTAAATGCTTCTAATTGGTGTTAATTTTTAGCCTGGCTAGCCAGACTGACTTACACCACAAACGCGGCCTATCAGTCTGGAAAGCCGCTGGTAGAGCGATGCATCCGTAGGCTGATATTCTAGCCAGACACGGAGTTGTTTTAAAAAGGTTTATTAAAAATAAATAAATCAAGCCCTGATGCAGGTAAACACTGACAGCTCTGGGCAGGGTCCATGGCGTGGCTGCTGACAGATCTGAAGGGCCTGGCTATAATCGTGGTTGGGAAAACAGTCCAGGTCAGAATTTCCCTGCAAATTTCTCCATTCATCCTTTCTTCATGATGTGAGGTCTGTCAGTAGCATCTGCTGTAACAAAGCCCACATGATGTTCCCCCCACCTGCTAATTTCAGGTCTCTGAAGCTCTCTGTGAGGGCTTCTTTGCTCTTGGACAATTCTTTTGATTATTCTTTTGTCAAAAATCTTACGAGAGGTGCCCGGCCTTGGTTGGTTTATAGAGAAAGGATGTTCCACATCTGGATTATATATCCAAACGGCACTCACAGGAACATGTGGAAATTCAGCTGTAACCATTGCCATTGGTATATATTGCAACAGTAAAACTTTTTTTGATAAGGTCTGTTTGATTTCACTGTAATAATGGCACAGAGTGCAATCGTTTGATTCAATGCTTTTCATTGGCTATCTGGAAACAAACCATCCGATTTATTGATTTGCACTTAAGAGCTGGAAGTATTTCAAAATAGTGACAGACTTGAGATGGTTGCTTGGCTTTCTATGCATTTTTGCACATCCCTGTCATGATGTGTTACATTATTCTTCAGTTAATTGTTGATCTAAATAATTTCTTCCTGCATTTCTGCAAAACTCCAATTAGACGTGGGATGGTAATCCTAACGTTGACAAGAGTTTTGGGTTCTGATATTTTTGATCATGTCAATGTGCTCTATTAATGCCAGACAATTTGTTTTCAGGAAGTTTAGAAAAACGTGTTATTTAAATTAAAATGTATGAGCTTGTAAGATGGTGAGCAAATGAGTAAATTAAATTGTAGTGCCCTACAGAAAGATTCACACCCCTCAAACTTCTTCACAGCCAACATTGCACATCAATCTGAATCAATCATTCCTGCGATGACACATTGCAGTAGCAAGTTTTGGGGATACTTTCTTTAGGAGAGACAGGAATCCTTGTCAGCGTTGGTCAGACTCTGCATAGATGAGCAGGTATAGACGGTGAATGAATGGCTAAATCTTACTGAGAATATGTAGTAAGACTTGAAACCATAATCTTCAGGGTGCCTCCAGAGTGTCCCTAGCCCGGTAAGAGAGCCAGGGGCCATGGTGGGTGAACCTGCCAGGACCTACTGCTGCCTGGGATCCTGGCTTGTCTGACGGTTCCCGGGGGTCAGCTCTGGCACTTCTGCTCTCCCCCGGAATATGGGGCTAGGTATGTAGGGCAGGGTGTTGGGGACGTAGCACCTCAGGGTTTATGGGGTGGGCTCTGGTTGGTTGGCCTGTTCGGTTCATGTTGGCCCCATCTCCGGATGGATGTGACCGTGGGTCGTCTGGGCTGGGATCGGGGTGCGGGGTTAGGACCGGAATATGGACCAGGTAGGTCAGGTTGTTGTGGTGGTCCCTCCTACCCTCCCCACCCCCCATCTTGATGTTGGGGTTTACACCTCCTGGGTGGGGGGTCTGGATACCCGTCTGGAAAGCCAGTGCCTGGACCTGGGAGTATAGGATGTGTGTGGTGAATGTAAGTGTGTGTACTGCATCCTTTTGTTGTGGGTAAGAGTGTATGCGTGTGGGGGCACCAGGGTGGGTACATGTGAATGTAACTATGTTTGTGGTTTTCTGTCTGTCTATTTGTCAGGTTGGGTTTTTTACCACCCCCTCTCCTGGGACATCTCAGATCCCCACTAAGTGTGGAGCCCATCCCCCCGTCCTCCTTTTATCCGTTGGCTGGTGCCCGCTGGTGCGTTCTTGGTACTCAGTGCCCGGGGCCGGCACTGGCTTGCTCCTGGTGGCTGCTTCACTGGGCCCCCATGGCTCTGTTGGGGCCCCCACCGGGGGGCGGGGTGCCCTTGGGCCTCATGTCTCTGGCCCTGTGGCTGGATATGCTCCGGCATAGTCCATGGGCTCATCCCCACAACTCCTGGGGGCTTTGTGGCTGTTGGGGGAGTTTCCTGGGGCTCATCTCTGTTCTTCCTTGGGATGGGGGAGGCAGCTTTCCCTGTGTTGGTCCTTCTTAAGCACCTTTGCTCTGGGGGTCCTTTCGGGCGTCTGGGGATCTCGTTCCCAGGTGTCCGCCTCAGTGCACTGGGGGTGTGGGTTTTTGGCTACTCACAACTGCTATTGAGTATTTTTCTTATGGAAAAGCCTAACATACAGTGCATGCTCACAAACACCTACAAGTGCTTGGAGTCAGGTACTTACACATTCGCTCTATTATTATATTTAGCTGTCACTTTAAACATTTCTCATTAAATAATACTGTATATTCTTCAGTTATTGTATCAAGGTGTTTGTTGTTTGTACCTGTATTACTTTGAGTTAGTTTTTCTGTTCTTTTTATATCTCTCTTTGCAGGTGTAGATGCAGACTCAGACGATGTTATACTGCTCTCTCATTTCCTCTTTTTCTGTCATCTTTTAGCATTTTGTCACATCTGTTTCTCTCCTTTTTTTTCGTCTTCTGCCCTTCCGTTTCTCTGTCCATTTAACATGGAATAGTCCCAGCATAAAATCTAATAAAGCCTCTTGCACATATAAATCAAGCTAAGTACTGTGGCGAAAGCAGCGAGGCTTCACTTGTGAAAGTAAAATCTGGTGGGCTCTTTTTGGCATTATGACAACAATTCTAATTGCCACATTGCCAGACAGGAGACAAAAAAAAGAAACACATGTTACTATTACATTACAATGTGGCCTGTCCACTTGGATAATATATGCAGTCTTGGTTTAATAAAGTCAATGATGCAATTAGGATTCTGTCTTGAGATATATTGTTTTTGTAGAGGAAAACTGCCCTGGCATACGTAAGCAAGCAGCTTCCAATACGGTATACCTGAAATGCCAAGACAAGGCACATAGGAAAAATAATATTCAGAACCTCGCCATCCAAATTAACCAAGCTTGAAACAAGTCTGTGAACATGCATATTACGTTTTAAAATACTTGTATTCTTTTCCTTCCACATAGTAATCAATTTATTTATGTTAGTCTAACGCATCACATCAGAATTATTTTAGGTTTGTAGTTCAATTTTGAGAAAAAGGTTTAATGGCTTACATTTGTTGACGAGACAGAAAACAATACTCAATAGATTTTGTTTGTAGTACCATGGGTAGGTAAAATGCATTTAACTCTCTGAGCAGACTTTTTACATAAAGAAGAAAGACATAATTCTAAAATGATGTCTTGGGCCAGCTCTGTCTTGGAAAGGTTAGACAAATGTCCCATTCATTTCATCCCATTGCCTATGGAGTGTCTGTGAGGAAGACAGTAAAATATGTTCCCATTCAGCTACTAAAAAGATTCATGGAATTCACAATTTCACACGTAATCTTACAAGTTAAGAGGGCAAAAGTACCTTCGGGCAACTCGGGTCACAAAGGCTGATCCTCCTCAACCCTAATTTGGCTTGGCAAACCTAATCGTCCAAAATTGATCAACTACAGAATCTATTGGTGACATTTAAAGGGTTTATTGTGGAAACAGGGATTAGCATTGTTATACAAACCCCAAAAAAATGGTTGTTCTTCAATCACTTTTAACCAGTACATCAATTGCCCAGAGGGCTGAGCGCATGATGGTCTTAAGGTGACCAACATGGCTTGAGTGAAAAAGAAGTCGCTACGGTTTTGATAACCAACTGCTCTTTAGTAGAAAACAATATGTCATACCACACACGAGACCAGGGGTGTCCAAATTGTGGCCCAGTTGCTATATGCGTACTCCCTGTTATTAACCAGATTTTGCTTTCATTTTAATGCCAATATAAATAGGACTACAAACAAGTAGCTTATATATCAATAAAGCGCCTCCTGCTGCTGCCTCAATATTTTACCCTCAGCTTTCACAGCAGGTTTTTCCTGTCATAGGATCTGATTTAATTCACATTATTAATGCATCCCTTTTGTCAACTGGTTCCCCCACGCTTTAAAAACAGCAATTATAAAACCTCTGTTGAAAAAGAACAATCATATTGCAAAATTGCAGGCCAATTTCAAAAATCCATTCATCAGTAAGGTTACAGAAAAAGCTTTTTTCAACAGTTACATTACTTTTTAACAAAGACCAGCCACGTTGAAGTCTTCCAGTCAGGTTTCTGTGCTCACCAGAGTACTGAGACTACCCTTGTCAATGTGATCGCTGATAACCATATAAGTGCAGACTGTTGAAGAACCACAGTACTGGTATTACTGGATCTCAGGACAGCATTGTTGACCATGGTATTTCACTGGAACGACTGGAAGACTGGAATGAACTTTTCTTGTACAGTGCTTAACTGGTTTGAGTCTTACTTAAAGGACAGAAACTTCTATGTGTCGATCTGTAACTTTACATAGAAGCTGACAAACATTGCATGTGGGATTCCCCAAGGTTCCTTCTTGAGGCCCTTTTATTTGATACGCTATATGCTCCGACTAGCAAACAAACATCAAGTTACCATAATTATGCACACAACACACAGCTCTACATTCAATGTCACAGTGAAAGAACCCATTCAAGTATTGAGTAAATGCATTGAACAAATCAATGTGTAGATGTGCCATCATTTTCTGCAACTGAACAAAAACAAAACTGAAGCAATTATTTTTGGACTACTGGAGGAACGATCAAGAGTCAGCACACAGCTTATTACCATAAGAAACTCCTAATTAGGCCTGTGATCTGTGTGTAGTGATGGACTCAGACCTGAACCATCAGAGGCACATAAAGACAATTACTAAATTGGCCTTCTATCATCTAAGATTACATGCTCCAGCAGGATCTCGAAAATCTCAGCCATGCATTTATATCTAGTCGAATTTATAACCGCAACTGTGTCTTCACAGGTCTGCCTTAAAAGTCAATCAACCAACTGCAGCTGATCCAGAACAGTGTTGCCTGCATCCTCACAAAAATTAAAAGTAGAGCACATCAGCCCAGTTCTAAATGTCCTTAAACCGGCTCCCCATGGCTCAAACAATAGACTTAACTAACAGAAATCTGTTAGTTTATAAATCACTGAACGGCTTGACACCGAAAGACATCAAAGATTTGTTGCATCAACCATCCAAAACTCCAGTATTTTTTAATTTTATTTTTCTTTACAAGTTTCATTAATCCACATCACCACATTCAGAACCAAACATGTAGAAGCAGCATTATTTTTATTCATTTTTTGCTCCACTTATCTGAAACAAACTTCCAGAAGAATGTTGAAACCCTGATTTCTTTTGAATCAAGATTAAAACCCCATTTATTTGTGCCTTTGACTGTTCTATTTTAAACTATTATCTGAAACATCATCAATAACAGTCTGTGATCCAGCCTTTCCTTCCTTTCCTTTAGTACGCCACAGCAATGCACTTATGTTTTTATCATGTGAACAACTTTGAATTGTCTTATTGCTGAAATGTGCTATAGGAATAAACTTTCTTTTCTTGTCTTGCCAGTTACTTTTACTTAAAAGCAGACCTTGGTACACTCAATTTAACAAATAAATAATTATCCATAGCTTGTTCTAGCTGCACAGACTTTTCTTTTACTACAGCAATTGTTCAAGACCTTGATATTGGCAGATATCCCTTTTATTAAATTATTTCATGTTTAGTTTTAACAAGGGAGTAAAATGTTTACCATTAAATTAGTTAAGCATTTCAGTTAAAGAAAAAAGGAATTTGTTGTTAGTCTGTGCAAAATTTCCACTTGAACACTTTTTCCCACTTGAAAATTTTTTGATTTTTACTGCAGGAAACAGTTACAGCCAACCCATTGTGTGACAGTAATTTTAAATACTTGAACAACCAGACTTGATCCTTCAATTCCTTTGCTAACAATTAACTTCTCTAAGAATTCCATAATTTCATGATGTCAGCGTTTGGAGATTGTGGGGGAATTCTACAACCAGCAACTTAATATTAGGTGATTTCCTCCATAAAAGTAAAATGGCCTGCGGTGAGTTCAGGTCTGGAGTCATTTATTTATCAGGCCCCTTATACTTGGTTAACCGTCATTGTTCCCTTTTTTGTTTTTTTTAAGCAGCACCACATAAAAGAGAGGTCTAAATGATCACTGCTGGTTATGCCATGCCATCAGAAACATACATTTTGGTGATAAGGTAAATGGACATTGTGGCCGTATTTCAGGTTTGAAGTGACGATGTTTACATAACACATAGTGCTTTATCACATTGACTTGAATCTATACACGTTTTAGCAAACCACTAAGCAGCATTTGCACTTGACCCCACAGTTAACTATTCTAGCGATTTGCATAAACAATTTAAAAAAAAAAAAAAGCAGACAATGCTTACAAGCACCGGAAATCCTTACTCCCATCAGCCTCTGCTTTTCTGTTTTCAAGTAATTACCTGTGAGCCTAGGGTAGGTGGTGACCATTGTGTAATGTCGGCTTAGTGCACAAGGACGTGTTGGATATATGCGTGCTCAACGACCTTTCTGATTGGGGTTAACAGCGGCCTCATTTGCATGAATAGATGGGATCTTTCATTAGCCTTGGTAGCAAAACCTCAGGTGTGGAACACGTATACCTTGACATTGGACTAAATGTGGTTAGAGTAAAATACTTAATCCAGAAGACTCTAGATTATTTTATTAGAGCACTCTTTAAAACAAAAGCTCTCTGTAAGTCATATACTTAGTAGGTCTATGGATGCTATATACAGCCTCCGCGGCATGGGTGAGTATTGGGGGGAGAGAGACAGCTGTGCCCACCCTAGACTGGAAGCTGGGTTTTGTTTTTTTACGTCAGAGTGGCCAACTTTTTATTATTCCTATCTCTATTTGTTAAAAATAGAACTTAACCAATCAAATCAATGACTGGAGGCAACTGCTAGCCAACTACAGCTAGAGAGGAGCGGGTCACTGAGTCATACATTCATAATAAAGAACATGCCATCAGTACACAACTGCACTGAAGCAAGGAATTTGAAGGATCCCTACAAAATGTAAAATTTGGCAATCAAACAACTTATACACAAGATCACTTTAACAATCATACTATAGCAACTAGGATTTTTTTTTTAATCAATAGCCTCCCAACATGAGTTGTAAATTTAACTTAATATACAATTATTTTCTCTCACAGAGTATAGATCAATCTAATTGTTCTCTTTCAAACAAAGCCATTAACATTTTTAAGATGAACAGTAGAGCTCAACCTCATTTAGGGCATTTACCACATTGACGAATACAATTTAATAGTGACACTTGATTAACCAGAGACTATTATTCATTGATCAGCTTCGAGAGATTTTACTTATTTAAAAATAAATTGACTAATATAATGAGTACAAGGAGACAGAATCTTATAAAAATGTAGAGGTTTTTACTTTTCTGCCACACAATAACTATTTTGATATATTTTGTAATCGATGCTTTTTAAAATCACCAAATGTTGGGAAAAGTATGTACACTGAAAAAAGAAATCTGGCTTCTGTTGCATTCATCTAAGCATATTGTGATAATTCGACATTATTGTTTCATGTATTTAGAGAATGTAATAATATTGTGTAGACGCTACATAATTTGACAAATTTGCAAATTAGTATGTTCAATTTAACTTGACTGAAACTGAATGAATCTATTTACGTTTACTCGCGACAACAGGTACCCTACGATTGAAAATCACCATCATTATGTTATCTTGTGTACTGAGAGACAGATGTGACTTCATGTTCAAGAAGATGTTTAAGTAGTAATCAAAAAAATGCGATGAGAGAAACTCATTTTCTTGGAATAACCTGTTACCCTGGTTGCACAGAATGCACTGTTGGTTCACGTGAGTTGTGTGCTTGCAGCACTCACGCCTATTCTCCTCGTCTGCTGGCCACTAAACTGTTAGGCTCAGAACAGGTGGAACCAGAATTCAAGGCAGACAAACCGTTCAAGTTTAACAGTTTATTTAGATCAGGTGCGGAGCGGGAGGCGTCAGCGTCTACAGCGGGATCCTCTGCAGAAGGAGACGGCAGGTTAGTGACCACGCTTATCTGAAGGTGTTTGCACACAAACGTGTCGGTCACTAACCTGGTCTTAATGTTCAGTTCAGTCCCAGTGGGTCCCAGCAGGCGGGTCGTCAATTCGCTGCGGCGGTTGCCGCTCATGAAGTCCCAGCAGCGGGTGTTTCGGTGGTCGGAGGACAGGCAGGAGATCAGAACCGTGAGAGCAAACGTCAGCAGGATGAGCCGTAGAGCGAAGCCAAAGTCGGGGACGTGGTCGAAGGTCGGAGCCAGGAGATCAGAGAGCCAGTGAGGTACCGAAGGATAATCCAGGACGGAGTCAGGTCACGGTTCCAGGTTCGGTACACGGGGCAGAGATCCAGCGGGTAGTCAGTACAGGCAGAGGTCAGATCGGGCAAACAGAATCAGACAGGAGTAAGCAGGCTCGGAGGTCGAAAGGCAAAACAGGTCAGGATCAGGAGTCAGAATAATAAACGCTGGAATAAGTCTCACACTAGGATCGAAATAAACTGGCACTGTTGCCTGGTCTTAGAGCTGGTTATATACTAGTGAGAGCAGGTGGAACAGATCTGAAGTGATGAGGAACGGGCGGAGCTAGAACAGGTGTGTGACATGAGAGATCAGACCAGGCAACAGTGCTGAAATCATGACACTAAACATCACAATACGTAAACCTAAAGTCAGGGGAACAGAATATTTCAGGAAAAATACATTTCAAAAACACAGCAGCCTGGATTCAGATTCAAAGTCCAACAAAAAACTAAATAATACACTGATGAGATAGCTCGCAGGGTAAGGAGACACCTTTAGTAATCTACAGATCACAGAGTTGAACCCAGTGAGGTTTCCTATTACTTAAAACCTCACCTCTCAGTTTTATAGCTTTGGCAGTAAGTGATTGACTTGTGTTGAAGAAAAGTGACCAAATCATCTTGATTTAACATTATTAACATTAAAGCAAACGATTCGTGTGCAACCAATGTCCACTATTGAGTTAAGTAGATCCAAAGCTTTTTTCAGTGTAGGTCTGTCTGCAGGTTCACTGTTTCACATCTAAACCTTGTAACTTTGGTTTCACGTTTAAAGTTCAGTCAATGAAATGTTTTTAAGGTTTTCTTGGTTTTCTTACCTTTCTATTGGAGGCTTATTAGCTTTTGCCTTGCTTCACATTTCGAGTTCTGGTTATCTCTACAGGCTGTTTTATTTTGTAAAGCAATTCTTTTGTTCATTCCCATGTGCTCCCTGCCCTTGAGTCATACACTGTTTCATTGCCTTCTCCTCTCTGTTTTAAGTCATTGTCTCACTCAATATGCCTACCTTGGTCTTCTCGGATCACTGGTAATCCTTGTCAGTTTTTGTAACCATTGTTCCTTTGATACTGTTGAGTTAATTCCTGTTTTCAAGCGTACATCCTTTTGTTCTGTCCAAGAATGGCATTGTGATTTCAAATTAGCTTTATTCTAACAGTGTCTTTGCAAACGTATTATAGCAACGTTATTTTTTTTAACATTTTTTCATGCTACAACCAGAATCTTCAATGTCTTATTTGGAATGAATGTCATAGACAAGCTGTCAATTAAATACAGTCCACAGCGGCGAACCTTTTGGTGCCTGTCTACAAGCTCTGATCACCTGAAATTATTTCTACTGTGCTTTTTAAAAGGTTCTGCGGTACTAGTGGCCTTTTTTCGAGTATTCACAAAACTCCATCTGCCTACAGTTGTAATAATTTTCCACAAATCGTTTCATTGCATTAAAACTAGTTTCAGTGCTCTCAGTTCAGAACCACTTACACAAGAGCATCAATAGACCAAAAGCAAAAAGTCATTTTGAAGGTCTTGGCAGCTCACAGGGGTCTCACAGAAGCTAGTGCCTCTCCTGGTTTTCTCTTTTTCTATAAAGGAGGTCTTTTAGGTCCGACATCATGGCTTCAGCAGAGAAAAATATGCATTCTTTCCTGCTAACCATTCTTCTGTGTATGAGGAATCGTGCTTTCATTGTGCTGTTGGAGGAACATTTTTGACAATTACCTCAGAGTACTGAACGGCTCTGCAGACACTTATTTCTAGGCAGAATTTTTTTTTTTTTAAATGACTGTTTTTGCTTTTTTAATGAAAAATGTCTTGATATAATTGCTGAGCAACGCAAACGTTTAGAGAAAAGATGTTGGCGTAACGAACACTATACCGAAGACCCCCCCCACAGTAAAGAGAAGCAATAGAATATAGTCACGCTACAAACTGGACACTTCACTCACTGACACCCACAAATGCTCTCATACTCACACACATTCACACACTTTGTTCCTTTGCTGTCATGTATAATTCAACATGTGGTCGGGTGGGCAGATGCCTCATCCCCGGGGGGTCCCATCATGCCTTTGCTAGAATGAAACATTTAACAGCGTAGGACAAAATGGAACATGCTCCGTGAATAAACAGGAAAGGTTTTCGGAACAACACACACACACACGCACAAACACACACACGTCATTGCTCTAAAATACACCAATCCCAATCTCAAATTATCTTATGGTCACTTTAAAAAGATGACAGCATTCCAGTTTTTGCCTTTACGTACGTA
Source organism: Fundulus heteroclitus (assembly GCF_011125445.2). Classification (NCBI taxonomy): domain Eukaryota; kingdom Metazoa; phylum Chordata; class Actinopteri; order Cyprinodontiformes; family Fundulidae; genus Fundulus; species Fundulus heteroclitus. The sequence continues at coordinate 4,472,537 of NC_046377.1, read as the reverse complement.
TGTGTAATATTTTTCTATATCCTCACAACCTTCAAAACTGCATTGCTTATACTGTCACAGACACACTAAAGAGCAGCGAGGGATCCTTATTCATCTCAAGGCAGAAACAGAGAAAACAAATCGCCATGCTCTTACAGTCAGATACTGGTAGTGATCATCTACTGTAAGCCAGAGCACATCTGTAAGAGTGCTTCTAGAGAGTCCTTACAGATTATCTATAGAAACACGATGCTCACTTGATGTTACTATTGCTCTTTACACATGATGGGACGGCCAGGAGGAAGTTATGTGTGTTTTAGTCTCTGGGAAGTATGAGTGCAAGTCTTTGATGGAAAACGAGAAAGAAGCTCTTCAAGTGTGAGCAGATGCTGCTACTTTGAATGGGTCAGAGAGATAGAAACAGCTTAGGAAGGCCCGGAGTGAGCCCAGGCAGCTGTAAAGCGTGAATATTAATGTACTGTAACCTTGACACAGGAGGAGCTTCTGGTACTCGTGAGGAGCCTCCTCAGATGACATCAGACAAGGGGAGGACGACTCCTCCTTCATGCAACACACATGCATGAAAATCATCTCCATCTTCTTCCACTGTTTTCAGAATATAATCCATGTCCTACACCTTTCTACTCTAATCAACTCCCCTTCTTTTGAGTCTGCTTTCCCTCCTCTCTCACTTTTCTGCTCTTCTGGCTCATCTCACCATCTTTCTACTCTGTGACCTCTCTCCACTCTACATCCTCGTCTTTCACCTTTCCATTTAGATTTCACTTTTATTTCTCCTTCTGTACCAAAAAGGAGGTGTTCTGAAATAAGCACAGCACACCTACAGTACTGTCCAAAGATATTTAAACCCCTTAAACTGTTCTCAAATGTTGTGAAATTACTACCAAAAACTTTAATGCATTATAGTGGACCAACACATTGTCGCTAACTTATGCATGGCTTTTGTTTACTCGGATTGCCTTTCAAAAATTGGTCCAGATGTTCCTTGACGTCCTCAGAGGTTGGTTAGAGAAAATGAATGACAACGCATCATCAAGACATAGCGCACAGGAGGGGATTGCACATTGTCAAAAATGTACCAATAAACACCTAAACTAGGGGAGTGTAATTTAGAGACATGCATTTCTACAAATTAAGGTACAATTGACTACCTTAAGATCACAATGAGCACATAAAGGCCTGAATAATCACATAATAAACCTCTATTTCATACAAAATTAACCATATATTACTTCACTTCTATATTATAATCTATCAAGGCTCCATCCAAGACCTGTATAAGTCCAGGGTCAGAAAAATGGTAGCTAACATTTCCACTGACCCCACACATCCTGTTTAGACGTTTACCTTCAGGTTGCTGCTAGAGACCACCATTTACAAAAACAGCTGCCACTCTGATGAACACTTAAGTCAGAGTACCCATATTGATACCATGAATATATGCACTAGTCCAATAGCATTTTCTTAAAATGTATACATTAATGTTGACAAGTAAAATATTTCTATTTACCCCTTTTGTATAGAGCAAAGTGGGACCAAAGGTAAAGTCGTTGTTAAATGAAGCAACTTGGTTATTAGAGCCACTTCTGATTTAATGCCAAGAAGTTGGAAGCAGAAAGGGATTTTCAAAAAGAAGTGTCAATTTTAACTCCAAAGCTTTTGGAAACAAGGTTATCGTTTAACTAACACCAGCAGATTTTTTTTTTTTTATCTGTTGACCCCATCACATCTCCACTTGTCTGTCCTTAATCTCTTTCATTCTCTTTGTATATTTGATCCATCTTTATCTTCATTTATTATACACTCCATCTTCTTCTCCACTCATGTCTTAACCTCCCATCTCTTGTCCTTGTCTTTCCTTTTATATTGTCTTCACTTTTATATTCGTCTTCCTTCTCCTTTTTTGTCTCTTTTTCCGCCCTACTCTCGTTTTGTCCTTAGTTTCGTTGCCCACCCCCCTTTCCATCTTTTACCCTGTTCTTGTTCCGGTCATTTTGTGTTCTCAATGTTGTCTTTCATCCCCTATGATTTTCAACCACCTACTTTCTGATGCTACTCAACTTGTTCTGCCAACACCTTGGTTACCCCACCCCCTCACCATCAGCAACCCACTCCCGCCACCTCTCATCTTTTCCTCCCTCCTCGATAAGCACTGCCGGCATTCTATTCTCCTTTTTTTTCCCCTCCCTCTCTAACTGAACCACAAAACTCTTTCGGTTTTCCGATCTTATTGTTGTACCATTCTCCGCCTTTCTTCCTCCTTTGCGCACCCTCCCTCTTTCAGCTCACTGCCAGGCTACCACAGCCCAAACTGTTCAGCTGCAACTGTTCCAAGCCCAATAATTACAGCTTGTCAGAAAGAATTAATTTTCTCATTTCTCATAAAGACGTGTAAAAAATTACCATGTTATTATAACGCTGCCACTCTCTTGAGGCACCGACGAAAACCAAATTTAATTTCAGAAATTCTTCCCTCGCACATTAAATTAAACACATAAATAAGAGTTTTGGAATTGGGTGGGGTGGGGTGGGGGGGGAGCATATGGTCGTTAGGCCAGCCCCAGCTCTGGGTAATGGTTATCGTAATGTTGCGATGGGCCCGGCTATTGGTAAGCACCAATACATTTGCATGATCACCATCGCGGCAGGCGAGCAAGGGTCCAATTAGCTCTCATATAGCCCTGGACAATGCTTGTAGAGAGAGGACAGGGGATCTGTTTGGCGTAGGAAACACACAGCAAGATTTGGAAGACGGCTAATTAACAAGCACGTATGGAGAAAAAACATATTTACAACAGGGGGGATTCTCTAAGGGACCAGTGGCTTTTCATGAAGGATAATATCTGTTGAGGAAACATTCGCAAGTTAAAGTACAGCAAGGCTTCACTTCAATGGTACAATCCCCCATCCCATAAAAAAAAAACATGGCAACAGACTACATATTCACTTGGAAAGCAATGATTCAGTGCAACACTTTATTTTTTTTTTTTATCAAATTATGTAACAGTTCTATTAATAATAATATTGCTCTCATTTTATATGAGTTAATATATAGCAGAGTTCTTGGCAGTCACAAACTAGTCACAGTAACGAGCAAAGAGATGTTGTTATTTTTTTATTTTAGGTAATAGTCACAAAATTTTGTTTTTTTCCTGGAGGCAAATTTGTCGCTGTATTTTAGAGCAACGCCCGCAATACTCGCTTTACGTGTGACTTAGAGGATAAATCTAGAGAAATCTGAAGGGACATCAAAAACAGAATGTTAGACTTTCACAAGTCTGGTTCATCCTTGGATACAACTTCCAGATGAGACATTTAATGGTTCAAAAGGTTTCAAGCAATTACAATGAATGTGTTTGGGTAGGACAATTGTGAATGAACCCCAGAACAACAGCAAAAAAAGAAAGAGCTTGTGAAGACACTGGCTGAAGCTGGTATGAGAGTAGCATTATCCACAGTGAAACGAGTCCTCTATAGAGCTTGGGCATTTCTTGGAAAATAACATCAAACCCAGATTACAGTTTGCAAAATGTTCCTTAGGGACGAAGACCTTCATTTTTGGAGACATATTGTGTGATTTGATCAAGCAAACGTTGAGATTTTTGACCATAATGTCCATTATTTGATTTTTAAGACCAACGGGGAAGCTTCCATGTTCTTATAGCACATTGCTTACTGTGAAGTATGACAGTGGCAGCATCATGACGTGTGGTTTGGTTTGCTGCAGGAGGGACCGGTACGCTTCATGAGAAAAGAAGATTATGTATAAATCTGAAGCAAAAAAAAAACTAAACATTTCTGCAACTCTTTTAATTCACTGCTCAAAAAAATAAAGGGAACACTTAAACAACACAATGTAACTCCAAGTCAATCACACTTCTATGAAATCAAACTGGCCACTTAAGAAGCAACACTGACTGACAATCAGTTTCACCTGCTGTTGTGCAAATGGTATAGACAACAGGTGGAAACTACAGACAAATAGCAAGACCCCCCAATAAAGGAGTGGTTCTGCAGGTGGTGACCACAGACCACTTCTCAGTCCCTCTGCTTTCTGGCTGATGTTTTGGTCTCTTTGAATGCTGGCGGTGCTTTCACTCTAGTGGTATCATGAGACGGAGTCTACAACCCACACAAGTGGCTCAGGTAGTGCAGCTCATCCAGGATGGCACATCAATGAGAGCTGTGGCAAGAAGGTTTACTGTGTCTGTCAGTGTAGAGTCCAGAGCATGGAGGTGCTACCAGGAGACAGGTCAGTAGATCAGGAGACGTGGAGGAATCTGTAGGAGGGCAACAACCCTGCAGCAGGACCGCTACCTCCACCTTTGTACAAGGAGGAACAGGTGGAGCTGCCAGAGCCCTGCAACATCCAGCAGGTCACAGGTCTGCATGTGTCTGCTCAAATGATCAGATACAGACTCCATGAGGGTGGTATGAGGGCCCCATGTCCACAGGAAGGGGTTATGCTTACAGCCCAACACTGTGCAGGATGTTTGGCATTTGTCAGAGAACACAGAGATTGGCAAATTCGCCACAAAGGTGGTCTGACTGCCATGAGGTACAGAGATGAGATCCTCAGAACCATTATGAGACCATGTGCTGGTGTGGTTGGTCCTGGGTTTCTCCTAATGCAAGACAATGCTAGACCTCACGTGGCTGGAGGGTGTCAGCAGTTCCTGCAAGACGTAGGCATTGATGCTATTGACCACCTGTACCCCAGACCTGAATCCAACTGGAACATCATGGACATGCACATCTGGAACATCATGTCTCTCTCCATCCACCAACGCCGCGTTGTACCACCGACTGATCAGAAGTTGGCGGATGCATTAGTCAAGGTCTGGGAGGAGATCCCTCAGGAGAACATCTACCACCTCATCAGGAGCATGTCCAGGCGTTGTAGGGAGGTCACACAGGAACATGGAGGCCACACACACTACTGAGCATCATTTTGACTTGTTGTAAGGACATTACAACAACGTTGGATCTGCCTGCAGAGTGTTTTTCCACTTTAATTTTGAGTGTCGTTCCAAATCCAGATTTTTATGGGTTAATAAATTTGCTCTCCATTGATATTTTTTGTGTGATTTTGTTGTCAGCACATTCAACTATGTAAAGAACAAAGTATTTAATATGAATATTTTATACATTCAGATCAAGGATGTTGTTTTAGTGTTCACTTTATTTTTTTTGACCAATGTGTATTTATCTGCACTACAGAATCTGTTTCAATATATGAAACCTATTTTAGTGCCCTTTATCACTTAACTTTACATTCTCTTGATTATTCGTGCCTCTGTTTCTTTACCTTATATAACTTTTCTTCTTTTAAGTGCTTGTTGTATTGGAGGGCTGTGATTGTTGTACTTGTTCCATTTGATTGTATATACCTGCTTTTATTGTAGGGGACCCTTCTGTGTTATGAATGCGCCTAATGTCTAGACATTGAGACAGACAGGCTAACCATGAAACTACTCTCCTTTAAATATCATCCACAGCCAATGTAATTTTGCCAGGCAAGTGTTATGTTGTGATTGAAATTAAATCAACTTTTAAAGGGATTACAGATTTCTACCAGGGCAGTCAAACTTTTTTACAGTAGCAGGCCACACACTATCAGGTAGGAGGGTGCCCTTATGCTGGTGCCCGAGCCCCGGAGGGGAGAATTTTGAAAAATGGAGTCTCCGTGATGTATTTTGGAAGCTTTCCAGACAGGTGATTATTTAAAGAATAGAGTCAGAGTGCATGTTTTAAATTGAATAAAAGGCAAAAAAAGAAGTGAATGATCAATTCTTCAAAAACAACCTTTGTTTTTTTATCATTATTCTTAAAACATTATTTTTTCACATGATGTTATCATCATGTTTTAACAAGGTAAGGTAATCTCCATTTGCATAAAATTAGTTTAATTTGAATTACTAGCACCACATAAAACAGACCAGATTAGGTGAGGTCTATTCATCTTATTATTATTATTCACAGTTCTGCTCTAAAAACGATCGTAACATTTCTTAACGAACAAAGTCGATTTTTTATGATAAAAATACAGGGTTGGAATTTGAAATTGAATTTACATGTTGAATTTATTTCAGTCATATTGCTCTTTCGAAATCTCTTATCTCAGTTTAATTTCACTTACACTCATCACACACACAATATCATATCATCGGCGAGGATTCTAGTAACGAACACAAAATGCATCCCCTGAAAAACTTTGATAATTTGCTGCTGTAATATTATATTATATGTAATATTATAGATTTTTCAGAATAAAAAGCTAACAGATGTGCATAATCAAAAAATATCAGAAATACAATTATAGAGCATTCAGTATTGTAAGAAAGCCCACGCTGTTTCTGGATAAATACATTACTGTATAAGTTAAGTTCTATTCCGTTTTATGCCTCTTTCCTTGTAAGTTTGAAATGTCCCATGCTCCTAAATGCACCATAGCTTTCTGACTTAAGACAAAGCTTTGCGGTTTCAAAACTCAAACTCGGCTCTCACGGTTTTATTGCACTTTTCGGCATAACACCGGTCTGTGTTTTGATCAGAAAAGTAGCATCTCGGTTGGAACAAGGAACCCAATCACTCGTTAATGTTGCTCTCAGTGGAGACAGATGCTAAGGTGATTTTTGGGATGTATAATCGGGGAAAAGTAGACGGCGGCAGGAGCTGCTATAGACGGCGATTTGCCGCCGTTGACCGGCTACTTTTGACTGCCCTGTTTCTACCCGAGACTTTGGTTATATATATATATATATATATATATATATATATATATATATATATATATATATATATATATATATATATATATATATACGCATGTATGTTGATGATGCTGAAGGTGTTTGATGCTGGTGAATTACTCAAGCTCAGTTGTTGAAAGACGGGAGTCAGATGTAGAAATTTGATGAAATTGATTTGAAACACCGCCGTCCCCTCACTGTGATGGGGAACTCCAACAATAACACAAACTCACACCAACTCAGATGGATAAGGTGTCCCATCCGACACCCTGGTATGGGGAAGACAGGGACTTTCCATGCCTGCAGCACAAGATACGCACATGGACACACACATACAGAGCAGCGTTACCAGGGACACGCATAGCAAAAGGTCACCCCGAGTTGACACACACGCTGTGGGCAGAGTCATGGCTGATCTGACAAGGCCACGACAAACAGTCGTACATCCATACGCATACACAGAAATGCTACCAGACACACACAGAGGCGCCGGTCAGTGCAACCAGTGCCAGCTAACTTTCCCCAGCAGAGCAACAAACAGGGCAACAATCTGTGATCGTGATATTGCCTTGACTTCATACACAGATACATGCCGACACAGACGCGCACACGCAATGACACTGTTTCATGGTCACTTGTGTTGCTTCTAGTTTTGTTTTCCCTGTTCTCTCCTAACTCCAGGCCGTGTGCCCTGCACAGAATGAACCCCTGCTTTGGCCATCGCTCCCAAGTGACTCACAATTTATATACCACAGTGTGTAAAAACATCTACTTCTCAACACACAAGTTATGACAAGGCAAAAGGTTCAATGATAGAAAAATGCCGTAGAATTGTACGATGAACAAAGAGCCAAAACTCTGAAGGATCTGAATAAAGCTCATAAAGTCAACGTGATTCTGGTCTGCACTTGTTATTCAAATTGTATAACGCAGTAACTTTCCAAACACCTCTTTCAGATTTGGAATCAGTAACTTCATTTCACATCCCAATAAGTACATTACCCATCTCTGTAACTCCACATGAAGTTTATCAAATGTTTATCAAATGAATACATTGATAACCCATTGGGTGGGAAACCCTTTACTACCAAATGTAATTTGATTTTCCTAAACTGTATGCTGACTGAATGGTCTTTTAATTGTGAATATTTTAAACAGTGATTTCACCATTAATGATTAAATACATCTATCAACCCTGCACTTTAAAGGTATTCATGACCTTGTTACTTCTTTATGCAGGTCATTGGAAAAACATTCATACCCGTTTAACTCTTTCAGCACAAATCTCAATATAATTTATGAGGATTTTTTTGTCATAGAACAACGCAAAGTAACACATAAGGAAGAAAAAAGAAAATGACACTTTGTTTTCCCCTTTTATTCTAATGCTGGCAGTGGTCAGATGGCCTGGTGGCGCCGGTGCATGGCAGCTTCGCCTCTGTCAGTCTGCCATTAGCCCTTTCAGTTCAGTATACATGTGTGCCAAACAAATACAGTGTAATTGTAGCGCAACTTTAATCAGTGGCATCAAAACTAAACAGAGAGGATGCTCAGGTATCACTAAAGGTTTCTAATGCTGCTACACTGGAGAAAATAAAGGTGGACCCAGCCAAAACGTCCTCAATGTACACATTTTTCATCACCTATAGGGTATATAGCTAACTCTGCACTTTACTGAATTACTCCACAGGAACAACGACAAACTAAAAGTAAATATTACAGACGCTGGGGGAAAAAATCAGCTGACGTCTAAAGGGCTACCTGTAGCATCCAGTGGGCCCAAACTCTATACATGCAATAAAATATGGAGGAATTTCCGCTGGTTAGAGATTTCCCAACAGCTGCTCATGCTGCATTCAGGTACAGCTGGGACAAAACAATGGCAAAATATTTTTTTTTCAAATCCTAAGTAATTTAAACATATTTTATTCTCAACAATCGGCTAAGTCTTATAAAAAAAAATAATAGAGCTAAAAAATCCAACCCAACCTCCTGTCAGAGCAGCACTTTCCACTTTTTCTGTATTAGAACATAATAAAATCAAATTCATTTCAGAATTTGAAAAATATTTCTTGTTGTTGATGACCGAAGTAAAAATAAAATCGTACACTTTATATATTGTTAATATCTGAAACATACAGAGATGGCACTGAACCATGACTTTAATAAAACCAGTCTACGAAACAAACTGAGATATTTGTGTAGCGTTACACCCCTGGCATTAATCCAGCTTTTCCTGAGAAGGTCTCAGGGGTTTCTTAGAGGACATTTAGGAACAAACATCATCATTAAGACCAAGCAACACAGCAGACACGTCAGGGAGAAAATTGAGGTGAAGCTTACAGCAGAGTTAGGTTGTAAAAGCATAGTTTTTAAACACCTCAGAGCTCTACTCAATCATCCAAAAAGGAAAAGAGAAAGACACCACTCCAAGCCCACCAAAACATTACTGTCCGCCTTGTAGAGGAGCAGCTCAGAGCCCCATGGTAACTCTGGATGAGCTGAAAAGATCAACAGCTCAGCTGGGAGAATCTACTGACACTAGACTTATCTGTTGTGTTCTCCACAAATGGAACTTCTTTGAGCAAGTAGAAAAACAAAATAAATCCTATTTGCAGTTTGCCAAAAACCCATAGAGGACACAGCAATACCAGAGGAGAACAAAATTGTACTTTCGGCTAAGCAAATGAACCAGTGTGTGTGGCAAAAAGGACCAACACTGCGTTTCACCCTCAGCACTCCATCATCACAATAAAATACATCCCCTGGTGTAGTGGGGATGTTTCTTCTGTGGGGATGGGAAAGCTGGGCAGAGTTCATGAGAAAATGGAGGAAGGCAAATACAAGAAAATCCTGGAGGCATAAACCCAAACAAAATAGAAGTTTGTAATTTTACCCTAATAAAAATGTGGGATAATTCAGCACTTAAACACAAGCATTCACAGATGAAGCAATTAATTAAAGTCATACCAGGAACTGATGAACGACCTCAAGAGAAAAGTGCTCCAAAGATGTTCCTGTACACTGAGCCCCTTAACACCTGGAAACAAAGGAAAACAAAAAATACAGCATTACTTTCAACATGTGATCATATCCAATTAATCTAAAAAAAAAAAAGTCACTACTTCATAATTATGAAGATCTGATTTTAGACACTTGGCAACCAGACGGTGTAGCTGAAATAAATTGCGGGAAACAACTCAAATAAAGAAACTTTGCAAACTTTTCTTGAGCTATTAGCAGAGGGTTCCTAAACTTTCGGGTCTGTTAGCGACAAACTGATAGGACCCCAAATTAGAGAAGGGATCAGAGAGCAGTTGTAGCATCCAGAACTTTTTTGCTTCCTTCCTCTTTCATTCCTGTTCCCTTTCCTCCTTCTAACTCTCCTTTTCTTGCTCCCTACATTCCTGCCCCCTCCCTCCCCCCCATTCACACCAGAATCCTTCCATCTATAAATATCAACAAGCAACTCCATAGGACTGCAAACACAACTACACACTACAAACACACACACACACACACACACACACACACACACACACACAGCAGTGCTAACCAATGAACACAGTGGCGTATTGTGCTGGCGGAGCCAATACACACTTCCACGGCCATTACTCCCCATGGAAACAAGCGAGTGTGTTCGCGCACACATGTGATGTTGACGTTGTACCCGCACAGTGGCTGCTTTAGACAATAAGCTATTTCAGGGCCAAATCACTGACAAAAATCCATTTTTCCACCCCACTAAAAAAGATCAGGAATGAGGGTGGGAGACGGAGCGGGATGGAGAGGAAAAGCTCAAATCAAATAAACAGTGGCGCACATCTCTCTTAAGCTGGATTTATCTCTGTATTTTGCCATCGTTCTAATTTATTCCCCCAACCTGCTTACAATTACTGCCTTTTCAAACTCATGAAACGGAGGCTTGTTGTTGTTTTCGGAGAGATTGCGTGGTATCGGCGGATGGATGAGTGGGGGACTTGCATAAGGTGGAAAAGCTCCTAGTGTACTTTTGTAGATTATCCACTTGATACCGATTCATTTTCTCTCGCTCTTGTCACAGTTTTGTAAAGGAGGCAATGTAGGACAAAACACACACACACACACACACACACACACAGTACTGTAGAGGAGTGTAGAGGGATGGGAGTGGGCTCATCATCTTTAGCTGTGATTACAACACTTGGCAAGCTCTCCCCTGCCTGTTTGCCTGTCTATTGCCTTACAAATGGATTAGTAAACCCTGTTCCATTTGTGTGTGTAGCTTCTCTGAGATTTAGGCTGACTTACAAATAACACCAATCAGATTTGGAAACAGACGTTGTGTAGTCTTTTCTGGGGGGAAAATACCGAGGGATGTGCTGTGGGGACACTCGTCGTACCGCTCGGACTGTAGATACTTAGTTTGACAAAACAAGTGTGTGTTGGTCTGCACGACAGCAACGTGAGTGTACGTGTTGCAAAAAATGTGACGTGTCCTGTAGCAAGGAAGTCTGCGGATAATCCAAGTGAGGCCATCTCTCTTATCCCTTGTAATATGGAGGAGAATACATCCGATGAGATCAGAAAAACCGTGGCATTTAGTGAGGAAAGGAATGGAGGACGTCAAATAAACGGACAGGGACAAATTGAAGCAATGCTTTAAAAGTACATTTTTAGTTAAAGCTTATCATCCTTTGTCTACGTGTTAGTCTCTAGTAAACCAAACTGCAAGGAGAACTGCTTTGTACTCTCAAGAGGCTATTAACGCTTTAAACAAAGAGGTTAACTTTAATAAGCATCACAAGTACCTTCACGCTTTTGCTTTAGCTTTTGCACGCATCACACTGAACATAGACCAGAGAAAGCAAAGGCGAGAGCTGTCTGAAGAGCTCAGATGGAAGGTTATAGAGATCCATGTTCAAGGTAAACGCTATAAATCTAAAGTTTATGTTAGTAAAGCCAACCCCCAGGGATGGGAAACAAGAGCAAATGCAACCCGAAGTTGATCAACTCCATTGTCCGTGCAAAGAGCCAAAGAAACCGTCCAAGACCATTTAGTCTAAACTCCAACGTCAAGCTCCGTCCCTTTCTGTTCATTGCACTTTGAACAGTAACAAGAGAAGACTCAGGAGGCGTTCATTGTTGCTACAAAAACACATGAAAGTCATACTGTAATTCACCAAAATGAATAACGACATTTCAAATGTTCATGGAAGAATATTCTTCTAACCAATGAGACAAAACTGGCCAGTCACATTGTTGTGTTTACAGAAAGAGAAATAAATCATTAAAAGAAAAGAGCAACACTCGTACTGTAAATCATGGAGAGTTTGGGTCTGTTCTCCTGCCATTTTGAAGCATCTGGCACAGGGAACCTGCGATCCTGATAAAAATCTTAAAATCACAGACAAAGTCCCAAGTAATCACATTTAGCACACCTGGATTGCAACCAAGCCTCAAAATACAACAGAGAAACAGAAGCAAGAAATAGTTAGGCATAACAATCAAACATATTGTTTATATCTGATAAAAACGTTTATCATAGCCTAAATAACCCTAAACAGATCTAAAGGTGCCAAAAATATTAAGTAATAGAGGTACATATCAAAAAAATTTGAATTTGCATAAAGGTGCCTTGTACTTTTGAGGATTATGACTTACAGGTAAAGAAAACCCCAAATTATATGTTAAGCAGAAATGCAGGTTTTTGAAAAGTATGTCCACTTCTATGGACTCAACACTTGGTTGGGGTTCCCTTTGCATGAATCACTGCATCAATGCGCCGTGGCATAGAGGCGATCAGCCTATGACTCTGCGTAGGTGTAATAAAAGCCCAGATTGCTGATGCATGTTTTCCTACCACACTTCTTCCTTCCACTCAATCTTCTGTTAACTTGCTTGGATACAGAACTCTGAACAACCAGCTTCTTCAGCAACAACCTTTTGTGGCTTGCCCTCCTTGTCAAGGGTGTTGATGACTGCCTTCTGGATATCTGTCAAGTCAGCAGTTTTCCCCATGATTGTGTCGTCTACTGACCTAGAGCTAGAGACTTCTTAAAGGCTCAGGGGACCTTTGTGGGTGCTTAGAGTTGATTAGCTGACACTGAGTTTTCAATAATTTTACTAAAACTTTTTTACTGAATTCTAATTTTTGGAGACACTGAATTTCAAGTTTTCATTATCCGTAAGCCGTAATCATCAAAATTACAAGAAACAAAGGCTTGGGAAGGCTTTATGTGTAATGATTCTACACGTGAGTCACTTTCCAAGATGTCTGTCAATAAACATTGCACTTTAACACAATATTCACATTTTTTGAGATATACAGCACCTGTAAATAGCCTATCTTCAAAAATGTGTTTACACATGCCTGATCTGATGGTTTCCAGTAGAATGGTGGGAATGTGGCTCCATATGGATTTAGAGGGCTTCATCAAGGGCATTTGCAATTTATATCACATTTCTATTTTTATAAGCTTCCTTTGGCATTCATTGCTAAAGGTTTTCAATAGACTTTAAATCAGGCATCATTCAGAATGGTCCAAAATAAGCACGTTTTTTTTTTCTGGAATAGGCCCTTTGTCAAGCAGTGATTGTAAGCTGCAGCGCTGAAAGATCTAGTCATCACCACACAGACGAGGATCCTCAGTCAAGAGGGAAGCACGCTGCACCATCTCCTTACAGTCAACCACCAGGGGAACATCAAAGCTGTACAGATATGTTTTATTTCTTTGTGAATATATTTGTTTTATGTTAATTAGACTATATTCTCATTTTCCATGTTTTTGGGAAGGGTTTTAACACCCTCTCTGTATAAATACGTGAGTGTATTCCATATAAGGGAGATGAGCCGAAAACCAGAATCAAATAATACAAGGTGAAATGCCAACTGGGGGGCAATTTGTTGAGACACAATAGATAAACCATCCTGAATAAACTCTGTAACCAAATCTTTCCCTCTCACAATCTTCACTTCTTGAACACGATTCAAATAGTGCTTTTCCCAAATTTGACGTGATTTATCGTGGAAAACTGCTGGTAAAATCCAATAGCTATACAATATGTTTTTTAAACCCAATCAGAACAGTAACACATCATTAGCATCAAATTTTTGGTTTTCACTCTTGGTTCTTGGTTTTAACACCCCTAAACATTTTGAGTTGCATGATGTTTCTCCTCTGAAAAAAGAAACATTTAAATGCACCATTATAAGACCGAACGCCACGCTAATGCTCATGATGAGTCTCTGTACAATTCTAACTGACACGGTCGTATAACATTATTAGGAAACTGCTAAAAAAAAAAACTTTGTATGCTCTGACAGTTTTCTGGTGAAACATGAATGACAACTGTAGAAGATTAGATCTGAACACCACTGCTCTATGGCTTTCTATCTCTGAACCTGAATCTCGTCCTACTGAAAAGGATCTGGTTTGCGTGTCTTCTAAATTCCTGCGTTGCATAAATGTTGTCAGCCATATCCGTCTACCAGCCCCAGCCCACCCTGCACTTTACTTCACACAGTTCAGGATTTTGGTCCCTAGTGAAGCCCAGAGGTCTGACCACGAGCAGAAGCTCAATTCTTCCAATAATCCCCCAGAAGCTACAAGGAAATGGAAAACCATGAAATTCCAGGGTAGAATCAGTCCAACTTATTTTAATTTGAACAGTCAGCTGATAAACAAGCATGTCTAAGGCTGAACCAGGTCAGTCCGCACCAGACTGTAGTGGGAAAATGTACTTTCATATTGTGGTGAAGCTTAACTAAAATGATTTATGCTTGTCAGCGAGGTCCGCATGGTTTTAAGCATGGGGATGAAGAAACCAAGAACAACTTGGTTCTCCCAGTGGGAAAAACAGACAAAAAAAGACAGAGAGAAGTGTGACTTTGTTCTCTGGTGAGGATGCCAACATTCCACTTTATCTTTACATTAATGATTTAATAGGTATTTCTTTTGTAAGTGACCATGGTACAAGCGGAACAATGCTCTTCGAGGTGTCCTTTATCAGAAATTAATGGACTTTAGTTTCTCAAAATTGACACCTCGTCAGGCATTATTCCTTACTTATTGCACCTTCTATATTTTCAAGTTCTTTCTCTTTTGTGTGGCTTTAAATAATGAGGCGAATATGTGTTTAATTTTAGCTACACAACCTGTAGTTACAGGTTCTGCTATAGACAGGAATGTCTGTTTCCTGTTAAACCTTTTGATGTCCCAACATTAGGCTACTATGCATATACAATACAGCCCAGAAGTGGACTAAGTAGGTCCTGTGTCCTGTTTTGGACCAAGCACAAAGCACAGATAAAAGCAGAAGGTTCCGTTAGGAAGATTATCCGCCGTAAAATATTGCCAAATTTATCATATGAGTCAATAACATCTCCAATCAGGATTGGTCGAGGCCCAAATGGCACTGGTGACTGACACGGTACCGGTGAAAATCGGGCTACTGTTGGTCAGCAAAGATGAAGGGGAGGAAGACAACATGTCTGTAGTCTGAGAGACAAGAGGAAAAGCAAGAGTCTAGGTCTGAGAGTGGGAACTTTAAATGTTGGGACTGTGGCAGGAAAAGCTAGAGTTGGCTGATATTATGCAGAGGAGGAAGGCAAACCTACTTTGTGTTCAGGAGACCAAGTGGAAAGGTAGCAAGGAAAGAAGCTTAGGAGCAGGATTCAAGTTGTTCTATCCTGGTGTGGACAGGAAGAGAATGGTGTAGGAGTTATCCTGAAAGAGGAGTTTGTCAGGAATGCTTTGGAGATGAAAAAAGTGTCAGGGTGATGGGTATGAAGCTACGAATTGAAGGTGTGATGTTCAGTGTTTTTAGTGGTTATGGTCCACAGGTGGTAGACATGAGTAAGACCCGAAGGAGAAACTCTGGAGTAGTAATGCAGATTAAGTGATGCAGAATATCCCCAGAGAAGAGGGAGACTGATAATGATGAAGATGAAGAGATCAAAGGCAGAGTAGAGGACATAGAGGTGAAACTCTTAAAAAAGGAGACAGTTGTCTAGCTTTCAGGGAGGAGTTGAGACAGGCATTAAAGGCCAGAAGGTGCTTCTGGATTTCTGGACAACCGCAGCTACTGCTGTCAGGGAGACAGGTAGGAGCATACTTGGTATTTGCTCCGGAAGGAAAGTTGACAACTAGACTTGGTGGTGGAACAGTACAGGAGAATGTTTCAAGAAAGAGTTAAGCTAAAAGCTCTTTCCCACGGAATCTGTCATCTGTGCATTTTGCTCTCCGTCACAAATGGAAGCCACTCTAGTCAATGCTGTAGTTGCTGCAGCATGACGGAAAGGCCGCCTTCATCACCTGTCAGAGACACAGATCGAGTCCATTCCTGACAGATGATGGAGCATACCTGAGTCTGAAAGGGTCTAATTGGTAAGGACTTTACAGCCAAAGCAGAAGTGTGCCAGCATTCGGCATGATATGTGGTGTGCACATAGTGCATTTAGTAAAGAAGGAGGTAGGAAAAGGAGTCTGTATGATTCCTATCAAAGCTACAACAAAATATTAAGTTGCAGGTACCATCATGTTTGTCCAGGCCCGTTTCATTTTTAAATGATTCTGTTGAATCACAATTCAAAAAGCAATGTATGATTTTCATTGGTTAATTTTCAGTACTTTTTTTATTTAATATTATTTCAGTGACCATTAAGAGATTTTCTTTGATTAATGCAGGGCTACCTACCATGACTGTATAATTGTGGTTGGACAGGGAAAGTTCACTTTTGTTTACATGCAGCTCTATGTATTCATGGCTGTCACCATGTGAACTCTCCACTTCCCATTTGAACTTGCTATTTTCCTATAAACTCATCTCTTGTGAGTCCAGTTGCCTGAGCTGATTTTAAATGGATCCAGTGTGAAGTACCACACTTAGCGACGGGTGAGGCAATGGACACAGAACGTAGTCGGTGTGAGGGAGGCGCAAGAAGAAGTAGGACACAGTGGCAACTGAAGACAGTCCTCAGGAGAAAAGAGAGCTGCAGTGTAAGGTGAAGGTAGAGCTAGCCAAGCCAAACATGGGGTGTGCAGTGACTTGAATGACAGGTTGGACAGTAAGGAGAGAGAGAGAAGTTTTTAGATAGAATGGTGAGGCAGAGAGACAGAGATGGGAAGGATGCTCAGCAGGTTAGGGTTATTAAGGATTGAGACAGAAATGCACTGACAGGTCCAACGAGTGTGATAAGAAGATGGAAGGAGTACTTTGAAGAATTGATGAAACTGAGAGAGAGCAAAGAGCAGACTAAGTGACCATTATGGATCAGCAAGAAGCAAAGATTAATAAGGATGGAGTTAGGAAGGCATTGAAAAAGAGTGGAAAAGCAGCTGATCCTGGTGATATACCTGTGGAGGTATAGAGGTGTCTAGGAGAGGCTGCAGTAGAGTTTTTGACTAGGCTGTTAAATGAGACCGTAGACAGCGGGAAGATGCCTGAAGAATGAAGGAGAAGTGTCTTGGTACACATTTTCAAAACATAAAGGGAGATGTGTAGAGATGTGGCAACTAAAGAAAAATGCAGTTGGTCAGTTATACAATAAAGTCATGGGAAGAAGTAGTCGAAGCTAGAATAAAGTCAGAAGTGAGCAGCTGTGAGCAGCAGCATGGTTTCGTGCCAAGAAAGAGTACTACAGATGGAGTATTTGCTTTGAGGATGATGATGATGGAGAAGTACAGAGAGGGTCAGAGGGAGCTGCATTGTGTTTTCAGAAATGCGTTAGAGTGGTGCAGGACATGCATGAGAGCTGTAAGACAGTGGTGAGGTGTGCTGTAGGTGTGACAGAGGAGGTCAAAGTGGAAGCGGGACAGCATGCAGAATCGACGTTGAGACCCCTTCTTGTTTGCTGTGGTGATTGACAGCTTGACAGATGAGGTTAGACAGGAATCTCCATGGATGATGATGCTTGAAGATGGCATTGTGATCAGTGGTAAAAAGCAGGAGGTAGAGGTAGCAGAGATTGAGATGTTGAGGTTCTCTTTGGGAGTGATGAGGATGGATAAGATCAGGAATGCAAACACCAGAGGAACAGCTCCTGTTAGATGTACTGGAGATACATCCAGAGAGGCCAGACGGAGATGGTTTGGACTATGTACAGAGGAGGGATAGTGAGTACAATGATAAAAGGATGCTAAGGCTGAAACTGCCAAGCAGCAGGCCTATAAGAAGAACAAAGAGGAGATTTATGGATGGAGGTAAAGAGGACATGAAGGTAGTTAGTGTTAGAGAAGAAGATGCAGAATATGGAGACAGATAACTCGCTGTGGCGACCCCTGAAAGAGAAAAGCCGAAAGAATACAAAGTTTACTATGCATATGTGGTATAACAAAGAAATTCTTAAAATAGAGTTCCAGTATGTGAACTCTAATTCAGACATTCCAAGAGATTTAACCTTAAACCACATACACTTCGCTCTGTGACAGATCCATATAAGAAACTTAAGGTAGTTCGATTTTAAAAGTGACCTAAAAGCATTTTTCCAGTATTGAACTTTGTAAGTTATCACACAGTTTTTCAGCACACTTTCCCACGTGGCATTTCAACCCTTGTGATTTATATGAGACATTTATGTTTAAACCAGAGGGCAAAGCATTTAAGATACTCTGCCTTTTATGAACTACATGGTACTCGCCAAGAATAAACCATTACTCTGAAAAACAAATAAAAAAGAGAAATAAGTACATATGCTGTTAAAAATCACATGTATTCACTCGTATTCATGTAAGGGTTGACCCAGGTCAATCCATCATATATATATATATATATATATATATATATATATATATATATATATATACACACATATACAAGGACCCTCTCATGCATCTTATTTGAGTGTTAGATGAGCACTAAGTGCTATAAGCGCGCTGGTGCAACTATCTGATCACAAACTCATCCATCACTTGAAAAACCTTACAAAAACAAGAGCACAGACTTAAGAGGAGAAGACCAAGGAGTGTTTGGTAGTATACGGGAAAAGTGAGCGTACACATTTGTGCTTCTGGTGACCTGAGAGTACAGTTAGTGTGAATAAATCTCTAAGCGCAGCTTCCATTAAGGCCCTTTCAACACAATGCCACTCTTTCTCGGAGCCTCTGTCTGATGGAAATCTGCTTTTGTTGCAACAGTTCAATGTCTCTGCCATCTCCTGATGGAAGGACAGAGAAAGGATCGTCTGAAAGGGTTTCTATAGTTTTGTTTTTCCACGCAGTTCAGACCCATGCATGTACGCAGACATGCACGCCCGACGAATCACATTCAGTCCTTGCTCTTCAACAATGAAATCAATGCTCTGAGTTCTACACACAGCACCTCGCACTGCCAGAAGCTTCTTGCGATCAAACACTACATCGAGTTCTGCAAGTGCGGGTGATAGAAAACAGTGCCGCTTTTGTAGTTTGGCCTTGTCGATAATTAAAACAGTATTTAGTCAGTCGTTTTTGATGAATGTTTTCTCATTTATGTCTCATTTGCTGTATTTTTTTTTTGTCTTTTCATTTGTTGCGACGTGTTTCTTTTCAAAGTAATTTTGTTCAAATCGGCTTAACTTACTCGTTACCGGAGAAACAGAGATTTTGGCAAGCAAACCGGTAAATTTTTCACTTGTCCTGACAGGTGACCAACTAGTCATCAAGTGTTGATAAGTTGCACTGGCAAGAGCGCTCCTCTATCTGGTTGTTGTTACAAAGTAATTTCTAGACCCATTCTAGAATTGTTGAAGTGTTTAAAATTATGTCAGAAGAAGTAAAAAGAGGTTAAAAGCTACTTCAAAGAAAGCTGGGTTTTTTTATTTCATGTGAACACATGTACATTCAGGCTGCAATTCGGTGAGAGCAGAATTTTTAGCAGGTAACAGGAAGGCTTAATAAGGGAAACAACAAGGAAAAGTCACTCCGTTCTATTCTTTTTTACGTCATGGGACATGCTGTATTTTTAAATGCTGGGGGCCTTTTAAAACGTCAGAGCTACATTGTCTCTCAAATCATTCACATTCTGAGCCACAAAATATTTTTAATGTATTGATTATACAGGTATTTCTGTTAAGAAAGGAGAGATAAAATGAAAATATAAACAGTACTAACAACCTATATATTGTTTTAACATATCTGGAATTACTCAGTTTTATCTCTTGAGTCGCTTACAGCATTAGCAAGTTATTTTATTCTTACACTGTAAAAGAACCTGTAAGGAAATTAATTAAATACAGCTAAATTGGCACGCTCGTGGCGCAGCGGGTAGCGTGACCCATGTTTGGAGGCCTTTGGTCTTTGACGCGGTCGACCCAGGTTCAAATCTGACCCACAGTCCTTTGCTGCTTGTCTCTCCCCTTCTTCCACCCCCTTCTTGTCAGTCTACTGTGAATAAAAAGTGAGCCACTAAAGCTGCAAAAAAAAAAAAATAATAATACAGCTAAATCAATGCCCTTATTAGGTCTTAGCTCCCAAGCAATGGAGGATGATGAATGTGTTGTCTTTCAACTCCACAACATTGCTCTGATTTTAGAACAGCAGACACATCTAGTCTTAATAATGTTGTTGTTTTCAGCTGAGGACATCTACAGTTTTACATTTTAATATCTTTTGAGAAAGAAGCCCACAGTTATTGTATTGGTTGGACCTGGACACACTAGACTGTAGCTCATTGCCTGCATGACCTTAAATGCATTTGTCGCAGTTAACTCTAACCACCTGCAGAAAATCTACACAGGCACTGTCACACAGAACTAATAAGAGGCAAACACACGCACACAATCCCACATTAACAGTAGCGCACATAAGGTCTCATGGAAGACAGAAACGGGGCCGTGAGGAGACTCAAAATGAAAATAAGTTAATGTACAAACACACAAACACAGACAGTGACCTCCACAGATGCATGACTGAAAGCATCTGACTTGACGACTTGATTCAATTACAGGCAGGATACAATGGAGACAAATAGGGAGGTTCTTTGGGTCAAAAAACGCATTAGAGGAAGGCAGACCCCTCAATATAACTTTGGAATCAGGGAAGTATGTTTTTGTTTAAGAATATTCGAAATAGGAGAAACTGTTGTAAATCTTTTAGATTTCTCATTTAGAATGTATGCAAGCAACACTTAAAATGTTAAGAGACAACAAAGGAGAAGTAAGGTCATTATGGAAGATTGTACAATAAGGATTTTGTATAAAAGAAGTGTCCAGAAATGATTTAATGATTTCTGGCTTTGGCAAATAATCATGAATTAGGTGAAAACATGTTTGAATATCTTTAGTCCACAATATTATGAAAAGATATGAGTTGAAAGAAATCTCATCACAAAAGGGCCAGGACCCATATCCACTGCTTGATGGGCGTGACCTTCAAACCCTCAGGCAGAACTATAAAGAGGGGAAAAAAAAAAGCATCATGCCATCATGATCACATGGCCTTACTAAAACAAAATATCCCCAGTTTTATGTAATAAACATTGGGTCACATGGATTGGAAGTAACTATTGTCACCAACAACAATCTACTGCTGCTTAGATGAGTCACTTCCTTCTGCTTTTATGGCATAAAACACAAAGTTCTGCGTGCATGTTACAGGACTCTCTGCTGTCTTTTTTATAAAGAAATCAAGTTACTTAACTAAATTAATATTTAAAGAAAAAATGGTTCTAACAATAAAAGCTTTGGTTTTGGTTTTTTTAAGCCATTCAGAGGAGCCATTGCTGGTGTGCTTTAGCTCAATACAGCTGCACCACAAGTTGGTCCTGTTTATTGCCATAGATTACATTTTTGCCCAGCTTGTTTTTTAACGGTCCAATCAGAAACACGGACAGTAACTGAGGCAAGTGATGTCAGCAGCGTTTTAGATGTTGTTCTGGGTCCGTCTATGACTACGTGAATGAGTCATTGGTGCACTCGAGGAGTAATGTTGGTAACCCAGCCACTCATGGGAAGGCTTACCAATGTTTCACGTTTTCTCTATTTTCGAATAAAAACTCTCACTGGGGTTTGCTGGCATCCCAAAGTCTTAGAAATAGCATTTGAACCCTTTCGGGACTAGAAGATGTCAGTTATATTGTTTCTCATTTGTTTGTGAATTTCCTTCGATTGGGGTATGATGTGTTTCTTTTGGGATCTTTTAACTTACGTCATGTTGTCAGACAGGTTCTGAGTAACTTCTTTATTTTAAAAGTCCAGGCCTGGGTGTGGCTCATGAAATTGAACCCAGCTTTCCTAAAAGAAAAAATCTTGAATCAGTTAATTCATTTTAAAAACATGGGCAATTATGTTTAAAAATATTAGCAGGTTGGTGTTGAATGGCCTTTTCCCTTATTCTATGAAATGTAAAATATCCCCTTATACTAACCTCTGTTTAATTAAAAAATGTAAGAAATCTGAAGAAAGATGAAAGGGTGCAAATACTACAGAATCTACAGTATTGTATGATAACAATGGCAAACAAAGCATGAATGTAGCGGATCTCAAATACATTGGCCTACGAAGTATTGCATTCATGTTGTATATATGGAGATCCCAATGACTATTGTGGTTGGAAATATTGTGCAGATCTTGATTTAAAACAGTCTTGATCAATCTGGCAACAAACTACTATAGCAAATAAAGTTTTTTTCCAGATTTACTTCTTAGTCTGGTTGATTTGTTGCATTGCACCTTTTAATTACTCACTTCATTTAACAAAACCTTTTTTGAAAAAAACAACTCAAATCAACTTTTAGGTTTGTTTCCTTTCATTTGTGATAACAAACACACATTGAAAGTAGATAGGGCTAGAAAGAAGAATAACACTAAATAGGAAGGGAATAAAAACAATGTAAAATGCATGTATATTCCTGCATGGATACCTATATTCAGCAGCAGTTATAATGTCTAGACAGGTTGTGATGTTAAAGGCAAGTCGTCTTATCACATTACCAGTTTACATGTATGCATACCTGACGTTGAAGGCTATTTGCTATAGAAAATAACGCCCCCACAGTAATTAAAAAAAATAATGGAAAAAAACAATTTTTTTTTGTATTAAAGATCTGCAATCTTTTGGACATTTTTAAACCCTTACAGATAATTTCAGCCCAAAAATATTAAATAGTTTTCTTTGGAATAATTAATTTTAAAGCGACATTTTTGGTTTCAAAACCTTAACAGCACAATATTCCCATTGTGTTATAGACGATCCCTCCTCAATTCAGTCAGTGAATAGACAACATTGCCACAGCAATTTCATTATTCGTTCATTCATTTCTAATGGATTATGGCCGTAATGGCGAACTCCGTAAATGACAACAGCAATGAAATGTTTTCCATTGTATCCCATAAACAAATGAGGAATATATTATATAAAACGAAAGCTTACAATGTCCAAAAACGTCCTCTCCCTGAACCACAACTTACACAACTAATGTGCCTGGCAATTATACATCACTGACAGCAGAGCATTGTATTGCCGTGTAGACAAGGACGCACCTCAGTACCTTGACCCCTTCTTCTTGGCCCACAGCTTTTAAAACCAATGTTTCCTTTTGATATACAGCATCACTCATTTTCTTGTCAAGTCTAAATGAACCTGGGTAATTAGAAATCTATAAACAAAGAAGAATGAAACATTTTCTGGGCTGCCTTTGTGAGTTGGAGTAGGTAGGATGGATTTCTAATGGATGTAAATAGGAACACCAGAATCGGTGTTCTGAGACCTTGTTCAGACCTCAAAAGAAACAAAGAATTTATTCAAGCAAAATCATTTCATAAACATCGTGCTGCCATTATGTCCTTCTACCTGGGACAATCAAAACAAACATGGGTCTTTTCTCCGTACTCCTTTGGATGATTAAGTTCACGCGGAGGACTAACCATCTAAAGTGGATGAGAAACAATATCCCGGACCACAGGATCAATGCAATCCTGAGGCAGTTCTTTTCTTTTTCTTAAACTCATTCAAGAGACTGCATTAGTGCATTCTCAGTGGCATTTTTTTTTTTTTTGCTGTAAATTTATCCACAATCAACAAGCAAGATCTGTCACATGTACTTTTTTATCAACATATTGAGAATAAAAAAAATATATATTTAAATAAATCGCATAAAGCAAGAAACAAAGGCATGAAAATGATAATAATTAATTTTTTTATTCAAATTGTTGTAGGGGCTCTAGTCTGGATGTGCAAAGTTGGTAGCAACATATCCCAAAAAACTTCCAGCTGTAACACAGGAAAGTTCTACTGGATGTTGTTTGTTCACCTAGGTCTCTGACAAACCCCTAAGGCCTTCACAGACCAGCTGGATTCACATTGAGTTAGAACTACACACACACACACACACACACACACACACACACACACACACACACACAAGAACTACACACAGATACACATAGGGATGGTAGCCTAGTGGTTAGAGCAGGCCGCTTGTGTCCTGTTGAGACTCCAAGGTTATGGGTTAGAATCCCACAGATTGTCACTCAGGGTCCCTGAACAAGACCCTTAGCCCCAGAAAGGCAAGGCAAGTTTATTTATAAAGCACTTTTCAGTGACAAGACTATTCAAAGTGCTGTACATGAAAAAAACAAGAAAGGAAGAGGAAAGAAAAACATTACAGAAAGGGAAAAACATTACAGAGGTAAGCACATCGCATTGATTAGTAGCAGCAGGTCAGATGCAATATAAGACGATTTGGACTACAAACTTCATTAACATTTAAAGGCAACTCTAAACAAATAGGTTTTTAACCTTGATTTAAAGGAACTCAGGCACTATTACAGTCCTCTGGGAGTTTGTTTCAGATAAGTGGAGCGTAAAAACTAAATGCTGCTTCTCCATGTTTAGTTCTGGTTCTAGGTTCTGCAGAGTAGGCTGGAGCCAGAAGACCTTAATGGTCTGGAGGGTTGATACACTGATAACAAGTCTGTGATGTATTTAGGTGCTAAGCCATTCAGGGATTTATAGACTAACAGAAGTATTTTAAAGTCTATTCTCTGAGATACAGGGAGCCAGTGTAAGGACTTTAGAACTGGGGTTATGTGCTCTACTTTCTTAGTCTTAGTGAGGACGCGGGCAGCAGCGTTCTGGATCAGCTGCAGCTGTCTGACTTATTTGGCCGACCTGTGAAAACACCGTTGAAGTAATCGAAGCAACTAAAGATAAATTCATGGATTAGTTTTTAAAGATCTAGATCCTACATTAGTCCTTTAATCCTGGAAATATTTTTCAGGTGATAGAAGGCCCACTTTGTAATTGTTTAGATGTTTTTCGAGGTTCAGGTCTGAGTCCATCACTACTCCCAGATTTCAGGCCTGATCAGTGGTTTTTAGCTGAAGCGACTGAAGCTGTGCACTAACTTATGATCGCTTGTCTATTGGTCCAAAAATAATTAAATCAGTTTTGTTTTTATTCAATTGAAGAAAATTTTGGCACATCCATGTATTCATTTCTTCTAAGCATTTACTCAGTGCTTGAATGGGTTCATAGTCACCTGGTGACATGGTGATGTAGAGCTGTGTGTCGTCTACATTGTTATAGTAACTGATGTTTTTTTTATTGATCTGAGCTAGAGGGAGCATGTATATACTGAATAGGAGGGGACCCAGGATGGACCCTTGGGGAACCCCACATGTGATTTTTGTCGCCTCTGATGTAAAGTTACCTACTGACACAAAAAAGTCCCTGTTCTTTAAGTAGGATTTAAACCAGTTGAGTGCTGTACCAGAAAGGCCAGCCAAATATGCCAGGCACTCTAATAGAATCGAGTGATTAACAGTAGTGAATGCTACACTGAGGTCCTGAGTGTGGTTCTTCCACAATCTGCATTTATATGGATATCATTTAACACGTTGACAAGGGTGATCTCTGTACTGTGGTGAGCACGGAAACCTGACTGGAAAACGTCAAAGCGGCTGGTCATTGTATTTAAACAATCCCGCTCAATGGCATCTCTGGCATGATAGGTTAAGCAGGGCACAAAAACTCAACACCTTTGGCAGCAACTAACTATTTTTGCATGTTCATAAATTGTAATTAAACAGATAAGTTAGCATAAACCAACACTAGAATGCCGTTTTATATAAGCTAAATGTAATTTAATTTTTATACAAAAAATACAAATAAAGGGTCACTAACGATGCTGGATAATTGATGATTTATTGAACAGAAAAGATTGAGCTAGCAAGTCAACCAAAACTACATGGCGCACATTATCCAGCAGAACGTAAACGTAACGTGTGCAATTCCAGTATTTTTAGAGGACATTCTGAGCTTGGGGCCGTAGTATTTGTGCCCCACGGAGATCTACTGAGAGCGTGTTGGGCATGCGCACTGCAATTTCAGATGTTCATTATTTAAACAAGCATTACAAGGTGCTTCGAGAGGATTTAGCCCACTGAGCTTGTCAGTATTCTGGCAGGCTTAGATATATATACATAAATGTTTATAACAAAATGTTATTGGCAAGGGAATTGGCCTTTTTTCTTTATAATAATACTCTATAAAGAACGACCTTGTCCCACTGATTATTGTGAACATAGAGCTCCACAGCGACATCGTGTTAGTGAGTGCGATTGGGTGAATGTGGCTATAGTGTGAAGCACTCTGAGTGCTAGCATGACCAGAAAAGCTCTATACAAGTTCAGTCCATTTTATTCACCTCATTCACTTTGTGTGCCTCTGATAGGTGTCTTTTTTGTACAGTTTGTTTTGTGTATTGTTGATTCAGGCAATGTATTAAAATGTATGAACAAATATGCAAATTAGATAATGATGCCATTACCATTAAGATCAGTTCTAGTTGGAGACAGCTTTGTTACTGTAATTGATGTGGATGTTCAGCCTGATCCTTTAATCTTTAGGATTTTCTCAGTAAAGAAGTTAGCAAATTCATCGCAGGCCCTGGTGGAGTGGAGTTTAGACACAGGAGGATTTGTTAACCTGTCGACTCTGGCAAATAAGGCACAAGTGTTATTAATGTTTTTCTTGATTATCTCAGTGAAGAAAGTTTCCCTTTTATTTATCAGTTGCAAGTTATATCTGTAAAGTCTCTTTATAGATGTCATAGTGAACCTGGAGTCTAGCCTTTCTCTACCTGCGATCAGCTTTTTAACTTTTTTCACTTGTAACTGCTGGAGCACTTCTCCGTGGAGATTTTGTCTCCCAAAATACAACATTCATTTTAATTGGAGCAATGCAGTCAATGGTGTCTGAAACGTTAGACTGAAAGTTATCTACTAGTTCATCTTCTGAGTTAAAGGACAAAGTGGAAATAAAAGAGTAAGCTTGGTTAAAGGTTTCAGGCATCGTCCTTAAAGATGTTTTCTAATGGTGTCCCATTGGCTAAATGAGTCATTGGAAATTATGCTTTTAAAGGTAACAGAAAAGGGATCAGATAGGGCAACATCACTTACATTGACCTTGGAAAGTTTAGACCCTTAGTGATGATTAAGTCTAAAATATGTCCCTGTTTGTGTGTTGTTTGTTTAACATGTTGAGTTAAACCAAAGTTTCTAAGTGTGCCTTCAGGGTTGCCAAAATGAATGTTTAAATCTCCCACAATAATTAAACAGTCATAATCAACACATATCACAGATAGGAAGTCATTAAGATCTTTAAAAAAGCTTGATTTGGACTTAGGAGGTCTCTAAACATTCAAGAACATAGTTCACACCGGGCTGTTTACCTGGAGAGCCAAATATATTTAAAAGAGTTAAATGTTCCCAGAAACACCTTTTTTACCCGGAATGCACCCTAGGGTCCTCACAGTGGCAACTGTGAGATTGATAGAGTGCTCCCTAAAAATTAATGGGTTAAATGCAAAGGAGGAATTTCATTGAAATGTATGTTGCAATGTCAAGGTAATTAGTAATTGTTTTTATTAGCTGAACCGTGTCTACTAATTTGCCAAATTCTGAGAGCAGCTGGCTGCACTAGAGTTTATTTAGGAGTATCAGAGTACATACAGCAAAGTACAAACGCAAAGCATACGTTTCAGACTGTCCATCAATCCATTATCTATACCTATTTATCCATGCAGGGTTGTGGAGGGCGGGGGGCTTATCTCCAGCGGCTATTAGCCGAGAGGCTGGGTACCCACTGGACATGTCACCAGTCCACGTCTCATAATTTAAAAAAAAATTATGAGACGTGTATAATTTTTCCTTTAGTATTATGGACCGTTTGTGTATAATATTAAATCCAAATAATAACACTGAAGTTTCTGGTTGCAGCGTGACAAAAAGTGAAAAATGTGTGAATACTTTTGCAAGGCAGTGAATGTGTTTATTTTAGTTTATTTGTTACATACAAGAAAAGCTGGATCATCTAAAAAGCCCTACTGCAAAACACTGCAGGGATTAAAACTAAAAAGCAGTCCGGTTCAAAGTAAAATGATTTCTCTAGAATATTTTAACATGTTCACAAATCAGGTTTTCAGCAGAAAGACAGCGGTCACATTTAAAAGGAGGCAAAACTTAGCTTTTATGAGAGCTAAAAAGCTATTAATTTAACACATCCAAACTAACGGCTGTAACCGAAACCAGGTCTGAAAAGACGTTTTAGTTAATGGAACAGATACTGCATTAAGTGATACTGCAGATGACATCCTGACGGGCAGAAAGGTTCGAAAGATTAGCGGATAGGCCAAAGTGCATCACTCAGGTTTGTTTTTTTCCCCATTCTCTCCCTGACAGTTGCTCTACCGCTAACACCGCCTCCACAATTAGCGTCTTCTCACAGAGAGAGACGCACATACACACATGGACACCCCAGGGCTCTGCACAACCAAAACAGCATAATTAGACATCCCCTAAACAAAGCACATACTCTGTAATTACTCTGTAATGTTACATAGCACAGGGGACTCAACAAAAGCCATTTTCCCTGGATCAACCAGTGGCGCGCGCGCGCACACACAGACGCACAAACACACTCTCTTCCTGTCCCGCGTGTCGGGGACTGTGTACATTTATACTGATTTCACTGGGCAGAGGATTCCCATCACCCGCTGCCGGGCCCGTGAGTATGCAGCAACAGTTTGCGTGTGTTGGACTATTTTAGACCCATTGATCTGTGCATGGCTGCCTAAACATAGGTATAATATAGGTATAACATAGGTATAAACATAGGTAAGTAAGCTGGCGTACCTGACCCCACATTACATTAAAAAGACAGAGGAATTACATTTCTGTCTGTGCTGCTCAGGCCAGGGACGAAGCCCTACTAAGAATAGAAGGCTCAGATAGAATCACGCTCCTCTCTTTGTCTGTCTCGTTGCTTCCCCGTCCCCAGAAAGGGACATGACTAATTTCTACAGACAGAGCGACAGCATAAACACAGGCCCCTAACACTTGTGTTGATACTGTTCTTGACAGGGCTCCCCTCAGCTCCAACAAACTACATCAACCCTCCCCCCCCCCCTCAAACTCGCCAACCCAACACGCTCCCCCTGCTCCTTCCACAATATCTACACCCATATTACCACCGCTGAGCAACCCCCGAGTCAACACAGATATTTCTCCAAGTCCAGCGGCAGTAAATTAAATCTCTGTGCCAAGCCAAGTACTGTGAAATCACATTAGATCTTAATCAGGGACTATTGTGTTCGCTGCATTGAATATTTTTCTCCTTTATTATGGGTGTTGGGCTTTGTTGTTTAAAGTTTGCATGATTATTGTGTCACTGTTACTTTTTCTTTTAAAAAAAAGCGACATTATAATCTGCTCTCAATGATGCAGGTTTTAGACGGCAGAACTCAAAGTGAGAACACTGCAACGTTTTATAAACAGATGTTCTGCAATTGGTGGCTGATCACCTTTTCAACAGCGCACACAAACATTTGACAGGTGAAAGTTATGAAAGTTATATAACAATTTAGCCAGATTTAAACAACTGATCTAGCACTGTTTTAATCAGAGAAGCAGATAAGAGGCCCATGGTCATGGTCACTCTGGAGGAGCTGCAAAGGGCTGATGCTCAGGTATGAGAAAACATTGACAGGACAAATCTGATGCCATTAATTGAAATCCAGATGATGTCCTACCTGCAGTTTCGGACAAGCACAGACACAACAGGAGTCAGTTTTTAGTAGCATGCTTTTATCTACTTTAGTGCCATGTTTGTAATACTTTACCACTATAGGCTCCTTTTGCATTTCAAAATGTAATCCTTTTCCTGACAAAAACTGCACAATTAATTCATGCCAGCACTGGACAAAATGGTCAGCCTCAAAATATGAAACCTATAAAAAACAGAAAATGGATTGTTGGATGGACGGCTGGACAGAACGGAAGGATGGGTGAATAAATGCAATATTTAGAGGAATGGTTTGTTAATTCTAGGAATATAAAACATTTGTGCGTTCTATTTTGTTTTGCATGCTCGTCTAGAACTTAAATCCAATTGCATACTTTTTAGTAAACATAGTTACTTGTGCATTATAAAAAGTACTTTGATTGGCAAAGACTGTAATGCAACATTAGCACAAGTATATTCAGCTGTAGATTAGACCATGGAGAGCAATTGTTATATTCCTGTCCAGAAGATCTTCTGGTTCTGATCCACTCTGCATACCCGGAGCCAGAACCAAACATGGAGAAGCGGCATTTAGTTCCTATGTTCCACAAATCTGGAACAAACTTCCAGAAAGCTGCAAATCAGCTGAAACAGAGAGTTCCTTTAAACCAAGACTAAAAACCCCACCTGTTTATTGTTGCTTATGACCCAAAATAACAGGAACACTGACCAACATATTTGATGTATATATTGATGTTTTCAACTAATACAATTCAATGTTTGTTACTGGTCTCACAACTGGTGACCGTTCATTGAACGGTGTGTTTGATGTTTTCATGACGTAAACCACTTTGAAGTGCCTTGCTGTTGAAATGTGCCATACAAGTAAAACTGACTCGACTTGCAATCTAGGATCTACATGGTTTCTGCACATTGTGGTGTTTTAGGGGCTGATAGGGTGCTCAGGGGGTTGAAGTTGACCCAAAATTGTGGCTCCTGAGCCCAAAGGGAGGCTATAATATAAATGAGTAAGGAAATAAATGTGGAGTAAGGAGTGGTGAAAGCATTACTCTTTCACATTCAGCGGCGCATGCTTTGTGCTCGTTCCATGATGTAAACAAACAAAAAAAAAAAGGCTTTTTTGCCATTTGAGTCATAATTTGCCAATATATTTTTATTGTTGTTTAATTTGGACAAATCATGAAAAAAGTACAAAAAAATTTAAGTTTATGGAAAATAAAACTCACTCATAGTATAAAATGAAAAATTATTTGCTCATCCACCAAGTGATCCAAAGCGTTTGTGGTCTTCTAGGCTCGCTGTCGGTTTGACGTCTTCTTGCAAGCAGATCCTCTTCAACAAACCCTCATCGACAACCAAATGAAATGTGTGAAGTTAGTTGACTACATTTTAAAGATTATCCTAATAACACGCTAACTTCCTTTAATATGTGGTTAAGTTGCTTCTCTTTTTGGCATGTGTTTGTGTGTGCGTCTCCATGTAGCTCGCGTGCTTTTGCACGTTTGAGTGTGGTGGTAGTTTGGAGCCGCTGCATGCCTTTTGTTCGTAAACTTCCCCATCGCTGTCAGGAAAACAGCAGATGCTGCCACGCCAAGTTACTTTTACAGTTCAGAATGATAACTGAACCAAGAGCTCGTTTTTACACTGGAGGAGGAACTGCTCTGACTGTTAAAGTTAAAAAGATATTTTTCTAAGTAAAACCAGTGGATTGATCTATGTGCTCGGCCAAAATTCCCATTCATGGAGCCATTACTTTATTCAGTTCTAACTAACAAGAATTTATATATTAGCTTGAATTTACTGGCAGCTGTAAAATGTCACTTGAAAGTAAAATAAAGCATTGATAAGAAACAGATATTTTAAATATCTGTATAATTAGTCAGCATATCCAGCTACATTCTTCAATTCCTGCTTCTTCTCATAACGTTTTCTTGCAGAGCAATTTGCTTGGGTGCTAAGCTAACTCATATCCTCTTTCTGCTTTGATAGGTCTTGTTAAAAAAGTAGCTTCTAACATTTGCGAGCTGCCTCAGCAAAAGTAGGAACAAGTTGCCAGAGCACAAACCGAGAAAACTCTTCAATTTGTAAGAAAATAGGGATTTTCGTTTTAAAGCAAAATATGCAAGTTGAAGTTATGAAGAAACCCCTCGATGTTTTAAATTGCCATTTTGGAGGTTCTAAAACAGTAAACCCTGTGTTTAAACTCGGCATGTGTTCAGTTTAAAACTCCCCCGAGCTGCATGGAGAAAGCTTATTGAAAGCTTAATTTTTTTTATATGGACTCGCAGCAGAGCGGCGAGAACATCAGATATCAGAAGTTATCGGGATCACATTTGCAGGAGACATAGACAACGAAATGGGGAAGAACATCACAGATTAGCATGGCTCCAGCTAGTTCTGTATGGATAAATCTGACAGAAAACTATCCATCCTGCTCAGTGATCCGCTTGTAGCATCGTAAAGGTTAATAATAATAATGATAATAATAATAATAATGTTTTGGTTGCTTTCTGCGCAGATTTCCCGATCGGACTGTTGTTTGAACACAGCACACAAAGCAAGTCACATTAATCAGTCAGAAAATTTGCATTGCAAAGGGTGAAAACCCAGATTAGTTTGATTGAAATTAAGAAAAAAAAACTTGTTGGGCCTTTTATTGTTTTGCAAGCCTTGCACATGACCGTAAGAAACGACTTTTAGAATTTACCCACAAAATTGTGGCCGTTCACGAGTTGAGACAATTCAGTGGTCGTGCTGAAAATCCCCGCTATTACACCGACAACAGGTCTCATGGGCTGAGTTTGTTCAGGATACTGATAATTTAAATATGGCATACCCCTCAGAAATGTGTGTTACATTAGATTTTTATTGATGTAAGAAGTATTAGTAGTAGTCATGTACACATAATATTAGCATCTATGGAATCAGGCCAATACAAAGTTTTAAGAAATAGAAAAAAACAGACAATTTGTAAGTACAACTAAAGCAGAATTTACACTCTCATGTGTGTGTGAGTGAAGATCTATTGAGGATATGTTTTTTTTCACTCCTAATAAGGACACTTTTTATATAAAAACCCTTCAGACAATGCAGTAGAAGCACCTTTCTGCTTGTTGCTTTTGTCACTGTCCTCTCAGTCTAACTTCCTTTATGTCCTTCAGTTTCTCTTAGCGACAGCCGATGCTCCACCAGTTTTTATGCACCCCTGCTGCAGCCAATATCATTTGAGCAAGGAGCTGTAAACCAAGAGAAGGACAAAAAAGGAAATTATTGATTTGATGTCATTGTCAATTAGAGAAGAAAATGGAGCAAGGGAGCGACAGAGAAATACAGGAGCTGGAGTCCAAAAAAAAAAAAAAAAAAAGAAAGAAAGGAAAGGGAGCTGTTGGCAGCACATGGGTAAACATGACAGTGAAGACAAAAGGCCAAAAAGAAAATGACAACCCTAGAAAAAAAAGCTGTGAATAAAACCTTTCCAGTCCTAAGGAAAGTTTATGTGACTGTTAAAACAAGTTAGCAATAGAAATACATAAATGTGTCTATACTGGAAGCTTAAACTATTTACCCATCATGCACAAACTAAGGTTGTACCAATATGTTCTGTAAAGGAATACTGCCATTGACAAAGGTGGACTGCATTCAAACCGGGCCAAGCTGTACATCATGCATGCATAATATAAGAGCCTGCCTGAATATATTGTGAGTGACAGATATAGAGGAAAGAAGGCAATGTATTGATCCCCCAGAACTAGAAGAAATCAGGTGAAAAGCACAGATGCATGAACAACCAGGATGTTCACACAACATTTACACTGCAACCATAATTGAGATTTATTTGGATTTAACTTTTTGGAAAGTAGTATGCTACTGAAAAATGAAAAGAAAATGCTTTTATGCTCTGGCCAAAACAGCACCAAAGCCTAATTAAATTAGTTAATGTGCTGTACCTTGCAAAAGTATTCACTCCCCTTGACCTTTTTCAAATTGTCTTATATTACAATTACAATATATTTGATTTTAATTGTCTGTGCTACATTCCTCAAATTAGTGTCCAATTGCACAGTGAAAGTAAAATGTTACATAGTTTTTGATTCCAAGAATCCAAGAGGTATGGCCTGCTTTTGGATTCAGTCTCGTCACCGTGATACCTCCAAAAATAAAATCCAGCCCAAGCAATTGTCTACTAAAGTTACCAAATTAGAAAATAGATTGCAAATGTATTAAATTTAACCTCAGTTTAAATCCAGCTATTCCGTGAAGGCCTCAAAGGTTCATGAAGGCCAGAAAAAACCGGAGAGAGGTCGGGAGACAGTTGAGGGTAGGTTTAAAGCAGAGTTTGGCTACAAAACAAAATACCAGCCTTTAACCATCTCACACTAAACATTGTGCAGCAGAAAAACATCACTGAACACATCGTCTCCACTGTGAAACATGGTGGTGGAAGCATCATGCTGTGGGAATGTTTTCCATCCGCAGGGATGGGAAGCTGGTCGGATATAAAAACTGAAACCTGCGATTCACAGTAGCTTTTCATCCTATCAGACTGGACCTGGTTTATTTTTAAAAGAACGGGCATAAACATCAGTCTCTAAATGTGCCAACAATACGGAGTTTTGATATACAATGAATTTTTTTAATGTGAAAAACAATCTCATTTGCCTTTTAAGTCACAATTATCCTCCAGTGTGTGCTGGGCTATACCCCTTTATACCCTGATAAAACGCATCGAACTTTGTGTTGTAACAGGAGAAAGTGTGAAAAACATACTTTTGTAAGCCACTGCATATTCAAAGTGTTCAAACTAACCACAGATCAATCAATGACTGCAACCTATCGATATGCTGGTAAATGTGATCCCCGCCTTCTTGGGGCAGGATTTTGTCCTTTATGTGCCCCATTGCACAAATTACACACCCGTTAAAAAGGAAATAAGTAAGGTGCAGTCTGATACGGTCTGTTTACAATCCATCTGAGTTCACACAAGACCCATCTGGTGGAATGATAAATGTGCATGATTGTCTGTGTCTGCATTTGGGCACATTGTGCAGGAGATTGTAGGGCATTCTGGGGATACTGTTATTTTTCAGAGGACATGATGTCTCATTGCCCGTCACACACACACACACACACACACACACACACACACACACACACAGAGTCAGGCAAGCACACACGCAGTGTGTCACTGTGCATTACTGTTGCTTTCTGTGGGTGCCGCGTCCAGACAATGACAGGCAGGCAGGAGCCACAGCATAATGAGAGAGAGCAGGGGCCTTTGCTTACACACACACACGCACACATACTTCTGCATGCACACTCAAATGCAGAGGGCAGTCGGCTTCACTCCGTCCCCTAACCTCTCAATTACCCAGCAGGCTTTTAGTGCCACTCTGCTCCACTACAGCAAATTACCGAGGGCCCTGTCTCACTTAGAGACCTGTGACTCTGTGTGTGTGTGCGTGTGTTGGAGGGTATGGGTGCTTGACAGAGGTAGAGCAGGAGTGTGTGTGTGTGTGTGTGTGTGTGTGTGTGTGTTGTGCTAAAGCAAGCAGAGCTAAAACGGCGGCTGGAGTCCAGCAGAGGCATGTGAAAAGCTAATAAAAGTGTTTGAATGCAACTGCCATTAGGCTAATACCTCTCCACTGGTTTGACACACGCACACACACACACACACACACAGATACACACATGCAGGCACAGAGGGGCACATCCACAGTAAAAGAGAGGAGCTGACAGGGTTAGCTATTGCTCCCTCTTTTAGATCAAATGTAGCTCTCTGGCTGAGAGAGCTGGCATTTACTGAATGAGATATTAAAGAGTTGTTAGCTGAAGAATACTGATACTAATGGCTACAGATGGCTGTTTAATTGCAACATCATTTGGGGCAACTTCTGAGAAAATCCACACCCCCACCCCTTTTACACCTGCCTCCGTGTGGGTCAGGAAAGCAGCTTGCTGTCATGTCATGCATGTGGAGCGGGGTTCCGTGTTGCCAGATATTGGTGTTATTATTAATCAAGCCACATTGTGGATGACCTGGCAGAAGATCTGCCTCTGTACTTACTAACATCCCTAGGGAAAATACGTAATAAAAGAATAAAAAAAATCTTGATTAGAAATAAAACCTCTCCTTGAAAACTTTTAGAATTGTAACTGAATTTATGCTTTACCTTTAGAAGACGAGTGTCTAGGAATGTCTAATTAGTAATCAATGACTTGCTGTTTCCCTGGGGTGTGAATAGGATGTGACAGAGGCTTAACTCTGTGCTACTCTTCAACATAGACAGACAAGAGAACGTACCATTAAAGTAAAGCAAATGTGTTCAAAATTTGATAAAATTCTTTTTTTAATTAAAACACGTTGGTATCTGAGATCACTTCCATCGCAAAGTATGATATAAAAGGAGTCCGTAATCTTGTTTGAAGCTGTCCAGATCTGTAAATATCTCATTTTGCAGAGAATCAAATATTGTGCTCCATTCGATAAACAAGATTACTATCTCTGATCTTGGAAATCTTTACAATCTATTTGTTTTTTTATTCTGCTTCTGCTATTAACACCAACTTTCTATCGACATTTGTGAAGTTCCCTTGAGAATAAAACAGTGCTTAATTGGTTCCAATTTATTGATGCTTTAAAAGTAAGAATTTTAAGAGTTCCCCATTTGCCAATGAATCGATCAGCTATAACCCAAAGGCAGCTCTACAGTTTCGAATGCAGGTATATTTCATATGTTATGAAAGGAAAAAAAAAATTATATTATTGTGTCGTTTATCAGTATCGGGGGATGGAGATGAAAGGGAACTGGAGATTATTAGGATATGTAACTAATTGATGGTTTAAAACTTTTTCTTTAAATCTTTTTTCCACTGGTGGGTCAATGCGAGCATCAAACTCCATATATTTAAATAATGATTATTGTGTGCAGCTTAGTTGTACAATGGCAGTACCTCGTAACTGCTGGACAGAAGATGTCCATTTAATAATCGGTACATTTAACTTCTGAGAGGAATATTTGGTTTGTAGGACTCTAGCTGTATGGAGGGACAGGTTTACTGCCACAAACAATTTCTAGATATTTGTCATCTTTACTTTTATCGACTTTACAATAAATAAATACAAGAAATTCTGCTCAAATTCTAAGCCCATATGGCCCCTTCCTATTTGAAGCCGTGCTCCAGCTAATTCTTTTTTTTTTTTTCAATACAACCCAATTAACTTTTTATTACAACATAATCTGCTTGTAATAAAAAACAAATGCCAAATACTTTCTTTCAACCAGTAGGTCAATGCAAGTGGTCCGGGTCAATAAACTGTGTGGCACAAGCCTGCTGCAGTCAATGGCATGACACCAGCTCTCAAGTGCTCTCCAGTTCCTATTTTGTAAATTCTTTTGAAATCACACGAAGTTGCACACAGAGCCTTTATTTCCACTTGAATTTATAATTTGTTACATTGTAAAGGTATACATATAAAATAAAATAGCCTTGTAGGTGTGACAGCAGTGTCAAGAGGTTTGGCAAAATGTTCTCTGCTTTACCTGAAATTGCTAAGAACTCAAAAAAATAATAATCTGGTGAAACATACAATCTTTGGCAGACAGTACAAAAAAAAAAAATCACTTAACTAGACTGGGATACGACAAGAAATCAAATAAAATCCACCTGCAGCACATGTCTAATTGGGCAGATTGGTATCATATTGACTAAACTGCAAAATAGATCATTTGTGTCATAAACACAAGATATATGAAATTGGTTAGCCCGAGGAAGCACAGTGTTGGTGTCTAAACGAATGTTCTTTTTTTGCTTGTTTGTGTTTGGATCTGCGGTCCGTGTGTCTGTTG
The DNA here is from genome assembly GCF_011125445.2 of Fundulus heteroclitus. Taxonomy (NCBI): domain Eukaryota; kingdom Metazoa; phylum Chordata; class Actinopteri; order Cyprinodontiformes; family Fundulidae; genus Fundulus; species Fundulus heteroclitus. The sequence goes on along the minus strand of NC_046377.1, from coordinate 4,434,956 downwards.
CTCCGCTGTCTATGTCTTTACTGCAGTAAGAGATGTGTTAATTAAGCAACAGCTCTGCCGTGGTGCTGTGCTGAGCGAGAGGCCACAACAGAGACCGAGTGGGAGAGAGGGGGACAGGATCAAAGCGCGGCTCTGTGGCCAGGAGGCCCCCTCTGCGCTTAGATGAAATGCAGCGGTTACAAACTTTAAAGACTTCCTGCCATTAGGCTGGACCTCGTGTCCTTTGCAGGGCAGGGCCTCCTCCTGCCCCCCCCCCTCCCCGAAAACAACGAAAAAGACACAGAACGGGGGAGACAAAGTACAATAGATCCAATTATATAGAATCATAGAGTAGATGCGAACCGTCTATCCACAGACAAAATGTACTTTTTTTTTTTCAGAAAAAATCAAAAATGAAAGGATTCAGATGTGATCGGGGGGGATGCTTACTGAACTTGGAGTAGACCAAGTTTAGACAAAGTTTTAAAAACATACACGGCTGGGAGACAAACTGTGGTGCTCACATCATAACGTGGGCCTGTAGTTCTACGCAAAGTGGGCGAAATCATGTTATAGGAGCACTAACTCCATATTCTTCCACTTTACATCATAAAACAGAACTGTTTCAATGGTACAATGATCCACACACATACCTAAACGTTTTTAAGCACAGTAAGCTAACCTAAATCTCATCCTGGTTTGTGCACGGTGCCTAAAACAGTCCGGCCGAAACGAGAGGTTAAACCGCCTACGCAGAAATACGCTAGAAGCTTGATGATGGCTGCAAAAAATAATGCGGTAGAGCGGCATTTAGCCAAACGAGTGTGGTAGGGCGCATATAACTGAAACCGTAGATAACATGAATAAAGATAGAGAGCATACTTTGAGAACCTTGCATAGCTTTCTTTTCACTTCACTAGCTCCTAAAATCCCCAATGAAATGAAGAAAAGTTTGCGGTTGAAACATGAGGAAAAAGTGTAACAATGTAAGGGGTGTGAACACTTTTGCAAGGCAGTGCATTTGTATTGAAACAACAGAGAACAAGCACCTCCACCTGGACCGTATTAGAGGAAGGAAGTGCCTTCGCTGTCCTTTTGGAGCGCACACAGGCATGGATGAACACACACTCAGCAGAGCCGGGGGGGGGGGGCACGATCTGACCATCTCTCTGGGCGGCAGCGAACATAGGAAGCGCACCAAGGGCTAATGAAGGAGGATCAAAAAGCACATTACCATGCCTCCCCTCTTCCTCCCGCTCTTGTCTCTTTTCCTCTCTCCGCCGTTCACGAGCAATAAGAGGCCCGCCGGCCGCCTGTCCTTGTGCTTGTTAGACAGTGACAATAGGACGTGCCCTGAGCAAAAGGAAATGAATTATTTACCCTGCTCCCTCTTGTACTCTTGAAGAAAAAAAGAGACCCTTTTCTTGTTTTACCATTGAACTCACTGCTCTTGTATTCCGCGCGCGCCTTGTTCGGTGGCCTTAGATGTCGAACGCCTGGAATAATTCTGTTCACCGCCGCTGACGAAGGTATCTGTCCCTGGTTGCGCTGTCCCGAGCACTCAGGATAGAAAAGGGCGCATACTTGGGAGGAGATAATCATGTATTGTATGTAGACAAGGTTGTTCCGATTTGCATGCGCTCAAACTCTCTGCGTGGAGGCTCGGCCCGAACGCGACGACATCCGAGGGCACCGAAAATGCGACGAGGGAGACGTGGCGGAGGAGGGTAGGTGTCGCGGTTCGTCTGCGCCCCGATAAGCATAAGTCTGCTAATTAATCTGATTATACAGAGACAATTAAATCCACGCAGACGCTTGATATCCCATGACCCCCGGCAGAAGAACGAGGCCCTCACGAGCAAAGCTGCCCTCGCCGCAGAGCTGACAGGAGCTGACAATGATTAACGCGAGTTCGCATCACGGTGTGTGTGTGTGCGCGCGCGCGTGTGTGTCTATAAGGACACATTCAGATCAGCACAATATGCCCTTGGTGAAGTGCTTCCTTAATTATTTCACTTATTCTCACACATACTCACTTCCTCCCTCCATCTCTCTCATTCTCCAATCACACTTTTTTTTCTCCCCTTCATCATAATTTCTCATCACACCCCTTCCTCCTCCTCGTCTTCTTCTCCTCTCAGTTCTCCACTGTCCGCCCCTCCTTGTCCTCTGTCTCTTTCTGTATCTTTCCTTCCTGACCCTGCCTCTCTTCTTAGGGGCCTTAATGACTGTCTTTGAAACAAGGGGGGAGTAATGGTCACCTTGATAATGATGATGGTTGTGTTGGAGAAGCGGTGAGAGTGCCGGGGGCGGAGCGTGGCCTGTCAGCCCCGACTCACCTTACTTCCTCTCCCGCTCCTGAGCAAAATTGGAAACTAGTAAAGACAAAAACCAGAAATTGTTTCCTCTGTAGACGTGACTCGGTAAGACGGCCAGTGATTGGAATGAGAGACATTTAAGCCTCAACACTCCTGACCGCTGACTGGCCAGTCACGACTTCAAAAAGTGAATTTTCTCCTGATTAATGAAAGCACAATATAAAAGTGCCATTAGTCTCCGGTAAAAACAACACTCTTTGGTGTGGATGCTGTTATTGAGTGAAGAAAAAAAGGTTAGCTTTTGCATAAGGTATCAGTAATGATGAACAAATTACAACAGATTTGCTCCCTTTTATCCTTTTAAACTTACAACAACAGCTATTTTTACAAGCATAGAATCCCTTGATCGGATTGAAATGTGTTCGGATTGAAAACGAAAATTGCCACAAAATCAATTCATCCGATATGACGTGTGATTACATCCACCAGGATTTATCCAGAATGGAAACACTCTGACATTTGGAGAGTTGTCACATTTCCCTAAGAAAAAACACATCAGAAGTTGTAAATGGTAAATGGACTGAACTTATGTGGCAAAGCGCTGTACACTACAGCCACATTTACCCAATCGCACTCACTAGCGCACACCAGCAGGCAACTTGGGGTTAAGTACCTTGCCCAGGGGCACATCAACATATGACAAGAGGCAGCTGGAATCTAACCCACAACCTTCTGATTGCAAGACGACTGGTCAACCCATCACGTATAAAAGGAAGTAGTACTTGCTCCTGTTGATATATTCAGCTTGCAAAGATCCCATGAAATAAGCACAGAAGACGCCACTATCACTTAAATCTCTACCTGACAGCGTTTGGGGTACTCGGTACATAAAAAAACAGGAGTGTCACACGTGATATGAACAAGTTCAAAACCTGGGAGAATGTTGTGATTGCCTGACCTCTAGCTGCAAACAGTGCAGCTCTATATTAAAGGGCTATTTCAAAACTTGTAGTGAGTCTGTACAGTAGGAAATGTCTAGTTTGAAATCTGAAATACTTAAGATCAAACCTGAAATGGCTACTTCTACACATTGAGAGATAAATGAAACCTTTACCGCATTTGTGAAATAAAACAAGGGTCAGTTAAGTACGTCAGAGATGCCACACTCTGACATCTGTGACCTGGAACAGAGAGCTGCCGCACTGCCTGATAACGCTCCATCACTATCAGACTCTGGCTGTGCGTGCTATCTGCCACAGTTCACAGACTAACACAAACACATGATTACGCTAAAACACACAAACTGCCTCTACTATGCTTTTTTTCCCTCACTCTGCTGCTTTTTGGTGATGAAGCTCGTTCCAGCGGATCTTTAGTATGCATAGAAACAATTCTCCCATTTTTAGCTGTGGTTTAGAAAGGTCATATCAGAGACCTGAAGTTGTAGTTTTGAGGAATGTATGAATAGAAAAAAATTAAGCTTTAAATTTTTTGTGATGAAACTTGTTCCAGGGAAATAATAAAACAAAATAAGTTATTCTAGTTGTACCTTACAACAAAATTACTTTGGCTCAAAAGTCCCCATGAATATACTTAGCTTATTTCTTCTTATTTATAGAAACAGTTAAGTTTCTCTGTATCTTTCTTAATGTATGAAAGACGTCTAGTCAAAGATTTACTTAGCTTTTTTCCAATATCTGTAATGGTTTTCTGTTCATGTACAGCAATTGGAATCGTCTTGTTACTGAAAAGTGTTATATAAATAAACTTGCCTTGCCTTAGAAATCGATGGGAAAAAGAACGGCATTATAAGAACAAAAAGAAAAAAGGAATTCAAAGCTTTTGGCATGGCGACAACTCTAGACTTACACAAGCATAAAACCTCCAATAATAGAACAGTCAAACTTGAACTGGCCTTTTCTGCACCAATTGCAGATTCTTAAAACATACATTGAGATTTGTGAAACCTTTACTCTATTTGTTTCTTCTTGCCTCATGAACATGATCTATTGTTTCACCCCTACTAATGACAACCTAGAATTATTTTCTTTGCTTCAAAATATTAGTAAGCCTCAGTTTCAAAGCAAGTGCCTTCTCACACACGCTGTGACGTGACCTCTGCTTCTTGTAGAAAGGACTACTTATGGCTTGAAAGCTAGAATATTTAATTTGTATATGTTCTCACGTAGTTCTTGAAGATAAATTACAACTGGCAAAGCTGGTATTGGGAGAATTACCAAAACTGGATACTGGAAATGGGAGGCAAAATTCTGATTGGTCCATCTATAGTTCTTTTCTTGTCTTTACTAATTTTTCACAATCCTTTAAGATCAATTCTTATAAACTGGGGACAGACACAAAGTGCTGCGGGGTACACAGGGTCTGTGTGGGCCCTGGACAATTCATCTCTACACACCGCTACTGGTGGGGGACATGAAAGCGCCTTCATTAGCCGCGCCAAAAAGACTCATATATTTCTCACAGGGCATAAAAGGCCATTGTAAAAACGCCCTCTGTTCCCTTTCAAACATAAAACGTGTCAGACAGCACAAAAGGATTCCAGTCGTCGCAGGGAGTGAGGATCATTACCGAACAAGTCGGCAGAGGCCGCGTAAACTGAACGCGGCATTGAGAGAAAAATCATGATTAGGGATATATTGTAAAATGGGAGAGTGGCCTAAGAGTGGGAATCTTACATGAACTCAACCAGAGGGAGAAAACACACAACATATCAACATGAAGAATTTTCCTAGGTAGCCTCAACTCCGTGTCTTTTTCTTTCTGACTCCCTGAGTGTACAAACCTTGAGTTAGGGAGCATCTGCTCTGAAAGCTATTTTCTTTGAGTCCTTGGACAGATAATGACTGCACTGCAAGTCTATTATGAACCATACAAACCTTGCACTCTGTTGTATCGTCCTCTCCCAAAGAGAAACGCTACAATGGAAGTGTCTTTCTAGATTTCAATGTTCCCAAGCCCCCCACCCACCCCCCTCTTCCAGCTCACATCTGCAGGGAAACTGACCCCACACGACTTGCAAAAGAACTTGATTACTGGTAGGGTGCCGCGGTCAAAGTCGTCTCTGTTGTACAATGCCCAAACAGGCATTGTTCGAGTAGCAAATCGCTGCACTTGAAGGAAGGTTGCCCCTCATGGAGTACAACTGGAATTCAGAACTGGTGATATTCATGGAGGAAAAAAAAAAAACGATGCCTGGGATATCAGCTGAGCCCGCCGACAAAAGAGGCTGATTGAGATTGACCTCTGCCCTGTGCTGTACAACAGACAATGCTGTATCTCTTACACAGGCTCTCTTTATACGATGAAACGCAGACAGCAATGACCCCCCCTGACCTGTGCCATTATCCTCCCAGAATTCTTTTCACTCTTTAATACAAGAGCGAACGAGTCGGCAGCCGTGACCAAAGCTGAGGCGATGCCAGGCATTTGGCCAGGGTTTTCATCAGTATACTTCATCTTTAAAACATATAAAGTGACAGAAAGGAAGAAAAAAATGTGAATAAAACTGTTAGTGACTAAAACAATTGTACTCCATTTTATGTTCCCCACATTAAAATATTTTGCGTTATTCCTATTCTTTTGCAAAAAAGCCCACTGCTTCCATCAGTTCTTTGTGGTTAAGAAAAGGATTTGCAAATTCAAAGCAAACAATCGGAGCCAGTGAATTAATATTAAATTTCATTTTCAAGGTCTTATTCTTCTGTTAAACTAGAAATTCAACTTGTTTTCTTCCCGACTATGACAAATCTGTGACTATTGCCTACAAAAAAAATTTACCAGAGCTAGTGTTCCGTGGGATCTTAGCTTTGTTGTCGAATGAAATGCATAAATTCAGAGGAAAAGCATGGGATCCTAAAGTTATACTAAGGATCCATCACATCCTTCTTTTTTAAATTGTTGGTTTGTTTGTTTGCTTGTTTTTTGCACCGCCGTGCTTCACTTCAGATAGAAGCTTCTTGTCTGGATTGACCTATTTAAAAATTACCGCACAGATAACACAACAGAAACAACACTTAGAGGAGGAGGGGGAGAGAGAGAGAGAGAGAGAGAGAGAGAGAGAGAGAGAGAGAGAGAGAGAGAGAGAGAGAGAGAGAGAGAGAGAGAGAGAGAGAGAGAGAGAGAGAGTTGATGTAATGAAGAATGTTCCTGTATTTGTACGCCAGCAGATCAACTTGTCTGCACGGCTTAAAAGACTCATTACATTATTAAGCCACACAGCGGTGATTTGTTTTCAAGTACAACAAGGTTTGCTGCACTAGACATTAGCCATCCGGGCTGAGCGATGGCAGTGTGCGAGCCTACGTGTCTGCGTGTGTGAGCACAGAAGCGGAAGAGGAGGGGTGGTTGGGAGGAACACCAACTATCTAAGCAGATGTGTTCAAGATGGAAAGCTACTGGTGACCTGTGTAGCGAAAGACTGGCGTATTAGTCCGACAGCACAGATTACAGAGTGCTTACAAGGGGTCAGACTCCAGAGAGTTTACAGGGGAGCTATATGGGGGGGGGGGGCAATGGGTGAAGACCATAAGAGGAAGCTTACACAAGAAAATGTCTTTACAGGGATGCTAGTGGGGCCCTGAGAGTGTAAAAGTGGCTTCTGGCTGAGCGTGTACAGTAGATCTGCTTGGTATTGGTGACATGTTGCGTATGGTAAACCTGAAGATGACGCTTGAAGTCAAATTCAGAAAACTGTTTTTTTTTGAAAAGTGTTACAGTTAAAACTATCTGTCTTAAGTAACTTCAAACATGTTTGTAAATGTGGAGATTTATTAGGACTATAAACTTCATTGGAATGACAAGCTCGTCCCTGGACTAAATTAATTGGCTTTCTGTAGTCTTGTCACAGCATTATGCGCATGAGTCTTTATGGTAAAATGAATATTTGGTAAATATCGTTTTTCCTTTGTGATTTGTGCGTCACATTTTCTATTAATATAACGTTATTTAATCAGTAAAGAAGACCAATTGAGATTTAAAATCTAATTTACAAGGGTGACCTGAACAAAAACAGCACTAAAAAGACATCACATGGGGTGCCTGTTACTCTAGTAAAGGAGTAGATGCGTTTTGGTGGAGCTCCATGGTCCTACCTCCATTTTACATCAAATAGTTGCACGTTGGTGTTTTTTTATGAAACTGCACAATCAATAGAGTTGCGTATTTTTTTTTATTCGCTGGAACCAGGCTGTTTTTGTAACGTTCTGTTGTGGTTTAGGTTATTTTCAGTTAGTCAACTTTTCTGTTTCAGGATTTATTTCTGTGTTGTGTTGTTTTTGATTTGTGCTTAGTCTGTTTGTAGTCATCTGGTCTTGGTTATTTATGTCAGCTCGTGTCAATTAGTCTTGGTTTTACTTGCTTAGGGTTTTTCTTTATTAGTCTTTATGTTCCTTCTATTGCTTTCACCTGTTTTGGTTAATTGGTCCCGCCCTGCTCACCTGTTCCGTCCTCCTATTTAAGCCTGTCTTAGTTGTTTGTGTTTTGCCGGAACGTCTTGTGTTTATCCCTCTCGTCAGCCTGCGGTAAGCTCATTCCAGCCCTTGATTATTTTTGTGAATTACCTGCCCGTCTGCCAGTCCGTGCCTGTTCTGTTCTTTGCCTTCCAGTTTTTTGAGTCTGCCTTTTTGCCACCTGGATTTTGTTAATAAACCCCTTTTAAAATACAGCTCCGTGTCTGGCTCACCTTTGGGTTCAACATTAGCAAATTCATTACAGTTTTACTCTGCTTCAAAGAGACAAAGCCCCAAAAACATAATCTCAGGCAAGTTCTGCCGCCTGCTACGCAGCTATAGTACGTGTAAGTCAAAGTGTGTGTAAAAGTGGTTGGATGGGTGCCTCAGCACCATTGGCACCACCCCTTCAAGTCTCCTGGACAGTGAAAACTTTTGAATGACCAACGAAAGCCGAACACTTTGCCAATTTACTAATTAATCAATAATGACAGATTTTGCTGAATGAACAGTGTCCATTCTTTGCTCCATTCAGAGTCAGGATTAATTTTGTCTTAACTCTTCTTTACTTTGAAATTCTAAATATTGGAGTGGCAATATGCCAAGAAACACTACCAGGGAAGTGTTTCTTAATTTTTGTAAAAAAAAAAAAAAAAAAAAAAAAAAGTGAATTATAATAGTTATTTTAATTCCTCGTTTATCACTTGTTAATACCATAATTATAATAATATAATTTTATTTTAGCATTTAGGAATACTACGTTGCCATTTCTGTTTATAGTCTCACAAAGAGGAAATTTGTCTTTGTGTTTAACTGATCCCTTAGAGGGCAGTGGGCTGCCACACTGAGTGGTGTCAGGGGAGCAATCTAGGGTTAAGGGTCTTGGTAAGGGACCCATGGTGGAGGTCTTCAAGGATCGAACCAGGTTCTTGCAGTCTTCCCAGAAGGCAAGCGCACTGCACTAGCCACTACTCCCCCTAGTATTCTCCGTTCCCCAATTGCCTCAATACAGAGACAGGGATATAGTTTTGGTGGCAGCTTGAGTAGTCTCTGTGTGTTTTTATTTGTTCATGACAAATTGCCTTTGTCCGATTTTTTTGTAAACTCTTATTTTGCTTTCCTAATTTTTTTATGCTATATAACCGCTGGTGCAGTCCAGATAGGAGTCCTGTTACCTTTATAACCTGAAATTGTTAAGGTCTTAGTTAATTAAGTGCGTAACGTATTTTCTCACATTGAGTTCTCTGTCATCTGATATCATTTTCCTACAGGAGGCTCATATTCAGCTGACTGAGCAGAGATCTCTTAGATCCTCTTGGGTGGCACATGTCTACCATTCCAGTTTCTGTTCTATACCAGAGGGGTCGCTATCCTCATCTGCAAAACCATTCCATTTGTATTCAACTCTAGGTCTATGGGAGATGCATCCTTGTTCCTGGGGAAATTAATTCCATCCCTCTAGTGCTTTTAAACATCTATGCCCCGAACATTGACTGCCTTGACTTCTTTCGTATTTTGTAAAGTTTTCAATCTTGTCGCTGAATATAACAATCACAACATAAGGGAGCAGGGAGACTTTAATTGTTACTTTTGTCATTGAACCTGTAGGATATCTGAAGCCTTCAGCATCCCAATGAAAGGATAGATACACTGCTCAAAAACTAAAGAGAACACTTAAACAGCACAATGTAACTCCAAGTCAATCACACGTCTGTGAAATCAAACTGGCCACTTAAGGAGCAGCACTGACTAACAGACAATTTCACCTGCTGTTGTGCAAATGGAATAGACAAGTGGAAACTAGACACAATTAGCAAGACCCCCGAATAAAGGAGAGGTTCTGCAGGTGGTGACCACAGACCACTTCTCAGTTCCTCTGCTTTTTGCCTGATGTTTTGGTCACTTTTGAATGCTGGTGGTGCTTTCCCTCTAGTGGTGGCATGAGACGGAGTCTACAACCCACACAAGTGGCTCAGGTAGTGCAGCTCACCCAGGATGGCACATCAATGAGAGCTGTGGCAAGAAGGTTTACTGTGTCTGTCAGCGTAGTGTCCAGAGCATGGAGGTGCTATTAGGAGATAGGCCGGTAGAGCATGTGCTTACAGGCTCATATTTTTTCTTTGAAATTCTTACTTCTGTGAACTGGTAGTTCACAGATGGACTACTACATTATGGCAAAAAAACATAATAAGGGCGCATTCGCAAAATTTATATGCTGGAAGTCCGTGACCTTTTTAGCAGTTCTCCAGCAAATACTGTGACGTAATTGTTCAAAAAAATGTAATACAGAATAGAAAATACAGAAAGGCTTGAAAAATATGACCCAAACAGAATCTAAGGATAACTACACAGCACCTGGATAGATTAAATATTACTTTTCTGCAATCTTAGAGACTCTGAGTAAACAACAAAAGGGCTAAAAATGTGGATTTTGAGTGATATGTCCCCTTTAAGCACTTTGATGAAGCATTTAACTCCATACATCTCATCACCTGCTTTCTCATCCCTCCCAAAGAAAAGCATACTGCCGGTTGCCTTATTCAATAAGGGGATGAAGAGGTCAGGGTGACATGCCGAGTTGGTATTCTGCGACACACAATTGTGTAAAAATAACAGATTCATATTTGTGGTCTAAACTGATTAGAGCAGATTATTTCACCTGTCACCTGAGTCCACTACGAGGCCCATGGAAAACTGTAGAAATCTCATGGTTTTCTTCTTGCCACTGTTCAATAAAGTCCAGATTTGTGGAGTGTATGCCTAATAGTTGTCCTGTCAACAACTTCTCCCACCTTGCATTGAATTTTTTTAAGGGAACCCATGTCATTATTTCCAGACTGAAAAGCATACATGTTGTTTAACATCACAATTCTGTACTGCTTGTGGTGGTCTAACAGAAAACCCCAGCAATAAGCATTAGCGTTAGCAGAACAAAATTTGAGGATGTCAAAAGATAAAAATAGTTTTTCAAGGAATATTATGTGTGTATTGTATGTATTAATGGGTTTTAATATAAGAAAAAGAATGTCCACTTCTTTTGAACAACCTTAGTAATGCTTTACTTTTCCCCCACACTTCACCCTATTTAACAATTATTTGGTGTTTCTAACTGTAACAAAAACAAGATCAAAATAAATCTGAAACCAAAAAAAATCTTATAGGTAGTAATGAAACAAAGGTTTTTACATGTAAGTTGGAGCAAATCTTTGACAAAAGGCAATTACAGTATTAAATGAGGAAAACTGTGACAAGGAAATGACCTCAGAATCAATGGTAAGGAATTAAAACCAAAAATGTAAATGTTCACCTTAAGTAGGTTTAATGGGGGTATATATCTCATGGGGCAAAACTAGGTTAATAAATGTAGCAACCTTTTCTCTAATGATATGTTTTAACCACTTAACTTTCGTGGTTAGATACCTTATTGTTTAAATCGTGTATTAAGGTCTTTCTCTGAACTATATATTTCAAACTCTTTCATCGCTTTTTAAAACCGTTTTGTTTTTCCGCGGCATGTGACAGAAACCCTCCCGCAGCACGAGTCCAGCAGCAGGCCTCACCAAGACAAATTGCATTGCTCCATCCCAAGCTAAAAATGCCCCTCAGCGTCTTTGATTATGTTGAACTTATGGGTGATCATGTGCCTTTTTTTTTTTTTTTTTTTTTTTGTATTACCTCAATGGTTAAATTGTAAAAACTTCCCAGAATGTAATTCATATGTTAATTTATTTCACAGGACAACATTTGTTTTCCATCGTTTAACTTGATTAGGCCCCAACAAGAGGTTTACACAGTCCTGTTCAGTCCCAACTACGACAAACTCGTGCACATTAAGCGCAGTCCGAGGCAATGTGACTGTGTTGGCAGTCTATGTAAAGTGAGTCCAAATGTATCTTAATACAATGTTCAAAGTGCGGGGAAGCACAACTGACGCAGATAACTTATCTCTCCCGGTCTGCGAGGGAAATACTTCTGTCGCTTGGCAGAAGCGTTTGATTGCAGGTATATGCAGATTCTATCAGAGGCAGGGTGAGTTGTTGGGAGTGTGGGGGCCTTATCAGGAGTTTGCAGGAAGCCGCTGCGCTACAGTGGGATCCACAAACACCTGTTGAAAAAGGAGCATGAGCGCGGCTGAACTTGACATGATAAGAGACAACAGAACGGGGATGTACCGCCGATACGCCGTTCGTATGCGAGCGGAGGAGCAAAAGACGGCTGAAGTTTCCAACTAAAACGTGTCGCTTTGCGCTGGGGAAACTCTCAGAGGAGCTTCAGTTGCTTTACTTTTCCTTATTCTGCCTGTTTTAACCAAGATGTTGGGGGGGAAAAAAAAAAAAAAAAAAAAAAAAACGCCTGGCTCCAATGAATCTTTGTGAAGATTAACAAGCAGAAAGCACATGTGCTCTGAGGGAGGTTCACTGCAATAATTACTGAGCCCTCCCGGTTGCATCTGCCTCATGCTAACTGGTGGCAAGCCAACGAACAACATGCGCCGAAAACAACAGCCCCTCTCTGTTGGTACTGCTGTCGCTCACTTTTTTTTTTTTTTTTTTTTTTCTTTAAAAGAGAAGAAGAAAAAAAAAACTCGGCCTTCCTCTGCCTTTTTCTCTCTCCGGCCCCATCTGTCTCTCTCTTACACTTTCATCTCTTCATATTCTGCATCTTTATCACGTTTTCGCTCCTGAGCGCTCCTTTTTTTTTTTTTACCATCCCTACCCTCCTTTACTCTGTTCCCGCTCCTCCTCTCTGCAGCGACGTGGTCCAAGCGAGGTAGCAGGGTGACAGAAGCCGGACCATTTGGTGTCGCGAGTTCCTCGTCTTACTTACGAAGTGAGGCCGTTCGAGTCTGTTGAGTGTCTGTGCGTGTGTGATACGAGGCGATGTTCTCGAGGGCAAAGCGAGGTGTGAGAGGATGATGCACTTGATACGCTGTGAAGAGAGGAGGAAGAAGTGAGGGAAAGAAGTAGAGGGAGAGACGTCCAGAGGGAGGGTGGAGGGGGAGGGTGGAGAGCAGGCTGAGCTGCTTGCTCCGAGCACGCCGCCTACTGGACCTCGATTTAGTCCAATGAGAGCTCAAGTGGTTCACGCTGAAAAATTAATTCAGGGAGAGAGTTAATCGTTCGGACTTTTCTGAAACCATGTAAAAGAAACGTTTTGTGCATCCGTGGATTGCTTGACATTTTCTCGCATAAGTCTTTGAAATCTATTGGCATCTGCAGGAAGACGTGTGCCTTCACTTTCAAAATAAACAAAACATTTTAAAGGCATCTATGATGTTGCTGGATAATAATATGCATTTTTTAGTATAGGTTTGCTGCTGGCACCCATGAAATTTCAGCAGCACGTATCCTAGTTGCTTTAAAAGTGACTATAACAGAACAAGCTGCGATACACAAACTTAATTAGTGAAGAAATAACATTTTAATTTTCAGTCCTTTCTTAAAACGTTAGTTAATGCTCAATTCAATCTCCTATCAACATCCTAAATAATGAGTCGAAAGAACTCGAAGATATGTTGTTATATCAAAATAATTTGATCGCTCACTCAGTTTCATTTAGCTTACTGGTCTGATGACAAATACAGTTTGAATAATTATTTTTCCTTGTTTACAGACACCCTTCAATTAAAAAGAAGTAAAGCATGTCTGCAGTTTTCCTAAAGAACAAATAGCAACCCAAGCCCTTCAGTCCATTTAGAACCTTGGACAGCTGAAATCTATAGAAAATGAAATATGAATTTGTTTTATAAGGTTCCATAACAAAATATTACATCAATTTGTTTGAAGAACTTAGCTTTAGAATGGGTTAGAAACATCCTTTATCGTCCCTCGGTGGGAAAATTCAGGTGCACCTGCAGCAATGAGACAAGCAGGTCGGAGCGTGCAGATTCACACACAGGTAAAAATATAAAAACGAAAAGTAAGAATTCATGTTGGGCAAATTTCCAACATAAGACAAAAATATTGTGTTATTACAAACAGTATACGTAGATTCAAAGGAATGTGCAACTGAGTAAGACAATTTAAAATGGGCACAACACATGTGCGTATACCTGCGCATTAAAAACAGCAGACTAGTTACAAATGAAAGAAAATGTACAAGTAACAGTGGGCATGTAAATACTAATCGAGTCTGAGCTTGTTGGTAGAAGGGATGGTTATAGGTGGTTCAGGTATTGTCAGATGGTCAAAATACTCCTGACTCCACCTAAACTGGCAGGCTGAATAGAACAACCAGTTAAAGGGTCCAGGTTAGAGCTAACACCGTCCATCACCCTGAACGCATCATCTCTACAGGGGTGGCAACATCATGCTCAAGAGGATGCTACCATTTGGCTGAAACAGTAAAGCTGGTCAGAGAGGATGTGAAACTGGATGGCTAAACTTGAAAACGTGCTGGAGGCAAGAAAAGACTTGAGGCAGGGACAGAGAGTCACCTTCCAGCAGGACGATCACCCTCGCCATACGGCCAGACCAACATGGGTATGACTCAAAACAAACTCTAGTTGAGTGTTAGATCATTCCAGTCCAATTCCACGTCTAAATTCATCTGAACATGATGAACTTTCTAGCAATTTTTTATGTATTTATTTACTTATTATTTTAGGCTAATTTAAGTAATTTACCTGTTTAAAAGACCAATTACCAAGTAGATAAAGTCCTGCACAAAGCATAGCTCAACAGTATAAAGCAGAGGTGTCAAACTAATTTCTTTATGGGGCCACTTTGGCATCATAAAGTCATTAAAAGGGCCGCTTGCATGTGTAGAGACGATACTTTTCATTTCATAATTTCATTCCAGTTCACACAGTAGTTTAAAAAATGCACAGCAACATAAAAGTAGCACTCTTAGGCCCAGTTTACACAGTTTATCTGCAAAAAAAGTTGATATTGGGGTGAGTTACACTTACAGGAGGCACAATTTTAGCCACTTTATACACTATAAAGGATATATGCCTTTTTTTGGCTCTCGAGTGCCGAATAATTTACCTTGAAGGGCCAGATTTGGCCCGCGGGCCTTGAGTTTGACACCTGTGGTATAAAGGAACAAACCTGTTTATTGATTCCTAAAAAAGACTACTGACCAGCCGAAGCTAGAAAAGCTGGTGATCAAATCTGCCTAATTGACAGTAGAATAAAGAATACTGCTGTTAAAATACATTAAGTTTTCCTCTTAGATAATTTGAATTTCATCTCCGCAGAGATAAGAGGTTCTTCCCGTTGATTTTGGCTAGCTTGAAGCAGCTATGAACACCTTTTCCGTCCTAAATGTGCTTCAGTAGTCAGCTTGTTTCGAGCGTGATGACACCTTAAAGCACGTGAATGTTTTCTCTTCTCAGGAATACCATGTGCATTAAGCTGCCCGTTCCGACCGATGAAATCTTTTTTTCCTGAAAACGCTCATGACAAAATGAATCGACTGGTTGCACGCTGCAAATAAGCCACAAGTGCTGCTGCGGTTGTATTATGCCAACCCTACATGTTTAGCAAGTTTAGATTTTGCTCAGAGTTTTGCTCTGGGGATCAGTAGTTTAAGCCACAACTGCTGTAAACATTAAAGTCCATTTTTCTATCAACATGTTGTGCTTTCTAATCACATTAAGGCAATGATGCTGTCGTCAATGTTTTCATATGATTTTGTAAGGGGAGTATTTCTAAAGCACATGAAGTTCAGATGAATTTTCCATCTTGCTGCTTGTTTCATATTGGTTCATGTAAATCCTGTACATGCTTTTTGTCAAGCTTTGAGTCCAAACTTCTAGTGTTTGTTCATTTTGAGCCAAGATGACAGGAATAGCGACTTGGGTCAAGATCATCTATTCAGTGGAAGTGAAAGGTAGAAAGATATGTTTCTTAGTGAGAACATGAATGCTCACAATGTCCCTGCCAAGTAATGCACACTGTGCAGCTGGATGAGCTTTCACTTATTCTTCAGCTTGCAGGTTACAGACGCTTCAGTCCTGTGATGTCAGAGAACAGGGGCGGTTCTAGACAGGGGCCAACAGGGGCCCATGCCCCAGTAGAAATGGTCCTGGCCCCTGTTATGGCCCCTGTACTAAAGACATAACATTAAATACACTTCTTCTAAATATTTGCAATGGCAAAGAAACCATAACTGATTGGTCACTTTGACCAATTTTATTTTTTACCTATGCAGTTTTACTCCAAGAAGAATTTAAAAATTAAGATGTTTCACGTTTAGCTTTATACACTGCAAAAAGGGAACTTAAAGTAAACACAATTTTCTTGAAACAAGTGTATTTTTCCTTGATTTGAATAGGTAAACAAGACTATTTGCCAATGGAATGAGTATTTTTACCCCTGAAATAAGATAATTAGATATGCTGCACTTAAAATAAGATGATGGAGATGAATTATTTTAAGATTTTAAGTGCAAAAATCTTGTTCCATTGGCAAATAGTCTTATTTACCTGCTCAAATCAAGGAAAAATACACAAACTTTAAAAATGTTTACTTACTTTGTGTTCCCTTTTTGCAGTGTAGCCGTATTGAGCCGGGGGCAAAGTTTTCATCTGCTTGATCAGGGGTCTAAAACCTGCAGTTCCAGAGCCAAGAGTGGCTCACTTAATATTATTACACAGTTAAATATTGCCATTTTATTGTTTAATTTTTTTTGTTCTGTGCCCCTGTGAAAAAACACTGGCCCCACCTTGGCCCCCCTGGTAAATTTGGTCTAGGACCGCCACTGTCAGAGAAACTCTGCTTATGTGCATGAATCCATCGCAGCCTGAACCGCCCACATACGGCTTAAGGCTGACTTTTAATCTGGGTTGTAGGAATGTTACCCGTGAACACTGGAGATATGACACTGATACAATGTAAAGCAGTCAGTGTACAGCTTGTATGTCAGTGTATTTGCTGTCCCCCCAAAATAACTAGACACAAAGCTACTGATGTCAAAACTGCTGGCAATAAAAGGTAGTACACTCCTGGGTGTAAATATCCAAATTATGCCCAAATAAATCAATATTTTGTATGGTCACTATTATTTTCCAGCACTGCTTTAACTCTCTTGGGCCTGGGGTTCCCTCAGCTTCACTTGTCTGGCACTGACATCCCACATGACGGCATTACGGAGCTGGTGGAATTTGGAGCCCTTGAAGTCCTCCCCCTTCCACTTAAAGATCCCCCGCCGATGCTCAGTATGGTTTAGGTCTGGAGACACGCTTGGCCAGTCCTGCAACTTTACCCTCAGTTTCTAGAGGAAGGCAGCGGCTGTCGGTTCCTTCATCCAGATCCTAAGAGGGTTCTTGTCCATGAGGTGCCATGTTAAACTTCCAGTCGCCAGTATGAGAGGGCGCGAGATCGATAACACCAGATGTAACACACCTGCTCCTCATCCACACCGAGACCTTGTAACGTTAACGAGTCACATGACACCCGGGAGGGAAAATGGCTAATTGAGCACATTTTGAGCATTTTTTTATTTATTTTATTACCAGCCGTTTAGACATTAAAGGATATGTGCTCAGTTATTTTGAGGGTGATATTATCAGTTTTGTCCTATTAAAAGATACTTTTAAAAAGTTTACTAAAATGTGAGGATTGTATCCACTTTTGTAAGATACTTCAAGTCACTGCAATACTTAAAAACAGTCAATCTGATTTTGGCATATATTAAAGGCACTGTGGAAAATCAATCTTTTTATATATATATATATATACACAATGTGTGTTAGACATCTGTTGGGCTCTGATATAACAGACCGACTCTCTGCAGTAAATACTCTTTAGTCTTCCAAACAGTTTTATTGTTATTTTTGGGTTCATTTCTTAGTTTTTTTTTTCTATTCACCTCATGTTAACGTTGCCGGTTTTACTACATTTGGTTTTACTAGAGCAGCTGCCGGTTGCCTTCTGTGCAATTCAGTAAGTATGGCAAAAAAAATCTATAGCTTAAGTTTTAAATGTAGCTTGAAAGGACATAATATCCCAAGTAAACATAAAAACGGTAATGTAAGACAATATTAGCACCATTTTACAACCTAACATTTCACATTGGAACAACAGATTCAATCAGTAATTTTTTAACAGCTTTAAATATTAAGATCTATAATTTTTTTGCCAATTCCTTATTTGCAAATAGCCCGGTCAGACTGGACTAAGAACATCTGTAATGAAAAATGTTTAGCAGGTATGGCTACCATGTTCATGCTGAAAACCCCCACAGCATAATGCTGCCACTATCATGTCACATGTTGAGGATGCTTTGTTTATGGCGAGGAATGCTGGTAATGTTCCACCAAACAGCATTTTGCACATGGACCAAAATGTTCAATTTGCTGTGCCCCCCTGCATGGCCTGAGGCAAGACTTCTAATGGCGTTCTTTAAACAATGGCTTTCTGTTTGAAATTCTCCCATAAATGGGGGACTTGTGGAATCCGTAATTTGCGCCCTGACCCGTCTGCTGTGTTCCTTGGCGTTCAAGACGCTGTTTGTTCCTTTATGTTGTATAACAAACCTCTGAGGCCTTCAGAGAACAACATAACGTTACACACAGGTAGAGTCTGGTGGATGAATAAATCACTTTTTAAGGTATATATGTTACATTGGATGTTTAATATTGGGGTATTACATTTGAGGGGAGTAAAAATTAGTTCTCCATGGATCCTTTTCAGCGTAATCCACTATTATTCTCCCAATAAAATACATATGGCTATGGTTTTAATGTGATAAAAAGTAATAAGGTTCAAGAAAAATAAGTAGCTCTGCAAGGCACTGCAACCCACCCATTGAAGAGGAGGTTATTTGCTTATCTTTAAAACTTAGTTTTTCTACAATTTGTGCTACCACAGCCTCTAAGAGTAAAACTCTTTGAAGCACTGACTTCTTATTTGAATATAGCCCCATAGTGTAACTGAGGTATTCGGTGGCCTCTGCAGCCCATAGTTGACAGACACAGCATCATGTCTTGACTTTTGGACCGCGGCCCTTTAGTGTGTGGCACAGACGCTGAGCAGACATTGCACAGCCGTTGCGTGGACGTGGAGGCCTCGGGTCGCCGCTACACTGTTATTAAAAACAGTGTGATAGCATGTTGGCTGTTCCTTCTCCTCTTCCTGTTTTTTTTTTTTTTTTTCCCTCTCCCTCTCGCTTCTCTCCTTTAGCATGAAACATCTCTCCTGCTTTGCCCTCTTTTCTGCAGTTGCAACTACTGGAGTCTCTCGAATGTACTTTCAAAGACAGTGACTGAAGTGACTTTCAGACAGATCATCTAAAGGCAGAATGTTACATTAGAGTGGGAGTGGAGTCCTTCTCAGGGAGTGTCATGTCTGATACATTCATTCAGTAATTTATATTGTCTGTCAATTGGCTGCTGTCTTTTTTGACTCGAACATTTAAATCTAGCAGATGCTAAGGACTGTTTGCATGCTTTTAGCTTCTCAGGAAGTGTCGGTGAATTAAACTTGTAGATAATGTCTTGTGTTTGTCTGCTATGTGTGAATCTGTGTGAATTCCGAGCTGGTGTCTCACCAAAATGTCATTATGGTTACATAACGACAATAAAGATTCTCGAAATGTATATCGACAGTACCACGAATATTTTTTTTTCTACTCTTAAACATCCCTTTACCATCCAAAAAGATATAATAATGGAAAATATTGGCAAAGACAAGCTATCAAGAACACTCCACCTCTTTAGGTAAACAATAGATCACAAATGCACACGTTTAATCAGGGTGGTTAAAATGACAAGCTTTTAACTTAATGGCAACAACAAGAAGTACCAAAAAAAGTCACTTTTGTACTTTTTAAAAAATCTGTAATTTTGTGGGACAGTAAGGCTACCATCCGGGGCAAAATATATATTGTTTTGTATTTAGTCTGTTATGGTGTATTGGTAATATTATTAAATATCAGTTTGTCCTGTTGAATCTTTCGTTTTCTCTACTCTCAAGTGAAGTGTGCAACCCCAGAAACAGTTGAAGAAGCCATAAAATATTTGCCAGGGAGATATGATGACTTATTCTAACGGATGCAAAAGATGCTCATTTCTCCCTCATCTTCCTCTAATTTTGTTGTTCGCTTTCTGTTGAGAGCACCGCAAAATGGGCTCCATCACAATACCCATCAAAAGCTCCTTTTTAAAAAAAAAAAAAAAAAAAGCTGCATACAGGAGTATGCGGTATTCAACAGCCAAAACATTCAAATTACAAAGACTCGATGGAATTGTATGCATTCAGATGGAAAACTCATATGCATCGGCAACAAGTCAATCCAAATATCATCTCTTTAAACGAAACACAGCTTGGAAAAAGAAATTCCCAAACACAGACGGGGCGGACCAACCGAGCGACACTAAGTGCCACATGTGTAGTCCAAAGTTATTCATCACAGGGTCACATCACAGAGATGCAATCAATCAGGCTTTTCCTGGCCAGGACCATGACAACGAAAAAAAAAAAATGCGCTGCAGGTTTTAATCAAGTTGTAGTTTTGAATTTTGAAAAGACAAATATAGGAATTACAAGATATTCCAACTGTATGCATTGATGCATGTCTCCCTACTTTAATCTGGCTTTTAGTAAAGCCAAAGAACTGCATTAAAGTACAAACTGTCAGGAATAAGAAAAAATATCAGATTTTGAAACGTTTCACCTACCAAACACAAATCAGACTCTGACTAGACCACATCAGTCACATAAAGTCTCTTTTTTCCTGGTTATTATTTTTATTCTTGTCGTTTTATTTTGATAATAGTTATATAAGGGTTAGAATTGTGAGCAAAAAAAATTCAGTTTCAAAAAGGTCTATTTTATATAAAAGTTCAAAGGATAGTGAACATGAGCATGTGAATAAGAACAAATTCTGTTATTTTAAAGGATTTTTGTTTGAATTTATGCAACACTGATCAATGAATGACATCCAGCTCTATACATTTATTTTAAACCTAACCATGGTGCATGTCACTTACGGCTGTGAAAATCACCATGAAAAGCTCAAAATGCATAAAAAGCATCTGCCTGGGGACAAGTTTTATCTCTGCCTTCACCTGGACTCACTGTCTTCACCGACGCCTCTATGCTGTCAGGTGTGTGTATGGTTGTGAGAAGCAACCAGCGAAACGAAGATTTGTCAAAGTTCTCACGTTTATTTGGCCAAGGCGCTGAGAATTAAACACTTCTGCATGGAAACTTGGAATGGTTGGTATGAACATAAAAAAGGAAAATTTATACAGCTCTGTAATTTATTCATTTAAAGATGAGATTACCTGAGCAGCAGATCCAACGTAATATAAATCCCCTATTTTATGATCCAACGCCAACCCCTGGCAGTAAGACCACCCAGCATCAAGCAAGGGAGACCTCCCCCACCACCCACCCACCCCAGTGGCAACCAGAACCCAGAGCGACCAAGGTAGGGAAGGCACATTACCATCCAACCTGGCGAGCTAGAAGTCAAAGGGAGAAGGATGACCACCAGATGAGAGCCCACCCCTCTTGCACGTGACCCAAATAACCACACAAAACCCTGCAAACCAAGGGGCGTAGCCCCACGCCCCCAATGATGGCTTCACTCAAACCCCAGTCTGTAAAGGAATGGTTGGAGAAAGATGGATGGATATTAGAGTAAAATGAGAAAGGTCTTTGCTTTCTCCTGTCCAAAAGCCTACAATGCATCTGATGAGACAATTAAACCATTTTTATTTTGGATGATGCAACAGTCTATTACATCGATCCTTCTCATATTATTTGTAGCATTTCGATTTCTAAAAAATCCAGTCTGTATAGAATGTACACTATAGGGGTTTATCTCTTCAAGCCATTTGGCCAAGGTCTTGCAGATGATTTTGAAATCTGCATTACTAAATGATATTGGCCAGTAGCTAGATGGAAGTGTGGGATCTTTATCCATTACATTTGATTAATAAAGAAATTAAGGACTGTATACAATTGGAAGAGATGTAGTTGACATTTTAAAGTATTGACTTGTAAAAGTCGAGGTCTACGAGCCACATGGCCAATGTTATAGTTTTATCTTTAGTAACTATATTTTACACATATAATTAACCCATGACAAAAGTGCACACTGAGGCATAGAATGGAACAACTATTGTTTTGAACAACTGTTCAACGTTTGCCAAATCCTTCTATTGTCTCTGGATTTTACACAGAGTTTGCACAAGACGGGTGTTTGAAACTCCAAAATTAATAAAAATACAAAGAAAAAACTGATGCCTACCTGAATGCTGATCAGGTGTTTTGAGATGCATAAAGAAATCTACCGGTTGAAAAATAAAAGACATCACGGATCTGTGGTATGAAAAGTTGCTGTATAGGTGTGGTTTGGTTTCTGTCCAATATGAGGAACCATCAGAAATTTGCAGTCAACCTGAGCTGGGCCATGAGAGCACAGACGCCGATATGCATCTATCAATGAGGGCTTCTACAATCCAGCTGCGCCTAGGGGGGATGCTGCAATGAATTTTTATCCTGCCAATCCATGACTGACTTTTTCTCAAGCGCTGCTCAATCTGCTGAAAAACTGTGCAAAAAGTCTGTGCCATTTAAGAACTTTGTGAGAGAATATTAATTCAAACTTATTAGGCTACTTTCACACTGCAGGTCTTAATACTCAATTCTGATTTTTTTGTGATTTGCGTGTCCGTTCACATTTCCAAATAAATGCGACTTGTATGTGATCTCCTGTGTGAACTGAAAGCGTTCAACCTAAGTGTCCCACATGCGCACTCGAGGACACGATGACGTCACACGTAGCAAGCGTCCTCAGTGTTTGCGGAAGTAAACATAGATTATAATGCTGGCGCGCATTTTGCGGTCATTAATTTATTTTCTAACCGGAGCTTTCTCTCCAGTGAATGCTCTCTTCATAGTAGTCCGCTATGGGTGTCGTCTCTCTTCCTGCTTCTGCATAGCAGGACGCAGAATAGTGACGTTTGTCGAGTATCGTGACGTACGGGTCGGATAAATGCGACCCGGCCGTACAGACACAGGTCGCATTTGAAAAGATCAGATACGTATCAGATTCAGGACCACATATCCAAGTGGCCGGAGTCGCATTTGAATAAAAACGATCTGTGTTGTTTAGACTGTCATAAATAGATCAGGTACAGGTCGCATATGGGCAAAAAAAAATCGGAATTGGGTGACTTCAGGCTGCAGTTTGAACGTAGCCTTAGTGATGGGCTTGGACTGAAATTACAAGAGAAGCTCCAAATCCAAACCAACTCACCAAACCCAACAGATGACATAGGTGCCACAGTGTCTTGTTGCTCAAGATGCAATCACTGTGGTCAGCAGCACCTTCAAATGTTAGAGCCTTCTGTCAGAGATGAAAATGAACAACCATCACAGGAGTTGTCTCACTAATGCACATCTTCTTAGAGTCCTGAGGACCCCAAACACTGAAAGTGCAACCACATAAGAGTACTAGGGAAATGGCGCTGATAAACGAGCAAAGTACTAAAGCAAGCGGCTGTTGAGTCAGGATCCACCGCAGCAGAAGTCCTTACAGGGTCAAAACACCAAGCAACACCTCAGCCTAACCATCCCACCCATTCAGCGCCCCCTTTATCTTAATTTTCCGTCTCCTTACATTCACTCTTTTTGACTCGCCGTCACCATTCTCTCCCCTGCTTCCCGTCTCCTCATCAGATGTAAACAAAGCTCAACGCCAGCCACTAATTAAATAGATGAGCGGTATTAACATAACCTGAAAGCCCCAGCCAATTGTACCCTCCCCACTTCCCTTTAATGTCCCTCCTCCTCATCCCTCCATCCATTTTTTTGATTCCCCCCCCCCCCCCCCCCCCTTGTTGTTGTGATCCGAGCAGTGAGTGCCAATTGTGGGCAGTGTAATTACCATTAGGACAGAGAAGCCTAGAATGTCTTTGATATGATAATGATGCTTCATGTACACCCTGTACACCCTCCACCCCCAGCCACTGAAACACCCGTTCCATCACCCCCTCTCCTGTAAGCCCCCCCCCCTCAACACACATTTCAACAACTCTCCGCCATGAATATCAAGGAGGGGGGGGGGGCGACTCGTCAACACCTGATAGTGACGGGCTGCAGCTCAGGGGTGACGGAGGGAGTGAGGGAGCAAAATGGGATGAAGTGAATAAAGACAGACAGAGAGGATGGGTGTTTGATAAAGTGATGTAGGGTAAGGTAGGGGCAGGAGTGTGATAAGAACGTAAGTGCCAAAATTATATAGACAGACAGAAACGGGGAGGGGTGGGGGGGGCAGAGGCAGATAAAAATAGGGGTGTAAAATTGTGACTAAGGAGAAAAAAAAGAGGTGGAAGGAAAGAGCCATTCACCTCAGTAATTACCCCATGATAGCTACATGACAGTCAGTCACTACTTTAATCATTGATTACATGTGTCAGCCGTTGTTGAATCTCCCGTAGATTCTTCATTTTTGGTGGGATTTGATGGGGAGATCTCCTGCAAGAAAGCAAACATTTCCCACTTCTACTTAATTCTTCCTCGTCTTGAATATTTGGAATCCCCAGCTGGCCTGGGCATTGAGATGTCATAACCCCCCCCCCTAACACTTCAACCTTGCCCTCTTTTGCTTTTCTACTAATATCTGTCACCTCTTTTCTGACTCCTGCTCCCCTGCTCCCCATTATGCCCATCTCCTCCCTTTCTTCCTCTGTGTCCATGGTCTGGCTTGCGGCCCACAGATGGAACAGGAACAAACCGACTGCCCAGCTCCCTGCTGCCTCCCTCTCATCCCAACTACACACACGCACCATTCCCTCCAAAACATCCCTCGGTCCAAATCCCGCATCCTTTCCCCTAAACACCACGCGGCCCTGGCCAGCCTCGCAAAATAGCCATGGACCTGGATCCTATGAGCCACAGGACATGACAAGTCTCGTGGGGAAACAATGCACAGTGTCAGATGCACACTGTGTCCTTCGGTGCCTTGCTTTTGTGGTGGTAAAAACCTGATGCCATTGGCTCTGCAACATGACGCCTGAGCCAGTTGAAGGAAAATTTGGATCAGACACAAAAATGTGACCCAATTACACTTCAAATAAGACACCATGCAAGAAGCATGTACACTTGAGCCGTAAGAACAATTGCCCAAGGAATAAACCTGGGTATAACTAGCTTTTTTTTTTTTTTTGTATTCTGTAGTTTCCCAAACCCAAGTTTCCTAATTTTGTAGTAAATTCTTGGGTCATTCCACAGTTTAGATACATAAAAACCTTTAAATTTGCAGCATATAAATATATAATGGACAGCCTACAAAACCCTCAAGGTTTAAGAAAGGATGGATGGATAAATACAACACTTGGAGGAAACTATCATTAATTTCCTGAATAAATCCCCCCCCCCCCCCCCCCCATCATTGTCTCTTCTAGTACTTGGTATGTGGTAGCATCCACCAGTGAACTATAATAAGGTGTCAGAATGCAAGCATTTGTAGCTTTTCATTTTAAAACTGATTTTATTGTTTCATACTAAAAAATGTTTGGCTGAGAACTTTAAAAAAAAGAATCAGATATTTATTCCATAAGCAATTCATCTGGGATAAAAGTCTAAATATTTTTTTTTCCTCCCAAATTTCCATATGTTTCTATGCCTGGAAAATACTGCACTTAATCTACATATAATCATCATCAGTATCCATTTTGATTAATACTGGGCTTTTAGTTACTCAGTTTATCTGTTCATTTCCCATGGTGAGCTGATGATACAACCTTAATGATTTTAAAATGAATTTGCTGCACAAGTTTGGAATGAACACTGATTTGCTCAAATTCACACGGCATAAAATACATAACTGAAGGTTCAAATACTTACATACAGCCATTAACATATGGTCAAACATCTCTTTGTCCATTGCAGAGTAACAACACGTTGTGTAGCTATTGACAAGCTTCTGGATTTATTCTTGATTTTTTTTCAAATTTATTTTTATCATAAATGTCAGAGGTCATTTAAAAAAATGTGACGTCCAGGAACAGTTATGGCTTTTAAGCATAGTTCATATATTTTCTACAGGGGCTTATCAAGGCCCTTTCAGAAGTTTAATATTAGCATGATTTACTTATTCTAAAACAGGTTATGATGTGCTTTTGTGATCTTTATCCTGCTGGAAAATCTGTTTTCAACTCCTAATTGTCCAGTTGATTTGGGGTGAAGTTTAAGTATCTGAACCTAGCCTTTTCTCTAAATTATTTAATAAAAAACTGGCAATGGTGATCTTACCACCCCCATGCTAAACAATTTATACAGTGTTCTTAAGTTTGAAAGCTTAAGTCCGCAAAACCAGAAACCATTTAACGTGTATATGTGGACAGCTGTAACATCTAGTTGTATAAGAACGCTTTAATTTTGGAGGCACAATTATGTCAGAGCTTTTTTAATGGCTGCAAAAAGTGAGACGTTTCTCTGAAACTTGCTATGGGACATTTTGTGAAATATTATTGGTGGTGTACGCATTAAATTTGACCCTACTAGGATAAAAACATCATCAAGAAATTCAAACTTGTAAAACAACTTCATGTTCATTATAAAACTATTTTAGATGTATGCTGTTTTCATTCCACCAAAATGACTTTGATCTTCACGTTGATAATGCAAAGCGCAGCCGAACCGCTTTTTGCCTTTACAGGGAATTTAAGGTGAAAACGTTAATGTTGTGAAAAGACTAGTTTCAATTTAGTTGCTTTTTCTATGGCCAAAAATACAAATCAAAACGGTGTTGAAATTTATTTGAAGAAAATTTCCCTATAAAAGCTGTGTTGTTATCAGAGTTCCTCACAGCTAAGAAAATAATCCCCCCCCCCCCCCTTCCAACCCACCTTGCATTGTGCCAAGTCTAATCATACTTAGTAATACTTTAATCATTTTTAATTACATAACATAACATGTGAGTTTCATGGTATGGCTTATTTAGTTCATATTAACAGCATTAGATTTAATTAAAACTGCAGCCTTAAGTTGACCCTGTGAATTCTGGCCAAAACCACCAGAATGCTGGAATAATTTTTGCTTTTAAATTCTCCTTTTCATTTTTGTGAGCTACATTTGAGTTATTCAGGAAAAAAAATAATGATTTAAATGTTAAACTCATAACTTTGCACCAAAAAACAAACAAAAAAAAAAAAAGGCTTTAAATGCAAAGGCAGCAGCGGCGAGGTAAAGGAGATGGCGGAGGTGAAGGAGACGGAAGGCAGACAGGCCTTGCTGCTCTCTGTTTCCCTCATCCCGCCGGCTCCCCAGTGGGCCGCGGAGAGCAGAGGGAGCCCCGGTCGATCAGAGGGGAGCCCAGATGGACCGAGAGGCACACACGCAAACACTCACATACACATTCACTCATCCGCACGCTCACTCAGTCGCTCACATGTCATATGTTATCCCATCTGCACCATCACCAAGCTGCCTGTAACCCCAGGGCCTTGCGGGGGGATACACACACACACACACGACACAAACACACACACGCGCGCAAACATTCACACGGTCGCACACAAAGGTTACAGATATGTACGTACACACACACAGCAGAGGTGTTCCCAGTGTGTAACTGGAGGTGAAGATCGCCGCGGCCTCTCATGTTCGCTTGAATTGGCGCCCACACATTACAGCGAGTCTCCTTGATATGAGTTCACAAAAGACGAGCCTTTTGATGCAACGTTTTCTGTAGATGTCTGGAGACATTTTGTGTTCGGCATCAGCAGTAAAAAAAAAAAAAAAAAATCATAATCAAAAGAGTGTAAAATAAAAATCGTTTTAACTTGTAAAAAAAAAAAACAAGCAAAGGATTCGCAGTTGACCAAAACTGATGAAAATCAATCAGACTTAAAGGATGTGAAAACCTAACTGCTAAACTACACGCTGACCTCTGACTTGCTCTTTTGAAATCAAATAAGTCCAAAAAGGCCAGAATATAAAATTTACATGTCTGAAATAACAAATGCCCTCACACCCAGACGTCTTTGTCTAACAGAATGAGACCTGTAATCCTTCCTCCACTTATCTTGGACACGTCAGCTAAATAGGAAGTGAAAAGTCAAATATGAGATGTCACATTCAGTTTACCTCCCTGCCTACTCCCCTCTATTCCTCCCCCCCCCCCCCCCACACACACACACACACACACACATACACACTCTCCATCTTTTGCCTATTTTCTTCTGCAAGTCTCTATTTGATTGCATCTTGCTCCCCAACATGGCATGCACGCTACACACACACACACACACACACACACACACACACACACCCAGATCCCATCTGAGTGACGTTGCGAATCAGCATGTTGAGTTAATAGATTTTATACAGAGAACCGGGCATTTAATCAGAGTGTGGAGTAAGAGGGTCGTCAGAAACTGTCATGTAAGAGAAATGCAACGGAATGGACGAATAAAAGTAAGAAGAGAGGGTCAGAAGGCAACATCAGATTAAAAACCTAAATCTTTATATCTCCAGGCAATGAGTACAGTATAATGTTAGTGTTCTATAAAAGTATTCGTATCTTTTGAACTTTTCCACATTTTGTCACATTATAACCACAAATACTGTAAATTTGTTTTTGTTTTTAAGTGAAAAGAAAGCAGTACTGTGAAACGGAAGATAAGGATACATGGCTTTCTAAATTTCAACGGATAAATCTGAAATGTGTAGAATACATTTGTATTGGGTTTTTTTTAAGATGTCCTGTCTGGCAGTGTAGCGTTAAGAATTGCTGTCTAATACCAAAGATTTACATTCACAAGTGGAGCATTACTGCTTTCACTATAGTGCTCCGCTTGATAAATACACAAAAAACTTTATTAGATATTATTTTGGGATTATTTCAAATTCAATGGACAGAAAAACATAAAAGCAAAAGAAAGGAAGAGGAGGCAAAATGCTAAAAGGGAGAGAAGATGACAAAAATAGAACAGGAAAAAGAGAGAACAAGATAACATCCTCGGAGTCTGCTTCTACACCTGCAGAAAGAGATATAGAAAGAACAGCTGAACCAACCAGAATTCATTTCGACACAGCTTCGGTTGCTTCAGTAAACTATTTGGAATATGTCTCCAGGAGCTTTGCATGGCTACAGACTAAAGTGTTTACCCATTCTTCTTCATTAAACAGCTCGTCCAGATTGAACGGAGAGTGCCTGTAAACATAAATCTTCTCTTCTTGCTACAGATTCGCAGCTGCATTTAGGTCTGGACTTTGACTGGGACATTCAAACTTGTGTGTACGCTTTGATAAAAATTCATTCCAGTGTAGCTCAAGTTATATGTTTAGGGTAGCTGACCCTAAACAACAGGTGATCAGTCTCCAGTCTATTGCAGACCCTTTCTTCCACTTCACAATAATGCACTATCAGTTAGTCTATTGCATAAAATCCCAGCAAAAGACATTGACGTTTGTGGCTGTGATGTGTCAAAATGTGAAAAACCTGAATAGCTTTGCATATCTTTGTGAGGCACTGTATAATGTTTAGCTATATATATAAAATAAGTGTTAGCCATACAACATAAGAAAGCATCTGATTATAGAAAAAGCACAAGAAATACATGAAAAACATGATCAGGCCAACAAACATATCCTTATGAGGACTATTTAAAAAAACGTCAAATTTGGGGCTGTTTTGCACGTGTGAACATTTGGCTAATTATGTAATACACCTCTTTGCAGGTGTAAAAACCGCCGCGGTGCACCGAAAAGTCCCTCTGGAGACTCCAACCAACGGAAAATTGCAGTAAAGAGTTTAATTGTGGAATTGAGAGCGCCGGGAGGTATAAATTCTTTCCCTGGCACTCTGGAGAGTATTTTCTTTGTTCTTGTCAGTGGGAGAGATAACAATTCCTCCCACCGTTAACTACCTGCCTGCCGACCGGGTTTTGTTGTGTTTTTCTTGCGCTTTGTTGCTGCTAATAGGCCTAATTGGCCAAAGCCCAGGAATACAGGGAAAAGGGGGGGGGGGGCTAAACTACCTGATCTGCATCTCTCTCCCTCTCCTACAGCGCTGTTCTCCATCCCACTCACTTCTTAAACTATGAAACTGTTAGGCTTTTAAGTTCCTACACCTAGGTGATTGTATTGGGGAGGGGGGATTAAGTGAATGGAGAATACCGCCGGGCCTAATCAGAGAAAGAAAACTGTATACATCTGTTAGTTTCCAACACAGCATTAAACAAAGCCAGTTAATGTTTATGGACAACAACCTTTAAAGACCAGGCATTCACTGAGGACTACTTTGATAATAAAAAAGATTATTGACCATCTACGACTTACGTTGTAGAATGGTTGCTCTTCATGTTTAATTGAGTTATCGGTTTTGCGATGGTATAATGCACAATGGCGTTCTGATCTCGCCCCTCTGCCATATCATGTTGTACACGGCACTATCGATGTGAAAACAATTGTTCAGTGGACGTCGCCCTGTACGCATGTCATTAATCTTCCTGTTTGTGTGTCGCATTTTCTGGCTCGTCAGCGTGTGATTGAGAATGAACACTGCACTGTCCATGAAATAAGTCTTATAAACTGATAAAGATGTGTGTAAAACGAGTGTTACAAGTTGATGTTCTGGCCCTTGTGAATTTAAAGCACGGATTACACAGCGCCGCAGAGAGACAATGGTGCTCTCTAATGTGGAAGAGGAGCGAATCACATTGAACTCCTCTGAGATAAAGGTAGAGAAACTGCCCTCCCAGCACTGAGGGTATAATATGAGAAGAACAGTATGTTAGTGGGCAGATTGTTTCGATGTGTGTGTGTGTGTGTTTGTAATTGTGTGTGTGTTTGGAGCAATGGGACCTAAAGGAACACCGCAAGGACAATCTGTCGCCCCTCCGCCTGGGCCCTGGGTGACAGATGATGTGCTCCCACTGCTGAGCTTTGTCCATGTATGCTTACATGTGTTCATGTGTGTACGGATTGGGTTGGGTTGGGGGGGTTGATCATGTGGTCTCAGCAGGCTGCAATAACAATAGCTTTGTTTTAACCAAGCTATGAGAAATCCAAGGGGAAAAAAAGTCGTATCTGGACTTGTCTTAGCTGGGTCTCGCGCTGATGAAAGCCACATTTCTACCATGTGCGTTGATCTCTGACATCCAAGACATGTCAGACTATCTTCACAAGGTGCGAAAAGTCCCCAAAGTGCTATAAAAACGAGTGAACTGCACGGCACGGCCTGGCGGTCTTTACTGGCCTTCTGTACTAAAAGGCACCCTGTAGGGCTTTTATGGAGCAGGAGCACAACCAAACAGTGTTTTACAAGCAATAAGGTTCCTTTGTATGATGCATGCAGGTGATGATTCATAACCATGGATTTAAAAAAAAATGTCTCCAAACACACATTCACCACTGAATTAAAATGTGGGGTTTTTTTTATTATTATTATTATTATTTTTAAAACTTTGCATAGATACAGAAAATGCAAAAATTACAGAGTAACCATTTCTTAAAATAAATGCTTAAAAAGTTTCTGTATGGAGTGATTGAAATTTCTCAACAAATTTATCTGATCAACTTCAAATCTAAAGCTTGTTTCAACTATACATCCCAAAAAGTCCCCTATACCCCAAACTTATTTCCCATGACCCAATTCTGTTACTCTGGTCATTTCTTGTGTAGGTTTCTACTGTGATGTAAAAAAACAGCCAGTTATTGCAAATTACATCTATAATAATAATAATAATAATAATAATAATAATAATAATAATAATAATAATAATAATAATAATAATAATAATAATGAATTGTATTTATTGGTGTTGAAATATCAAACATAAAAACAGACGTGTAATTCAAAATACAATTCAAAATACAGTTTAAATTAGTATGCTCAATTATGCTGATACTGAAAGGATCATTTACATCTTACAGACTATAAATGCTGTAAAACATTCAAACACTGGTTGAAATTTGTAAAAAAAAAAAAAAAAAGATAGTGTTCATTCTCTTCCCCATTCACTTTGGCTCTGGTTGGTCCATTAGAAATGACAAGTTGTGGTAAGGCCCCAGAATACTAGCCTGGTTCCTGGTTCAGTGGCAAAGGTCATATGTGGCTTCCTCAGCTTCCAGCTCTGTATGGGGACCAATGTTAAACTACTTCCAGAAGTGGAGTAAAGGCAAAGTAAAATAAAGAAAATCTGGCAACACATGGGTTCGCAGTGGGTTACTGCTAAGCCAGTCAGTCTAACATTTTATTTTATTTTATATACGCTTTCATGGATAATGTCAGCCTGCTTTTCCAGCTTGCAAATGCTAATTTGGGTTTTAAAATATTTGCTGAGTTCAATGAATGTATACTTTTCAAAACTCTAATGCGAAACAATGCACTAATTATTCAGTCAGTAAGCAAAACCACACAATCTTTCCTCCATTGGGTCTGACTGGTAACCGGCAGGCCGATTGCGAAAAGGCATAATATTACCTGTTCATTTAATTCAAAGCTGACAAGTGCCAGCTTATTAGGTCTGTAAATGCCTTAAACATGTTCATGGATACAATCTATGTTTAGAAACCTATTCCTTCACTGCAAAAACTGAACTAAAAATAAGTAAAATGTTCTTAAAATTTATGTATTTTTCCTTGATTTGAGCAGGTAAATAAGATGATCTGCCAATAAAATAAGATTTTTTGCACTTAAAACGGGAACAATTCATCTCCATCATCTTATTTCAAGTGCAGTATATCTAATTATCTTATTTTAGGGGTCAAAATCCTCATTCCATTGGCATATAATCTTATTTACTTGCGGAAATCTAGGACAAAAACACTAATTTTAAGAACATTTTACTTATTTTTAGATCCGTTTTTGCAGTGTTGACGCCAAGGAATGGCTTGATGTTGTTGTTGGACTCAAAAATGCAACCTTTTTTTTTTTAAAGAACCTGCAGCACATTTGAAATTTTACGGTCAATGTTTGTTTCATTTAATCCTCCATTTGAGAGTCTTATGTTTTATAGACCTTAGAGAGAAATTCACAATTTGCTAAAATTGGAACTGAAGATGAAACTGAAAATTGGTACCGGTCAATAAAGGCCTGATCAGTGCATTGCTACAACTAGTTATCTGTATTTCTAGTAATTAATGTTATTATTGTGACTACACGGATCTAAGAAGACACTATATCCATATATTGAGCAATTATATAGCTGCTGCTTTCTTTTTTTTTATAAATGTTCTGTTGAAAGCATAATCACTCACGATATCTTGGTGGGGTTCACAAGCTGCACCTTAACAGACAGGAAGGCTCTTAAGAGAGTAAGGAAGTCAGCTCAGGACATTATAAACACACCACTTCCCACACTTTCTGACCTTTATAACATCCGATGCCTGCGCCGGGCAAAAAGACTCGTACACAGAACTGTTCTCATCCAGGACACGGTCTGTTTGAGTTGCTGCCATCAGGAAGCATTATAGATCCGTCTGGGTCTGCACCTCCAGAATGTTAAAACGTTGGTCTTTAAGTGCCATTCAACTTATAAAGCAACAATAATATCCCTACAATCAGGCATACCTAAGATGGTAAACTATACTTCACATAGCACCTAATGTGTACCATTTCTAAACTTTTTAAGGTTTCTGGGATTATATTTTCATTGTGTGTTTTTCAAGGTTTTTTTTTAATAGGCCAAGGTGTATGCATTGATCTTCATTGTGCACATGTACAGTGACAATAAAGGTTTTTAATTTGGAGTTGAATTGAATCTATTCGTACATCATGCTGTTTTATGGGTGGCATTAGTTCAAGAAGATGAAATATGTACACAAACATTTCAAAGTAAAATGAGTAATGCGGTTCCTCAGGATCCTATTTATACTATGCCAAATGCCCAGTACACTGCTGGTAACACTGTTGGGTTATTGTCTTGCACAAAAGAAGAACCCAACTTATTTAAAGAGCTGCAGACCTTAATTCAACTTCCTCTGTTTGGGCCGGATATAATCAGCCACATGCTGTCCTTTATTCTTGCGAGTTCCTTGGACAAAAAGCTCTTATCTTTGCTCTTCGTCTTGTATTCCCCCTTTTAACAAATAGAGAGAGATGGATGGAGAGATGCCATGGAGGGCAAAGCAGTCACTTTTTTGGAAACGTGGTTTTAATATTGGAAACCTAAGAAGCATCTTTAGAGTCAAATACAGGCACCATCTCTCTGACTGACTTTTTGCTTATGCGCAAGTCTTCTTAATATTACTCACCACGGTATTTACGGTAAAAACATGGAATAAACTAACTGTTACTAAGCACTATGGCATTGACATGTGCTGTATACATGAGGCAGAGTGAGGATAGTGTGTGTTTCGGACAGTCGTTTGTCTCTTAAGACTCAAACAAAAGGAGCATACATCCTCCATCAGAGCTTAATCTGTTTATGCCATCAGCTCCTCAGCACCCACGTGCTCGTAAACACACACACATTAGGGAAAAGAAAGCAAAAGAGTAAATGCCTTACGTCCTCACAAGTCATTGGTCAATATGAAAGCTTGAATCATTCAGGAATTCTAAGTTTGATCTTGCGACCATTTGCTTAGTTAAACAGATCAAAGATACCGAGGCTCAAACACGTTGAAAGACAAACCATGAGGTGATTCCTAAAGAGCGAAGCTTAAAACTAGTTTCCTGGGGTGAGATCCTTCTTCTCCCACCATCTATTGTGGCTTATTTCAGCTGCTGGTTAGAAATGACTCTGAGAAAAGGGACGGTCCTCCAGGAAGCTGAAACACCATCAGTTCTCACTCATGCCTGTTACATGAACATATGTTACTTTATACACCCGTATGTGTCAAGTAAACAGTTCTGCAGCTGACAACAGCATACATTATTTTTATTCTTGTGAAAGAAGAACAAAAACATAACACCTTCTGTACTATGGTCAAAGGTAAATCACTTTCAATGCATCTAAGATACACTTTGATTTTGGAAATGTATTGCAGATATACTTTTGCTACATGCAAACCGCAGACTTTATGCATATTGATCCTGAGAAACACTTTAAGCATACTGCTGAAGAATGAACCTCGAAGTAGATCCAAATTTGATCAAATCTAATATGCTTCTCTCAGGTAATACAAATGGAAATGACTGTACAATATCTGTTTCGGATGGCTGACAACAGAACTTGAATGTTACATATTACATTTTAAATTATACCATATCTTGAATAACCAAAAACTATGATGTGGGATGTACTACTTTTAAATCAGAACCAGTTAAATTAGACCTTACAGTGGTCATTGTCCCCTTAAAATATGCTAACAGGGAATACATTGGAAGTTGTGAGTTGATTTGTCTTCCTGCTACACAACAGAAACATACGCTGTAACACTTCCCTTAAAACATCAGGTTAAGTTAATAATGAGGGCTAAATGTTAGGATGGGACTGAGACTGGGCATACAGTAGATGATCCACTGAAAGATGATGCCTCAAAAGCTTGTTTTGGATCTTTTTCCTGTTTCTTAAAGGTGCGACTTTTAGATGCTGTTCATCTGCTGCACAAAACATTTTTAGGCCTGACGCTTGTTTTGTCCTTCGGCTTTTTTTAAGCTCACACTGTACAATGTGTTGTCATGGTCAGGTACAAGGACGGGGTTGAAAATTAGTGAAAAGAAAGCAAAACTCTGAGGTGAAACTTTGAAAGACCATGAGAAAACTTTGGACTATTGATAAAGATCCCCCAGGAAACAGATAACAGATTTTTTTGTACTAAACAAAAAAGAAAAGTAATGGAGAGTATAGAGACTATTAAAATTCCTAATACGGGTGAGCCTGTTTGTCATTCAGCATGCTCAGGCTGATGGTGTATGTTGATGTTTGCAAGTTAGATAGGAAGAGTTGTCTTCGAAAATCAACAAACTAATGGATGTATAATCCAAGTAGAAGTCAGAAGATCAGATAAATGTTTCACTGCGAATCCTGAAAGACAATCTATGCAAGCTACTGTTGGCACTGTGATCCTGATTTATTTTTACAAAAGACTATCACAGACTTCACTGACACCCGCAGTAAATGTGTCATCTTGTGAAAAACAGACAAGAGTCCTTTAAATAAAGACAAAGTGTTATTTGTCATGCGTTGTCGTCTCTATATGATTTTAAGACTCGAGAAGAACCAAAAGGTTTTAAAACGATGGTGTTTATGGATATCGAATGACTACACAACCTGAACAGTCGACATATCTGCACAGCGACCTTGCATTTTTTTGCATCAGTTTTCTCTCTGTGATTTGAATTAGCATTACTTAATTTGAAGTGTGTGCCTCCGTTTGCCTGAGGGCCAGACGGACAAAAGCAAATAGCTCATAGCCGTTCTATAGCTATGAGCTAATATAAAAACCAATGTAAAATAAAACTCAATGAATAACAAGACAACGGTAAAACTGCTGTTACAAAGCAACAGCATATGCTATATTGGTGTTAACGTATTTGCCCCCTTCCAAATCTCTTGCACGTGCAAAGTTACTCAAAAAGTTACTTGGGCATGTCTTACCTACATTTCCGGAAAAATCGTCTTCCATATCTTTAAGTATGCTAAAGAAATCTTTTTTTTTTTTTTTTAAACCCACACATCATGGCTGTATCAAAAGACATTTAAGAACAGCTGAAAACCGCTGACCTCCATCCTTTCTGAAAAGGGTTACAAAGCCTGTTCTAAGGCTTGGAGACTGCAGCGAACCACAGGGAGAGTAATTATCCACAAATGGACAAACGTGGAACAGTGGTGATGAACACTTGCTGGAGTCGTCAGCCCTACCAAAAGTGACCGCATGAGGGCTTGACAACTCATCCAGGAGGTCATGAAAGAACCCAGAATAACATCTAAAGCACCGCAGGCCTCAATGGGCTTAGTTAGGGTCAGTGTTCATGAAAACAAAAATAAGGGCAAAAATGGCTTCCATCGGAGAGATCCTAGGAGAGAACCACTGCTGACCCAAAACAACACAAAAACTTCTCTCATTTCCAAAAAAAAAAACATTTGTGATCCACAAGTAAAAGTATTCTGTGGATCGATGAGACAAAAGGTAAATTTCTTGGAAAGCACGTATCCTGGTACATCCAGAGTCAATCGAACAGCATTTCAAACAAGTCCCTGGAATTGATGGGGACATTAATGCTGCTCTCTAAGTGGAAAACTTGATGGAGAATGTCCAGATAAAAAGTCCTGTTTGGGACCTTATGCTCGAACACAGCTGGTTTATACATCAGAACAATGATCCAATGAACAGCAGAAAGTCTGCCTCTTAATGAAAATTAAGAATTAACAAAATTAAGGTTTTGGAGACTTAGACTGTTCCTGCTCAAAAAACTGTCTAATGTGGTTGAATTAAACAACTCTGCAGATAGACTGTGCCAGAATTCCTCCACAATAATGTTAAAGACTCATTACCAGTCATTGCACATGCCTGATGGCAGCTGTTGCCACCAAAAGCAGCAGAATCAGTTATTTAGGGGGCAATTACTTTTTTTTTTTTTTTTTTTTTTTTTTTTTTACATGGGGCCAGGTTGGTTTGGATTGCTTATTTACCTTTATAAAACATCACTCGAACACTGGATTTGGTATTTACTCAGATTTTCTTTGTCTGACATCAAAATTAGTTCCATAAGCTCAAATGCTTCATTTTGACACAAAAAAAAACAAGCTAAAACAGAACACATATTTAAGGGGACATTTAAGGGGACAGAGCCTTGTATTTGTGGGAAGTTAATGAGTTTATCACAGTAACTCATTAAAGCACACGTGCTCCAAATTTTCATCACTGACCCAGAAGTTTTAAACGAAAGTGACCCACCACCAGTGACCCAGTGCTTAGGCTGATGGCCCTGTATGGGGAGCTTCCATGGTACCCTAGTTTCACTCAACTTAACATTAAAGACAACTGGACATGATGGAAACTGGATCGAACCCAAAAGCTCCATTCTGAGGCTTCCCGCTTGGCCTTGTTTCCTGGACAGAGCGAAAGAGCAAAACCCATATGTCAGACAATATCATGCCCTGTGAAGCATGCCGCTCCAGTGATATCTGACAGAGAAGAGGGAAGGAGCACACACCACCATACACACACACACACACACTGACACACACACACACACACACACGCAATCCGATTTAAAGGCCGCGCTTTTGCGGACGGCCGCTGTGGCAGATGAAGAAACGGCAGCACAATGCAGTTGTCTTGTTCAGGAGAAAGTTGTACAACGACGGTAAAGAATTGCGTAACCCATCTTTGCAGGAAATGTAGTTCTTTTATTTTTAGAGCTAAATAAGGAAGTATGGAACTGAATGCCGTGCGTGCGTTTGCATCGCCGGGTCTCAACGGGCCACAGAGCGAGGTCGCTGCTCCTCTCATGGCCTGACATTGTTAGTGGGGATGCGATCGCCTTCTCTCTGTGAAGTACACACTCAGGCACACCATTCAAGCTATCGCCTGCTCTTTGTCCCCTTTCCAGATGGCATGTTGGTCTTTCCTCTTCTGTTCGATCCTCATGGTCCCACAGTACTGGGTCTCTGGGCTGGCTGAAGCCATATGTCCAAACTGAACTGACCCAACTCGCACCTCACTGTCTATTTGTCCGCCTGACTACTTTTCCTGCTGACCCTTTCTCTTTCTGTCATTTCTGGAAGCTAACTTTTACTCTAAGTTAGTTTTTCTAGGTTGGTATACATATTTTGAAAGAGCTGTGGGGGTCAAAAAAGATTACAGTGGTGTTTTTTTCATTAAAACAAACTCATTTATATCCTGTAAAAATTGTAAACTCCATATGTCTCTTGTCTCAGCTGTTCTCTCAATTCTCCCCTGGCATACATTTTAAACAAACAATCTCGTTGTCCCTGTGCAGTCTGATGTTCTTTACTGTTACCATGAACCTTTTAGGTTCTATCAACCATCCAGACCTCAGTGTTCCAGTTTGCACTAATTTAACCTTCAATGTGGGAAAAAAATAGAAATCTCCACAATTAAAGAGCATCTAAACAGTTTCTACTGGACAATAACAGCATCTAGGCGCTCACCTCAAGTCACTTGTTTTCATAAAAAATGCACTTACTTTACTTGGTAAATGTGTCCTAAATATATAATTGTTCACAGGGGATCTGGAAAAAAACTGGACAAACTTTTCTTTCTCAATTTTAGACCATGGCTATTACCAATTTTTTTAGACAAATCAAATACTACCGTATATAGGAATATTTAAATAAGCTTAGTAATAACATTTTGTATTTGACCTGTTTTAATCAACATATTAATGTTATTTCAATCCGTGAATTCATTTATTTGTAAGATATACAGTGTGTGATACACAAAAAGTATTGATACAGATTTTGTTAGGTTACAAACATACACTAAATATATATTATTTTGAATTTATAATATAGAGCCACACAAAGAAGTGCATAGTTGGGAAGAGAAGGCAAAATAATATTTGAGGATTTTTGTTTCCAATCTATAGAATCAGAAAACTGGACCATTTGTATTCAGTCTTCTTTATTATGATAACCATGAACAAAGTAAAAGTCTCCAGAATTCGAGCCCCACCTGAGTGTAATGACATGTTTAAATCCAGCTGGTCTGTTCAGGCCACAGTGGTTTGTTAGAGAAAATTAGTGAACAAACAGCATCATAAGGACTAAGAACCACAGCAGAAAGGTCAGACAGTGAGGAGTATCAAAGCAGAGTGAACTTTTAAAACATGCTAAGCTTTGAATACCGCACACAACCCATTATCCAAAGATAAAAAGCTTATGGCACAACTATAAACCTACCAAGACCACCTACTCCCACAGACCATGTAAAGAGAGGCTTAATCAGAGAAGCAGCAAAGAGGCTCATGGTAACCCTGGAGGAGATGCAAAGATCTACAACTAAGGTGGGAGAATCTTTTGACGGTTCAACAATCATTCATGCACTTCACAAATCTGGCCTTCAGGGAAAAGTGACAAACAGAAAGCTATTGTTGGAAGTAAGCCATATGAAATTCTGTTTACAGTTTGCCAAAAAACCATATGGGGGACACAGCAAACATATGGATGAAGTGACTCTGGTCAGAATAAATGACAAAAAAGTGAGGTTTTTGGCCTACATGCAAAATACTCCAAAACGTAGAACCACAACAACAGGGGCATTTGTTAGCATTAAACATATTTATGTGTTAGAATGTCCCAGTCAAAGCCCAGAACAACTCAGCAAGATGTGAAAACATTTCAACACAGAAAACTGCACCCAGTTTTACTGGGATGATGCTATCTGGCACAAAGTAAAAACACAATGGACAAAAACGTCAGTTTTAAGATTATGTAAAGCTATTAGAAACCTACCCCGAAAACATATCTATGTAATTGCTGAGAATGGAAGCTGTAAAAGTTCTGGTTAGAGGAAACTGATTAAAGATGCACATCACACTTTTCAGATTTTCATAAATAAAAACCTCTGACAGCAATGCATTGTTTTCTTTCCACTACACCATTTTGCACTACTTTCTTAATCACAATCATATATAATCATAATCAAATTTGATGATGTTTGTATCTGTAACAAGACAAAATGTAAATAGGTTCCAAATTAATACCTTTGCAAACCCACTGTGGTCTCAAGTGTTTTAAGCAGTCAACAAGAATACAAAGACCACTATATAAATACAGTCTATTTACCATTCAGGAAATGCTCACTTTATTGGCCAACAGCGCTATTATTAGTACTTTTAATAAAACATCATCTACTTGTCATCTCCTGAAACAATGTGTTGCTATTTTATACTTTTTACTACATTAAGTTATTAGTCTCAATTCCTCTGCTGTTTTTATTGCAACGGTTTTGTAAGGAGAGAAATTCCTGGTATGTTTTTAATAGAGTGATTATAGCTTGCAGGGTATTTATGGAGAAGGAAGTTTCAGCCTGGCACTTCCTCTTCCTATTAATCCTTTTCGTTCTTCCATTGTTCTCATATAAATTAAATGTACAGCTTTATGTTTTCAGTTTTGTGGACGTAAAAGACAGATTTGGAACACAGCTCATCTAACTCTTCTAGCTTTTTCCATAAAAAAGCATCTTGTTTGAATAGCGTGAGTTAAATATGGAGGAAAGTGCTTCGGAATGCAGGTGAGAAAATAGCGTAAATCTTATATTACTCTATCTAATTCTTTGCCTTATGTTTTTTTTTCCACCTACATACAACATGTGTGTGAAAAAGAGAGGTATGAAAATAGTCGCTGACCTACAAGCGTCCCGGTGGAGGTGGCTCTGCTGCAGAGGGAATACCCATCAGAGACTCGGCCAACCCTGGCGAAGATGACAGAGGAAGATTTAGCTGCATAACCAGCTGACAGGAAAACTCCTTGACACAAGAAATACTCCGAAATAAACCACCTTTAAACAGATGCAACATTTGCATACACTTCTATTAACGTTTTGTTAAATGTCCCTCATCATGTTGCAGAGGAACCGCATATTTTTATAGCCATAAGCGAGGTCTTGGTATAGCTTCAGCTGAATATTCAGCGACTGCTTTTATCAGAAATAGGAGAAGTTTAAACTGGGGGGGGGGGGGTTCTTGGCAAGGAGCGGGCTTTTAAGTACAGTCAGTTGGTATTCAATAAGTTTGAAGTCAGGGGGAATATAAAAAGTTTAATGTTAAGCTGCTTTATCAACCCCAAAAACAAAGTTTTTTTATGTGTGTTTAGAGTCTTTGTCCTGCGGCTCCAATGCATTTGACCTCTTAACAGTCATTCCTCATTAAAAAGAAACACTCACTGCACCCTGGTAGATTCTACAGCCACAAATTAAAAGTGGCCTATTTATTTAAATTTTTGTTAATAAAAAGGTTAAGAGGAACGGTTGAAAGGTATCATGATGAGCCCAAAATGATTATGTCATTTAGACACTGACACATTTCTGACCAGAACTGCAGTGCTTAAATAGAAATGTGGTGAAGGCGGCTGAAATAAACCAGTGTTCCAAGAAAAAAAGGAAAATCAAGAATGACACCACTGACCGCAGGAAACCCCTGACAAGAGAAATAAGAAATAAAAAAGGCAAACCAAAGATATTCAAATTATAGTAGGAGAGTAAAAAAAAAAAGTTTAAAGATGTGTAATAATTTATAAAACACTAGCCGTTTTAATCCACTATACAGCACTTTGAAGAACTGATTACGCTGATACTTCTTTTCTACAAATCCATTAGAAGTGTCCAGAATAAGTCGTCATTCTGGAAAATGCATCCAACATAAGCAATAGATGTTCTGGTTCATGAAAGCCATGTAAAACTATTTAGAAATATCAAGTGGCTAATGCTGCAGTTCGTTTTGTTTCGACTGTTTCGATGTTTCAGCTTACTGCAACAGAGACCAGATGAGCTGCAGTCTTTCCCCCTTTATGATTCTGCAAACCAAGTCAAGCCACAGCAGTTCTGTAAGTTCTGTTTGAGGAAACTAAAGCAACAGCCTGAGGCTGTTAGTTTAGCTTAGTGTAAAGGCTTGAAGCACGGGGAAACAGCCTGCCTCTGTCAAAAGAAATAACCATTTGGACTCTCCACATGGCTGCTTGACATACTCACAATGACAACAAAACCCAAGAAAGTCTCAAGCAACAAAGAAATAGCCCCAAATATGCAATAAAATTACAAATTTACATTTTCACAACATGTTAATCACATAGCTTTAGGGGGTCATTACCCCCCCCCCCCCCACACACACACACACACACACACACACACACACACACACACACATCTTTTTTAGTGCAGAGCCAAATTTACCTAATGTTGACTTAAATAGTTGTCAGTTTCAGACAAATCAGGTCAATCAGGTGTACTTTAACACAATATCTACACCCCTGTCAATGAACTTCAGTATCTCAACCACAAAATATATATATATTACAAGTGCACATCAATATATTATGGTATATCAAATTGGCCAGATATGTTAGAGTCAGCCTTGTAGGCCACCTTCCTCGAGCAGATCTTTTCAACTTTGCTCATAAACTGTCTATGGGATGGACACCATGGGTTTGGATGGTTTAATAAGTAATAAAATGTGTTATTACATAATAATGCATTGTTGGCAGGATTACCATAGCTGTCAATCTGGAGGATCCTTTTGTGCACAAGCTTTAAATTCCTCGTTGATGTCTTGAGGACTTTCCACCTAATGTTCTTTCCTCGTGTATATTGAAAACCTCACCGGTCCCTTCTGAAGCAGAACACTAACATTATGCTGCCCCCCCTTTATTCACAACAGAGATGGTTGCAAGCTTCTGTTTTCCTCCAAATGGAACAACAACCAATGTGGCCAAACCTTTTAGTTTTTTGTCTTACTAGACCATA
Source organism: Fundulus heteroclitus (assembly GCF_011125445.2). Taxonomy (NCBI): domain Eukaryota; kingdom Metazoa; phylum Chordata; class Actinopteri; order Cyprinodontiformes; family Fundulidae; genus Fundulus; species Fundulus heteroclitus. The sequence goes on along the minus strand of NC_046377.1, from coordinate 4,391,909 downwards.
GGACATGTCTCCTAAAATTACAGCCGTGTGTTGCTTTTTAAATAACGCCTCTTAACAGCTTCAGTGAACGCATTTTGCACCAAAATACGTTCCCAGAAACTGTCTTTGTGAACAATATTATGGCTGGACATTCATAGTGTTTATACTTGCATATATTGTTAGAACAGATGAACATGGCACCCTCAGGTATCTGGAAAGTGCCCCAAGAGATGAACCAGACTTCAGTCTTTTGATCTTTCCATTATGTAACATAAGAAATCAGTGGGTTTGACTTAACAGAAAAGGTTAATCTAACTTAACGTCAGTGATTTTAAAAAAAAATGGTGGTGTGTTTCTATACAGGGTACTTATATCTGGTCTCACCTGTATGCATTGAATGCAAGTAAAATGTGACCACATTGAAATGTGTAGTGCTACCTCGCAATTTCACAATGCAGCCCCTGGGAACACAAACACAGCTAAAAAAAAAAAAAAAAAAAAAGCTAAGGATCAAAAGAGGCCATAGCCTGTAAAAGAAAAGTTTGGGTGAAAATCCAGATCAGTGGATCTCCTCTTGGCATCCCTCAACTGCTTCGGTGCCACATCCAGTCACAAAACCAGGACCTACCTTCCCTCGTTCCAACCCAACACCTCCCCCGAAACATCCGCCATTAGATAAAGACACACACACACACATGCAGCAGCAGCACGCACATACACACACACACACACGCATACAGTTCCATTTATTTCTCTTTAAAAAGGTCACCATTCTCTCTGGCTTAGCGCCCTGCGCTATTGATAATTTTATGCATAAACAAATGGCAAATTTGTGCCACATAAATATGTATTAGCAATTAATAATGGTGGTGTGTGAGGGGACGCCAGGTGCATGGCGAGTGGGACCGGCTGGCTGCTAGTGAAGTCGCTGAGCTGGACTGGTGGCTTTATGCTGCTAGCTGGTCTCCCTCTCCTCCACTGTGTCTGCACAATTACCACTCCACAATGCCCACAATACACACACACACACACACACACACACACACACACACACACACACACACACACAGACCTAGAGCAGATGTGCGTTCAACAAAAGAGAATGTTAAGCCATAAACAGAAAAATATACACGTTTATAGTTTCATTCCTAGTCTATTTAATTAGAAATAGATTTGCTCTGATGTACAAACGAGCCGCTGTACGCTCAAAGACAAATCAGATAGGAACGAGGGAAAGGCCTGAGGGAGAAAAGGCACAAGAGAGGTAATGTTCTCTTACTCTCTCCCACCTGGAAAACAATGCATCCATTATTGTACTTCTCGCAGACCACTGAGAGTGGGCCACAGCTCTCTGGGGCAGCCGAGTTAAAAATATTTTCAGCAAAACAAATATTGCGATATTAAAAGTGGGTCAGGCTGAGAAGGTCACGGATTGCGTATGCTTAATGCTACGTACCTACATTATTAAGCTGCCTGTTCATGCGAAAGTCTGTCTTATGCATGTGTAGATGTTCAGGAGCTGAACAAGGATGAATCAATTAGAAAGAGTCAATCCAAGAAAAAAAAACTTTTTTTCACTTGCTTGGTATGAATTGCTGTAGGGACATAAAATATTGAAATGTTGCATTCAAATGTGAACCTGACAAAAGTATAATGGCTTGCAGATGTGCACTGCTCCAAAAACTAAAAGAAACACTGAAAACATTAGATCCCAGTTGAAGAGAAACTAAACATGCTGGATACCCGCGCTGATGTGGATTGGGTACTGCGTTAGGAACAAAAGGATGCCGCATCATTTTATTCAAATAATTTACCCACAGAGAGCTCTGGCGGTACTCATCCTGTTCCTCCTTGCACAAAGGGAGAGATACCGGTCCTGTTGATGGGTTGAGGACCTCCAACAGCCCTGTCCAGCTCTCCTAGAGTAACTGCTTGTCCCCTGGAATCTCCTCCATGCTCTTGAGATTGTGCTGGGAGACAGTCAACCTTTCACCAATGGGACATATTGATGTGCTCTCCTGGTGGAGTTTGACTGCCACTGCAGCCTCCGTAGGGACAAGGTATCGCCCCATGATATCAGTGGAGACTCTGAGCCTGGTCAAACGCAAAGCTACTGAAAAGGAGTCGAAAAATGAGGAGGGCAGAAAAAATGTTTGTGGCCTCCACCTGCAGAACTATTCCTGTTTTTGGTGTTGTCTCATTGTTGCTCCTTTAGTGCACCTGTTCTCAGTTTCGTTACCACCAAATCAGCCGATACGGATTAACAACCCCCTCTACTACTGACCTGATCAATATACCTGAAGTTTAACTGACTTGCTATAATTATATATAATAAAAAGCGCCCCTTTCATGTTTTTGAGCAGTGTATTTAGACCCTTGACCAATTTCTTTTCCACAACTAATATTTAGCAACAAACCTCAATATATTTTATTGGGATTTAACCTGATAAACCAAAAGTAGTTCATATTTTTGAAGCAGAATGGAAGAATATATATGGCTTTTACATTTTTTTAACAAATATAAACATAAAGAAATGTGTGCATTTATATTTAGTTCATTTTATTCTGATACATAAAAAGTTGAATAAGTAAACAAAGCCGAATATAATATCAGTATAAATCCAGCTTTTCTGTGAATATAATAAAACAGCATTATAAAGTCTGTAGATGTTTGAAGCAGTGTTAGAGAGCAAAACAATACCCCAAACTTTGTATAACTCCTGTGGCACTTTTCAATCTATGGCATACCTGAAACACTACCACAGTAGTTAAAGAGAGCAATAATCAGAGGCATATCCAAAAATCTGTGCCATCTTTGGAGGAGTTGCACAGAACAGTAGCAAAAGAGACCCAAGATTGAAAGAAACCTTAAGAATTCATTTTTGCTGTGAGCCACATTTAGGGGAACATCGCAAACTTGTGAAAGAAGCTGCTGTGGTCAGAGTAGACCAGAACTACACTTTGTGTGGTGGAAAATGAGCAATGTCAATCACCGTTACCGCACTGTCCCCACAATGAAACATAGTGGTGGCAGAATTTTGTTTTGGGGATTGCTTTTTTTTCAGCTGTGACAGGGATGCTGGGCAGAGCTGATGGGAAGATGGATGGAGTGAACTACAACGCAATACGGAGAAACAGTGGCAGGGAAAAAAAGCAGTGAGACCGTCTGTGGAGCTTTCACCTACTACCAGGATAATGACCCGAAACACAAAGGCAGAGATGCAATCGAATGGTTCATATCGAAGCACATTCTTGTGTTAGAATGGTCCTGTCAAAGTTCAGACCTAGATCTAAATGAGACTGGACATGTTGGACTGAACATTGATATTTCTAGTTGCTCCTTTTAATTTGATAGAGCTTGAACTTCCTTGCAGGAAAGAAGGTGGAAACATTCTAATCCTTAAATGCAAAACCAGAAGAGACAAAGCAAAATATTTGCAGATTCTAACAAGTACTGACATATTTTTATTTCTTTAAGTTCTTGAAAATCATGTGTTGTTTTTCTTCCACTTAAGCGTCATGCACTACATTGTGTTTTTCTAAAATATGCTAATAAAACATACGCTTGGTTTGTGGTTATATGGCAAAATACGAAAACGGCCTAAAGTACAATTAATTTTGCAAGGTACTGCATACAAGTATAGGAAGAAAGCTTATGGAAAGGAAAATCAGCACATGATCATTTCAAAATAGTGGCTTATATTTGCGCGTCTGTTTGATTATGCGTGTTTGTGTGTTCTGACGTCCGTCTGGTGTGGCGAGCGCAGGCTGGCTCCCCTGTAGAGCACAATCACTCTGCTTGGCTAAACACAATCACACAACCTCAACCCGACTCACATGGCCCACTGAGGGGCAAAAAAAAAAAACAGAGAGGAGTAAGTCTACATGGATGTACATATATGTCTGTCTGTGCGTTCATCTGTGTGTGCGCGCGAGTGTTTCGAGTGTGTCCGTGTCCTAGGAGGACTTAGAGGACAAAAGGCAGCCCCATCTGTTCCATTGTCACAGGGTCTTTAATACGGATCAGATAAACATGACATTTGGGATAAGCAGCCAAGCTCACATTATAAACCCTGACATCAGCACCGTGCCCACCGCTCTGTGTGTGCGCGCTATTAAACCGAAAAATCAGGGCCCATTTACCTGTATGTATGGGGTGCATTCATTTTTTCTCTTCCTCCCACTGATTTTATCACCTCCTACTGTGTTTATTTGTCTGACTTGTATAACCCCTACCCCATTCTACAATTTGTAGTTAAGACTAACATGCTGGATGAGGACTGGCTATGGGAGGATTAGCGGTGCATTGGCCTAATCAGGAGGGGCAATCAGACTATTCTCTGTCATAACAACAACCAGTCAGGAGGGACACACATCTGCCTATTGAGATCAGCTCTAAATCCATAATAGTGATTAAACATCTGGTTATTTGGGGATCACTGCTATCAAGCAGAGAGAATGGGACAGTTGCAGATGGCAAACTTGTAGTTAACCCTTTTAGGCGTTGGAAGACGGGGAGATGCACGATATCCAGAGCCACATGGCTCCCGCTAATGGCTGAACCCCCTCAACAACCAATGATTGCTCATACTTTTTGATGATCAATAATAAATGTACAACTACTGAGTGGTAAATGTCCAGTACAAACAGACACTGAATGAAATCAGATATCATTCAGCATGGCTCTTTTGTTGGAACCAACCCTAAAAATCTTTTCCTTCTGACTGACGGCTGGCGTTGAGATGAACATTCCTGGGGGTCCTGGCCCTGGTGCAAAGTCTACTGGGGTATGCAGGTGCTCATAACTGCCTGGACACCCTTTATTTTCCACAACATCAGCTTTAAGGCAGATAGATTTACTTTCCATAGAGAAAGCCATGAATGCTTTCTTCATGGCAAATTCTTCTATTGTCAGATCAATTTGAAATTGGTAACCTAATTCTATTTTTTTTTTTTTCAGGCTACTAGAACCCGGGGGAAAAAGAGCTACTGTGAGGTTTTGGAGGTTTCTGATTATGGTTTTGATTTAGATTCATGTTTTTCTTGTCATTCATTTATGTTCTATAGCTCTTGCCGTGTTATTAGTTTTGCCATTTTGGTTTTGCCATAAGGTTCACTTCTTCACGTTTTACATGTTAAATGGTTTTCCTAGTTACTGCATTGTCTTACTATTTGCCTTTTAGTTGTTTCTTGCATTCATTTTTACTTGGAGTCGTGTGTTGGTGTTTTCGGTCATATTATATCGTTGTAGATCTTTACAGCTCCATTCATGCTTTTTTCAGTTTGTCACCTGCTGCCATAGCCACAACCAGTTATGCTGTTCACCTGTTGGACTGCCATTACAGTCATGCTTGCCACCTGTTCTCCCTGCTATTTAAAACTCCCACTTTTCATGTATTTCCTGCTGGATTATACCGTTAGCTTTGCCAAGTCTGTTTAGTCCAAGCCAAGCCTAGCCTATTTGCATTCATGCTGGTTTTTGTTTCACTGCTCTCATCACTAAGTTTTTACTTTTATATATTTATTTATCTTGAATTTATTTAGCATCCACTTGTATGTACAGGATCATTATTTTACATGGGTATTTAATTAGAAACAAATCTCGAGACACTATATACACAGTGATATAATTCCCACAAACACCCACCCTCCCCATATCATTCCAAATTTGTATGCAATTAGAAACTAGTTTTCACTTTTCATTAAATCATTTTACCCACCAAATTACTCCTGCCTCCCTGCATTTGGGTCCTGCATTTAAGAATCACTCGCCTGACAGCTAAACCACATAAACATACAATGATGTAACGTCCAGTCGTCTATCAATGTATCAAAGGTACATGTACTTGTGCCAAGATGGTCAAACATTTAGGCACCAATGTTGCGTTCTGAAAAACTCTGCAAAGTTTAGTTTTACTGTGAGGGCTCCCTTTAATTTTATATTGCAGTGCACTGTGATCAGATTCATGTTTATTTATTGAAATATCCTTTTTTTGGCTTCAATAATTTAAAAAAGTCAAGCTGTGAAAATTCCACCTGCTGAGTAAATGCTATAAAACAGAGCCAGATGGAGTTGCAGTAACAATGGTTATCACCAAAGAAGTCTCCACACGAACCCACACAAATACACCACCGAGCGTTGTTTTAAACATGCCAAATGCATAGGAGGCAGCGTACTGCAAAACTAAAATCTCTGTCACTCAATCAGATCCCTTCAAAACAACCACGGGGTCCCCGGAGTATTGTGAGGGCGTGTGGAGGCCACAAACATTTTTCCCCCCATCACATTTTTTGACTGCTTTCCAGTAGTTTTGCATTTGACCAGCATCAGTGTCAGTGCTGGTTGTGTGAGGCGATTCCTGGACCCTACAGGGGCGACTGTGGCTTGATGGGTTGAGTAGTCGTCTGGCAACCAGAAGGTTGTGGGTTCGATTCCAGCTTCCCCTTGCTACATGTCGCTGTGCCCTTGGGCAAGGCACTTAACCCCAAGTTGCCTACCGAGCTGCGTCTTGGTGTATAAATGTGTGCGCGTTAGTGAGAGCGACTGGGTGAATGTGGCTATAGTGTACAGCGCTTTGGGTGGTCAGCATGACTGGAAAAGCGCTATATAAGTTCAGTCCATTTACCATTTACCATTTACAGCAACAGCCTCAAGAGGATGGAGGAGATTGCAGGAGGCAAGCTGTTAAAGTACTTTAAGAGAGCTGGATGGGGTGTTGGAGGTCCTTGATCCATCAACTGGACCGGTATCTGCTGCTTTGTGCAAGGAGAACCAGAAAGAGCCCAACAAAGTGACCTTCAGCGGACCAATGGCTCGAATGTCTCTGACCAAGCCATTAGAAATAGACTTCATGAAGGTGACCTGAGGGGCCAGCATCCTCTAGTGAGCCCTGTGCTCAGGCCTGTTTAGGATAAGCAATCGCACCCTGACTGCCGTTAGGTATTGGGAGGAAATCCTTGGACCCTTTGTTAGACCCTTTGCTGCTGCACCTCCTGATGCAGTTCAGTGCAGGCAGTTCATGGAGGATGAGGGAATTGATACCACTGACAGACCTCCACGCTCTCCTGACAAAACCCCAACGAAACATCTCTAGGACATCATTTTTAGGTCGATCTGATAGCAGGTTGACCCTCAGACTGTGGTGGAGCTCAGTGATGGTCTGGTCAGGATCTGGTAGGAGATACACAAGGACTCTGTCATCTTATAAGGAGCATCCTCTGATGTCAGGCATGGATATCCATCGTGATTTTTTTTTTTTTCCAACTAAGAACTGACAAGTTTCAAAGGCATCCTCTATTTATTTTTGTGGAGCGGCGTATAGTGGGAGTAAACATTTTGCCAAAATATTAACGGCAGAGTTAGCTTCGGTTTTGTTTCCTTTTGTCTCGCCCCCACAAAAATAAGCGCAACCACCCACTGCCACCACATTCTGTGCAGTCTGAAGCTGTGGACCAAAGTACCTGACTGCACAAACCCCCCCCCCCCCCCCCAAAATCACACACAGAAAACACAAGCACACGTGTGTCTAACATAAGTGAAAACTGACCCCCAATGGATACCCCCGAGGATTTAGTGAATGAATGCGCGCGCGTTCTTCGCCGAGCCCTGTGAATCTGGGTTTCCTCTCCGGCGACGCATGTGTGCTTGGTGAGACACAGAGTCAAATGTTCTACAGGAATAAAAGAGCCATTGTTCACCAAGGTGGTCTGAGCAGGACCTCCAACCCCCCACCCCACCTCTCTCCACTCCACACACACACACACACACATAGATATGCATGTATATACAGTATACAAACACATTTATACACAGCTTGTAGGCAATTGGACAAACAAACATTATAAGCACTCCCCTCAGTCTAATCATAACTATTTGTTGGAAGGTTGCAGTTGCACAGAATTAAACAGCTGTGGGATGTAAATGCTGGTCTGTGTAAATCCGACATCCACCACCAACTCACACACACACACACACACACACACACACACACACACACACACACACGTGTAATTCAGACATTGCTACTTCCTTCCTGTGGGGTGATGATGTTTAGTCTCCCTGCACCACAATCTGATTGGTGTGTTTGATCTCATCTACTTCCTGTTTAGGAGCAACCCGAGCTCTCTCACTGCCCAGATCTGGGATCAGCGTTCGTCTCATAGATTCGTACGTCTCGCATGTAGGAGGGTTGATAACTAGACGGAGATCAGATTGGTCCTTCTGAGCGGCTAATTCATTCCAACTGTCTGTTTAATCTGGATGAATGAACGGCCAACTCTTGCATAAGTTCAGAGCTTTGAAGTGTTATTTCAAGTGTTATATATTTATTTTTTTTCAACTGGGAAAATTTAAAACGATAGGAACAATCTCCTCTACAACCAAAACGTTTTCATCTCTTGTTTTGGCTCTTGTTCACCTCTAATAATTAATGCACGACAAAAGAATCCGAAAACCAAGATCCTCTGTATAGCCAAATCAAGCTATGAGGTACGTTGAAAAATACAATAATGCTACCTACTCTTGACATTCACTTACTCTGAAGACGGCTTGAAATAGAAAATGTGATCTTTTGCTGCTTTTCTTCAAGATATCATCTGCAGCTGATTCATAACAGAATTCCTCGGAAGGGTATTTTTCTTAGTTTTACACCCGTTCAGTCACTTGCTTTTTAGAAGCACTTGTCATAATAATCATGTATTGGATAACATGTTCAGGGCCCTCTCAGGGTTTAACAAAGGGTTGAAAGATTGTTTTAGTAAAGCCTGAAAAATGGAGACATGTTTTAGCACATTTTGTTGCTTTAATCTAGTTTATCTAAACTCTTAGCTTTGCAACACTTTGGGATATATGAACAATTTCCCAGATAAATGTATAATAAAGGCCCAAATGAAGCTGAATAATACTGCTTATTGAGAAGAAGAGTCCTATCAAAGAGCTGCTTATGCCTTCAATATCTAACCATTTTTTTTTTAGAAATGATTTCTATGTTCAGCCTAATTTAGATCATAAAGCTACAAACATATATCAGGGTTTAAATGTTTAAACTCGACTTTCTTTCCAAAAGTGACTACCAACAAGTCTACTGATTTTTTATGTTAATGGGAGTTTACGTGAAAGCACCAATGAAAAGCTGATGAGCCTGGTCCTGTTTCCCTCAGCGCTGGCTTACAGGTACACCACAGCTGCTGCAGCCTTGTCCTGAATGCTGTCAGACCAAAGAGAGCAGAGAGGAGACCCACAGCAAAATGAATCATGCATGCACTGAAGTGCTGGTGATGCCGCCCTGGATTACAAAGCGGGACATACATATGACGTTAATATGGTCTTTTTTTAAAGTAGTTATTTTGTCTCTGAAACTGTTGCACTAAAACAATTCCCTGAATCTGATTCACACACAGCTTCAATCACTTATTCACTCGTTAACTTTGTGTGCCTCTGATAACTTTTTTGAACAGTTTGTTTTCTGTAGTGTGGATTCAGGCAATGTAATAAAATCCATGAATGATTTCATAAAGGTCATTGAATCAATGTTTTTAATCTTTTTTTTTTTGGCTTTGAAAAAGCTTCTTATTTCTACAACCTGGGTAATAAATGTATGGACAAATATGCAAATCAGATGATGGTGCCATCCATTACACAATCACCTCAAAAAAAAAAAAAAAAAAAAAAAAACAGCCACGGTTTAAAAAGATCCTGAATATATGCACAAAAAAATAGATTTTATGAAAGGTAAAGTATTTTATCCATGTAGCAGGATATTTATTTATCACTTTCATGATTAGTTATAACATTCATACAGATCAAATGTACTAACAATCAATTCAGTTAGATTCCATGACTCCTGATGCACAAACCATGTTACGGATCTTCTATATAGAGGCATAGTTCAGCATAGTTTTTACCATATAGGTGTTGATATGTGTCATGGACCTGGAACCCATTCTTTGTAAAATAAATTACCATAACAGTATTCAAATGGTTGTAATCCATATAGAAAATCAAAACCCTTAACATGTAATCCACACTACTTAACTGGATTTTAGATAGTCTGCGATTTTTACCAAGCTAAACCTAAAGTTTGTCTTGAAGTAATGACTATACCATAATGTGTTAATGAACACAGATAGTTCTGAGTTTTTGATGGCAAAAGCTCTAGCAATTGGAAACACCGGAACAAACTGATAATGCAGTGCTTTCTTCACTGGCCTTGTGATTCCAGTTCTATGTGATTCAGAATCCGATAAGAAAGAATGAGAAATGGGAGAATCTGAGCTCTAACACAGAACTTTTACCACAGACATATGAGTCAAAAAGTATTGTGATGTGTTCAATTTTAAAGTGCCGGCTAATCACCTGTCCTCTATTTAGTGTTGCTTACTGGGCAGCTTTCCTGTACCTAAAAAGAACATATTTTGATTGTAAAGAGAAAACATAAGGGGGAAATCAAAAAGAAAAAATAATGTATTAGGCCTAAATACTGTGATTGTGTCAGATCTTTTATTAGAAGAAGAATTTGTTGGAATTAAATTACAAAATTCTGAACATGCACCACTGAAAGGGAATCTCAGTAAATAACATGAATTGCGTCATTGCCAAGGGTTAATGAGACATCCATTAATGATCAATACTCGCCCACCATTTATGTACTTATTAAAATTCATGCTACCAGCTGTCCTGTTCCAGCTGCAAAAAATCTGCCATCATGATGCTTCACCTTGGGGTTTGTGGACTCAAACGTATGTGCAACTATAGTTTTCACCCCACAGCCGGTCAAACAGAAAAAAAAAAATCAGGTCTTTTGTGACCAGAGAGTATTTTTCTACATGCTTGCAGTATCCTCTGCATGGCTTACGTATGTCAAAACTGGGTTCTTTCAACAATGACTTCCTTTTTTCTACTGAACCATAAAGTCCAGATGTGTGAAGTGTACTAGTGATAGTTGAACTGTCAGCACATGATGCCAACCTGAGCTTTTCTCTTTAGCTCCTCCAGGTCCACCATGATTCTAACGGCTGCTGCTCTGATTGATGCTCCCCTCAATCCCTGCGTCCGATTGGGTGGCGGCCATATTGGTAGCTTCTCAGTTGAATCGTTGTCTTTCCATTTTTGAATGGTGTCTTAAACAGTGCAGCATGAAATGTTAAATATAGACTGATATTGTGTTTTTAACATAACCGTGCGATAAAATCCCTCAACTTCATTTACTACCTCACTGCTTTCTGAAATCAGTTGGTTGGTATCAGAATAAAATCATTCGAATACTATGGTACATACCACCTTTTGGATTTATATCAAATAAGACATTTTTGATAGCAGTTATCCTTCTGTATCTGCTTCACAATTATCCGCAACGTTGTGTTGGTCCATCACAAAGAAACTAATAAAATACACTGACATTTGTGGCCATAAGATGTAAATGTATGAAAACGCTCAAAGTAAATGGGACTTTTACAAGGCACTGTACCCACAGAATCCTTGCAGGGTTAGAGCTCATCATTGGGCAAGAGTTTGGGTACACCCTGGACAGGAAACCAGTCAGACAGACAGAACATCCTAATACAAACACCCAACAGTCCAAATTAAACAAAAGGCTTTGTCTAATAAAAAGACAGATGTTTATTTTCCCTAGTAGTTTACACAGCATAGTGGGAAATGTGTGAACATCATTTAATGCAAAAGTCTTGTATGAATGTTTCAGATGCTAACATCAAGAGCTAATTTAAGGATATTTTAAAATCATGTCCTGACACCAACTTTGCAAGGAAGATATAACACATTCTAATGTGTATCACTAAAATAGTTCCCTTATGATGTGCATACTTTTGTCTGTTTTTTGTTTTGTTTTGTTTTTTATTTTTCAAAATGTTGTTGCCATGGACGAAGTATAACTTAACTGTAACTAAATGGAATCAGTAGTTCAGGGTTCCTGGTATATGAAAAAAAAAAAAGAAGGGGGAAAAAGTGATCATTTACGGGAACAATGAAAATAAAAGCACACTACCAACAGCCCTGTCGGCCTGCTCCACTCTGCTTTCCTAAAATAAAAAGATGTTAAGAATGAGAAACCTCTTTCAGAAGAAAAGGGAAGCAAGATGGGACATGTCACAAAGACAAGCCTTGAAGAAAAGAGGAAGGAATTGAAGACAACAAATGCAAATAACGTTTAGCTAAACTTATGCTTCTGAGAAATTACTCAGGAGGTCATAGATCAAACACAAAGTATTATCAACGACACATCTTGCGAAACTTGTTTTTCCTATACATAAGCCGACCACAAAGAATAGCACACTGGCTTCATTAGAATTTTGAAAGGCTTTCCCTTCTACACAAAACACCACATATCAATAGATAAGGTTTCAATGGAAAACACCTTTTTTTGGCAGAAATATAGAATACTGCCACCTCGGCTCCTGGTTGTACCTAATCAAGTTGTTTTGCATATGCACCCGGAAAGCTATTTGCAGGATCACAACACAGTACATCATCTTCCTTTCATCAAAAAACTTTTTTTTTTTCCCAGTGTACACTGTTAGCATTGGCTAAATAATCCGCTTCATTTGTTAGCAGGATTACATGGCAACAGAAAGTAGATAAAAAAAGGTTAACTGTGAGAAAGTGATGCACACTGCAGCAATGAAAATAAATGCAAGCCCTTCCAAAAGCAGGTGCTATTTCAATAGCTCCTTTTTAGCGAGAGCAACACAAAACCTTGACATGTCCCTTTAACAGCTAATGTGCGGCACAATCAATTTGCCACTAGAAATAGCAGCGGCCTGTCTCGGACATGATCTATTCACCACGGAGGAGGTCAGCTGTGGGAAGCATTTCTTTGTGCAAAACCAGATCTCATTGTTTGTGTCCGAGTTTGCTTTTGTCAACTGTGTGGTACTGATACGGGTCAGCAGGAGCGCAGCATCCAACAGTGCATGACCTATGGATTTGTGAAGGCCTCGGTCTGCAGCAGAATTTGCCCTCGTGACCCAGTCAGTATGAGTTGTACATTATTTTGCGCAGCAACTTCTAGAAACTTCACTTTAGGTAAAGTGGAAGAGGAACAAAGCTGCGAGAGAAAACCCTTTCAGCTAAAGTTTCCTCATGCTTTAGACACCCAGAAAAATAGCTACCACAGTAGTTCAAAGTGATTTTAGATAATTGATCTAATTATTTGTGTATATTCAATTATTTTTCTGTAATGTACACCAGACAAAGGCAATCATGTTTAGCATATTGTTTTTCTGATGACACCTCCATCGATCATATAGAAACAACTTTAGGGTAAAATCTGACTAGTAGCAGGGGTCTATTTAAAAATGACCCTGAACTTAATTCAGAATTTGGCCTGGTTGCATTTTTGTGTTGTTTGCATCATTCAGGCCAAAAAGGGGTCGATTTGAATGACTTCCTAAGTTAGTGTCTCTGCGTGAAAATATTTGAGCGGAACATGAAAACTGAAATACCAGCTTAGTGAAGTGACTCCCTCTGTTGTTGAAACCGCCCTGTAGAGCTCGAACTCCACTAACTGGTGACTGAGGGCACTGTTACTCATTTATGATGTACAGTACAGTAGGTTCTAGTATAAAGTACTGCCACAAACAGCATGCACATTTTTTTGACTCTTCTCTAGCAGATATGTCTGACAAGTTAACAGTTTGCATAAGTTACATAATAGATTGAACCAACAGCGGTGTGAATTGATCTTGAAACAGGATGCAGTAACATTTGATTCACGATGTGCGTGACTGTCCCAGAGGTTGAATTCAGTGAAATCATCCGTGCATTTTCTCCGTACACCTCTCTTCTGTTCTGATCTCAACATGTGCGTGTTATCTAAGCTACGTTTATTTGTATACTACAATAATGAAAGCAAGTGTTAGAAAAAACATGTACGTGTTGCTGCTGCAGCAAACTGCTAGAGAAGTTGTTTTTTGGGAAACACATGTCAGCCATGGACTAATCCACCACCATTCTCAAGGTTTAAGATACTCCTACATGGTGAAATGACACAAAACATGAACTTTGGCTGCTGTGACATGTGGTGATAGTTCAGTTCAACTAAATTGTATTAATTTAGTGCCAATTCACCACACGTCATCTCAAGGCACTTTACAGAGTCAATGCCAACGAAACATACAAAGAAATTACTTAAAAAGTTTTCTATCTAAGGAAACCCTGCAGATTGCATCGATCCACTGACTTGCAGTATTCACTCCTCCTAAAAGAGCGTAAAGCCACAGTGGACAGTTGCTGGCATTGCTGTTGACGTTGCAGCAATCCCTCTTACTGAGCATGCATCTAACGACAGTGGAGAGGAAAACTCCACTTTAACAGGAAGAAACCTGCAGAACGAGGCTCAGTAGAACTGACTAAGGAGTACTTTCTATTTTAGAGAGGGTAATGTCAGACTAGCTCTACCCGTAGTAACTTAAGGTGAATGTTTGTCACATCTAACTACATAAAGAACAAGAAGGTGAGGATAATTTAGTCACAACCTTTTTTTATAAACAGGTTAAATAAAAACTTTTCTGTTTTTTTAACCTTATTTTGTCTTGCAGGTCTTAGTTCAAGTTCCTGTGTGAAAAACTTTAAAAATACTTTTACATGACAGTGTATGAGTACAAAGGCTATCATGTGCAAAACAAAGGCTCATCCCAGCAAACGCAGCTGCCGGAGCACAACTCTTCATTCGAGGGTTTAACAGAGAGGAAGGTAGAAAGAGGAAGGTTGATAAAAACACTTAGAGCTGTCTTGGATTTGACAGGGTGAGTAAAACACAGCGAGCACAGATCACTCCTCGCGTCCACACAAACACGTACACTCACTGATGTCTCTTTTCATTTAGACTGTCACACTCACACACCCCCCAAGAAATCTCACTTCCTCTGTCAGCCTGCTAAATTACAGCTCTCCATCTTCCTGCCTATCTCTCCTTTCCCTCCTCAGCTCTTACACCTCCGTTTCGAAAGACATACAAAGACATGTTTGGTCTGTTACATCTTTCTCATTGTCAGCCCCGCGCCAACATAAAGAAAACGGCGCTCGGAGAAGTCAGAGCAGACGAATGTACCAGATGAGCTGCTTAATGCTGTAACGTGATTACTTGTTCCACGTGAACCAACAACATTATGGAGAGCAATAACATTTGCGAGGGGGTTGTGCGAGTCTCCTGATGCCTCCTTTAAAAAGCAGACAAGGAATGTCTGACAGTCCAGCTGAACAAACTTCTCATTGTAGACAATCAGTCTAGAACCACCTGATTGTCCGTTCCTGTATTAAAAAGGGCACAGGAGGGGTCTAAGGATTTCACTGCAGTGATAATGTTCCATTGTTGGTTGTACGTGATAAAAAATACCAACATTAAATTAAATTTAACTATCTTAACTAAGCTATTAAAGCAATACATAAAAATATATATATAATTACACGAGGTCCTGCAGCGGGAGAGTCCCTACATGATTGTGGTTGATTGAAGGTGCCACTCCAGAAATTAAAACATACTTGAAAAGTTCATATAGTTCAAGAATTCAGTTCAAAAAGCAAAACTTGTGTAATTGACACGTTGCATGCAGAATAGAATGATAATTGTTTAGGCTGTTTTTAATGGTAATGGATTTTGCATAAGAAAATTAGAATATCACATAAGACCATAAAAAAAAGGATTTCTAACAAAGAAATGTCATCATTCTGGAAAGACAGTTAATTTGATGTACTGTATATGCTTTCAACATATGAGCCTACTTTTGCATGAATTACATCATCAGTGCAGCGTGGTGGTGGAGGTGATCAGCTTGCAGGACTGTTGAGGTCTTAAAAAAGCCCAGGTTGCTTTAATAGCGGGCTTCAACTTTTCAGAATTGCTGGCTCCAGTGTCTCATCTTCTTCTTAACAAAACCTACAGATTTCCTTTGGGTTTGGTTCAGGTGAGTTTGCTAGCTTACAATAATATCATGCATGTATGAGTACTCTGGCAGTGTTCCACTCCAGCTGGAAAATAAAATTGTTACCCCCATAAAGCTCATTAGCAAAGGGAGGCACAAAGTGCTCTGAAATGTCCTAGTAGGCGGCTGCTCTGACTCTAAACTCGATAAAATATATCAGAATGCATCCGTGTTTTGGGTTTCCATTAGCTGTAAGCCATAACTATTAAAATGAACAGAGATAATCTGTGGAATTTATGAAGGAAAATTTGGGGATTTTATTACTGAAATCAAATTAGCAGTCTAATGATATTCTTATTGATTAAGATGGATCTGAATGTCATCTGTAGTTTCCTGCCTTATTATGAGTTCACTGGATCAGGGTTGGGTTGTACAGTATTTTAGGAATACAACTGTCCATCTTTTGTCCTAGTTATAAGCCCTGTTCCCTTGAAGCGGTGTGCATACGCTATCGCGCACTGAATCTGGATTCAGTGCGCACTGCAAATCTATGCAGTGCAGAAAATAAAATCTAAGCTGAACTGTACACAAAATAATAATAAACCAAGTTATTTTGTACCATTTTGCAACTCTGATGAGACAATGTTCTACGGTCCCACTCTGTGCGTCAGGTGCTGATCTCACAGAGTGGGTAGGGCAGACTTCTTTATAGGTGGCCAGGTGGCCGTGTGTGCGTCTTTGTTACTCCTGCTGCATATCAGCTGTTTGTGTGGCTGTGCGTTTGGGATCTGCTTATCTGAGATCCTAAAGTGCTATTTTTTAACCAATTTGGTTGGTTTTTGAGCTCTACATCTGCTGTTTGTTCCTGGAGCGCTGTTGCTCCGCTGGCGTTATCAGATGTAATCCTTCCAAGTGCTCGACCTCTGCTAGTTTATGACCAGCCTTGTTCTACCTCCATTTTTGAAAACCAGCTCTGTTTATACATCTTATTTTATAAGCGCACATGTGAGGACTACAGATGTGTATGTCCATTCCTGCACACATCCACACCCTGACAGTGGTGAGCTACATTGTAGCCACAGCTGCCCTGGAACAGACCCACAGAAAAAGAGGCTGAACAGAACCACACGTGCTTGTGCTAAATCTCTGTGCACAAAATATTAATAATTTAATTGCAATAAAATTTGAACTCAGAGATGTACATGTCTCTCAGTTATTTCTTAGCAGGACCCCTACTCTGGCATGAAACATACTATACAGATCATTAAAAAATACAAGTTTTGTCTTTTTCATGTAATCAGGCTAAATCAGTTGTATCTAAACTAAGTAATCTAAAAGAGATTATTGCTGTAATCTGATTCTTTTAGAATCAGAATCATGTAGCTTGTTATAATCTCAGGTTTGGGACAGGCGTTAATACTGGTGTAGCCTCAGTGTGCACATGTGATGTTGCTCACAGAGGTCCAGTGAATGCTCAGCCACATGAAAAATTAGGGGGAACATTGTTCATACGTAATGATTTCTAAATGAAACTGAGATAAAAAACAGTACTGGGTTATTTTTGATTATGTCATGTCTCGTGCTGATCCTAGAATCCTTAGCTAGAAAACTATTTTGGGCCGTCGACAGAAAACTTGGGACACGATTGCCCCCTTTTGGTATTGCTGTTAGCACACTAACTACAAGGAGGAAAAAGACAGACGCTTATTAAAATGAATTGCACAAGTTTAGACAACAGATGCAAAGATTACATGTGACCCTGCTGAGCTGTGGCTGTCACTGAAAAAAAAGTGTTAAATATTGAAATCTATTGCTTGTCACTTCAATGTCTCAAGTGATTTTGAACTCAAGTTTTAAATTGCACTTTAAACAGTGTCAATGCTGGATCTACATTACATAATTTGTGGGGTTTTCAGCATGTGGGAGATTGTTGTAATGATGTATGTTCAGCCCTCAGAGCTGTTACAGCCTTTCTGTGGTTTAGATACAAGCTTGCATTTTACTATTGAAATGTAGAAATCCTACAATGAAAAAGGTGAATATAATGCAACCTAGCACTGAGAGGTGCAGTAAGCTGTAGATCACCTGAAGAAAACGAATGCCCGTTTTGCATTAGTACCCCCAACTCAGCGCAGTTCGCTATTGGTTGACTGGCTTTTGCAGCTTTTCCTTTACTAAAAGTTTCATGTAACTGTTACTATTTTTATTACCTGTTCTGCTGTGATTCCAAGCGCAGCAAGTTGGCGCATAGACACAGCGTCATAACACTGTTGATTCCTGATTCGTTATAGGGTGAAGTTGCTGTTTGCATGGCTAGAACGACTCCAAAACAACAATCAGACCTGAAAAAGCAACGCACTTTGTAGCATTGTGTTAAATTCCAGCCACAGCCTTTCTGTACGTCTATGCAATGTAGTTCCCAGACTTCGCAGATTTCCTCCCATGGTCCAAAAACATGCAGGCTAGGTTAATTGGTTTGTTACGATTATATGCAAAAGCAATACTATCTGAAAGTGAGAAGGAAACAGACATAGGACCGTACTAGTTCGCTAAAGCAAGGCAAATTGAAAAATTAGCACCTTTATCCGTTAATTAGAGATCATATGGACAGTGCCGCCACCAGGGGGTGGCCATGGGTGGCCATGGCCACCCCTTGCCATGTCCTGGCCACCCCACTGGCCAGTGTAATTTGTAGCATCAGTTTAGCATTTCATCCCATCATGCACAGCCAGCAAGGCAGACGCTCTTCCTGACCTTCTATCAGGCTTTTATATGTATCTGCCAGTATGTACTTTCCTCTAGTAATTGTTTTGTTTTTCAATAAATTAATAAATGTACACCTTATTTCTAATATAATTACGCAATAAAAAAAATTGTTGTTCAACTCAAAATATTAACTGTACTATTATTGGTCTATGCACATCAGATCATTAGTAACATTAAAAACCAAACAATAAACCAAAAGATCTTAGTAGGTGTTTACACTTAAGTCTTTCTGATAGTTTTCTACAGGCAGGTTTACTACAACAGTAGAATACAATCCTGAAATTATGGCATTTAGTTTCAGTGTCACCCTAAAACTTTAAGTGGCCCCATCTGGCCACCCCTATGAAATATTTCTGGAGGCGCAACTGCATATGGGAGCAAAATTAAAAACTTGGAGAAAGTAGCAAGCCAGCCTTGAAATTTCTTGAAAAAATGTCAACCACTGAGGCTATTATTCCTTCTCTTTGGATGAACCTTTTACAGTATATGAAAACAAACGAGGCTTCATACTGAAGCCAGTGTGAAATTAAATTTCGATCAAAAGACATGATAAAAATCAAATACATTATGTAGTATTCTCTATTTGCAGCTTTCTGAGTTAAACATCAAGCTAACTTTTCACAGGCTAATAATAATGTCCGTTAACAAAAGCCCACCCATTGAAGTTCGTGCCTCGGCGTAGCAAATCAAAGGTGTATAAAGAAAACATTGATTTAAGTACAGTTTTCAACGATGGATCTATACAGTCTAGTCTTACACACTGGTCCAGATACCTGCCATCTCTTCTTCTACCCGAGGAGGCTTGTGGGTCCTGATAGATGTCGCAACACCAGTTAGAGCATTCAGGGATTTGTAGTATTAGTGGTGCATGTGCTTTCTACTAGTGGGCTACCTCTTGTAGACATTTAAAATGATCTTGTGTGCCAAATTTGGACTTTTGACCTGAGATTGACCCCTATGTCTGAGAAGGTTTATTTCTGTAATTGTCCTAAAAGTAAAGAAACAATACACTGAGTAATAACTCACATGTAACATATAACCTCCTAAATTGAGCAAATTGTTCCCTGAAAAATTATATGTTTAAAGAAGATTGATTCCACAAGACAGACAAAACGATTAGGTTCAGAATGGTGAATAAAATTAAAAATTTGATTTAAAATACATTTGTCTAATCGCAGGTGTAAAACACGTTGGTGTTGGAAACACAACCACGTGGGTGCTTGCTTCAAACAACATTTATACCAGTTTTCTGTCAACTTTTTTCCCCACCTGTTCTACTTTCAGTACAATCTTGCCGGCAGTGTGCGGAGACTGATATGTTGCTTTAGGCCAATCAAATCGGCTGTGCCCTCTGGCTTCCTCCTTACAACAATAGCATTAATGTCAGTTTTACTGCTCTTTGTTGTTGACTGACTTATCCAGGTCGGGAGGGAGGTTCAATTTGACGTTTTCAATATGTGGTGCCACAGAAAAGTCCTCCGTCACGTTAGGTGATAATTGTTGAGGTAAAAGCCAGTATTAAATGTGGTTAAACCATATTGATCACTTTGGTATAGTGAAAAGATTAAAATGTAACAGGATAAAGTAGGCGTAGTAAAACATGTTTGAAAAAAAAAATAGACAATGTTTTACTTCATATTGTTTGATTGATAATTGCAGAAAAGTAAAATAGAAGCAATACGAGACAAGACAAACATTTGGATTTGAATACAGAACCATCTTTAACCATTACAATGAAGCTTTAGCCATATATATATATATATATATATATATATATATATATATATATATATATATATATATATATATATATATACAGACTGTTATTTTCTCTCATAAATTTCTCACATTTTGTGTCTAGGGCCTTGTACATATGTAGCCGGGTATTAATATAACCAAATATCTCCCCCACATTGTTTTTAAAGATAAAATCGTACACAGTTTTTAGCCATCCACACAAACCTGTGTAAATTCACCACTGACCATTGTTTTAAACATGCCAGACACATAGGAGGCAGTGTAGCGCAAAGCTAAAACCTACGTGAGCCAGACTCTGACTGGCTGAAGCAGATTCCCTCCACAATCACACTAGCATTGAGTTTACAGCACACAAAAGTAAACAATACAACTGCATCAAACTAAATGGACCCTCAGTGGCTGAGATGGACTACCAAAAGGCTCAGGAAGGAAACCCAAACGGACTGCATGTAGTGATGCAACATATATGAACTTTATTCATTTTATTTTAAATGCTACCTGGATTGCATGGCTTGTTTTAAGATTTGATTGCTGATTACTCAATTGGAATTCAACTTAAATGCAAACAGTTGATGTTTATTTTAATTGTATATTTTCTGTTTGTTAAGAACATATTTCAAGACGGTGCCTTTATGTAGGATTGCATTTGGCGTTTAAGTATTGTACTAATGCAATTAGTCATATTTTCAAATTTCTTGTGAACTTTAAGCGTTTGTTTTATAAAAAATATGGTCTCCTACACCAGCAACATCTACCCTACCACCAGGCGTAGCCAGTTTTTCTGGAAGGAACTGTTATGCTCCTGTCTGCAACCATGTGCTCTTATTACTGGCTGTTCTGCTCACCTCCATTTAGTGGCAGATTGGCTCCACCTGCTCTGAGCTCATTACCGACATCTGTGACACCTGTTCTTCTGCCTACTTTTACCTGCCTCTCACAGCCAGTCTCTGCCAGATTATTGAAAGCCATTGTGTAACCAAACCGTCCAGCGTTACCAGATTGCCTTGCTAGTTGTGACCTTGCTTTGTGTGTTTGGATTTCCCTGCCTTGCCCCTGCGGCAGTCTCCAGTTGACTTCTGAATTCTGGATATCAACCTCATGCCTAGCCTATCGACCAAGCCCTTGCCTATCCTTTTGAAAATATCTGCCTGTCTCCACCTCATGGGTCTGATCCCTGCCTGGATTCTGGATTTCCCCCAGCTAAGCCCAAAACCTGCTCTGTTAACAACCTGCATCAATGCTGCCTGCTATGACACACTTAAGTCCTTGGATCCACAGACCAGTCTTGATAAGGTTATTGGCTTTTATTCAGTGCCATCACATCTACACTGAGTGTTACACAGCCACTAACCGCTCTCTATCTTCTCTACAGTGGTTCCAGTGTGTGTTCCCGGCAGTAACCTGACTGAGCTTGCTTTAATTATAAATAAATTATTATTTAACCCTTCCTGATGTCCGGCTGAATTTTCAGGTCTTCTGTCTGAGCATAAGAGGAAACCTTGCATAGGTCTCTATCCCCTTTGCTATGAAGCCCCTAAAAATATCTGGTGCAACCATATACCTTCAAAATTCACATAGGCTGCAGCCCCAGAGGCTGCAACACCACTAACAAGGAGGCATCGCACCAAGAAGACCAAGGAGCTCTCCAAACAAGTCAGGGATAAGGTTGCTGAGAGGTACAAGTGAGGGTGGGGTTATTAAAAAACAAAACAAAACAAAAAAGCTATCATCCTCAAATGGAAAACCCATGGTATAATAACAAACCTGCCAAGAAAGCCCCCACACCCTAGAACTCACAGACCAGGCAAGTAATGCATTAATCAGAGAGGCAAGAGAGAGACCAAAGGTAACCCTGAAGGCGAGGCAAATTTATTTGTATAGCACATTTCAGTACAAAGACAACACAAAGTGTTTTACATGATTGAAATGTAGGAAAATAAAAAAGAATAAAAGCAAGATGGAATAAAATGTAGAAAAATTTAAACAAAATAAAACGTGGTAAAAAGGAAACTAAAAACAAATATTAAAAACAGTTGGACCACAAACTAATGATGTTTCAGTAAAACAGTTTAACTAGAACAGTCTCTGCTGTGGAGTTCCTGCTCCACAGCAGAGACTGGAGGATCTGTCCTTAGAGCACAATAAACTGTAAAATCCATAGAGCTGGGCTTAATAGAAGACTGGCCAGGGGGAAACAAATTACTTAGTGTTAAAAATAGGTAGGCAAGTTTTGAATTTGCCAAAAAGCATGCAAGAAACTCCCCAAATGTATGTTGGAAGGTGCTTTGGTAAAATGAGACTTTCTGGTAGGCTGAGGGGGAAACAATAGTCTCCTGGACATATTGCTTCTGTTCTTACATTTTCCCCTGAACAATGTTGTGTCTGTTATAGATTGTAGTTGCTCTTCTGTTTGCTGTTACTTGTCTGCCTAATTTTTAATTTTTTTTTTTCACACGATGCAAGCATTGGAATCCAAAGTCAAATTCTTTGTTTGTCCCCACAAACTTGAATAAATAAACTTGATTCTGTTCCTGAAATTTTACTTTTTGGCCACCAAAGAAAACGCTGTCTGGCACAAACCCAATAAAATTTTCAGCAGCAGAAACTGGAGAACTGGTCAGAGTTGAGGGAAAGATGGATGCTGCTCAATACACCACTGGAGGGTCAAACCCTGCTGTGGAACAAATTGGATCTTTCCAAAATCTCACAGCTAAAGCGAGGGTTGACAATGAACAGGGAATACACATTTAGTAATGCTGACCACCTCAAGCCAAATCATCATGGTACTTATCAACATAAGATGCCAAAGACAGTATCAATTTCAATCTAATTATTTTCCTTATTTTGAGCTGTGTATGAAGTTGTCTCTCTTACAAACACACAAAGTGTGGTGTTGCGGGGCTCTAAGCTAACCTTTTGCTGTTAGGTGCGCCTAAATCACATTTAACACCTCAGTTTAGCAGGTTCACTTTTGTTTTGTTTGGCAATATTAGCTTGTAAATTATTAACAATTCGGTTAACATAAAATTCTTTATTTGAAGCACAATTCTACGAGAACTTGGTGGAAAAGTGGTGACTGTGCGCTCTCGATGCCGATGAAACCAAATCTGTCAAGGATACCTACCCATTTTTTCCCCTAGGAATGTCATCTGGGGCACAAAACATGATTGATTACTTCCCTAATTAGGGCACAACCTGTAGGGGACAATCCAGCCCTTGTTCAGCGAAATATGTCTTTTTAAAAGCATCCGTTTTCTGTTTGGCAAAATGGTAGACAACACTTAATATAAGGGTTAATGTCCTTGATCGAAGTACGCACCTCTGATTCAGTCATAATTATTTTCATTTTATTATTATTATTATCTTTGGTGCCAGTGTGTGTCTGCATTTTTGTGTCTATTTGCTGTGTGTAAAATATACAAAACATACTAAATGTATCGCTGAAGGAGGGTCATTCTTTATTTAAATTGATTTTGTCTCAAAACAAAAGATCTGGTGCATACAAGATATATTTTAAAGTGTTAAATATCTGGTCCATGCAATTGTATTTAGAAACAGCCCTCATAACTTCTGTCTTTGTGGTATTTTTGCTGAAAGTTTTCTTTAGTGACACTTTGGGAGCAAACCCCAAAGTATATTTTTTCCTGCAGCATCAGGGCAGAACTCCACCATGAGGCACATGTTAAGGCAGAAATGACAGTTTTGTGGAAAAATAACAAAAAATAAATAAATTCTGGACAATGTATAAATGTGTTTTGTATAGAAGTTTATAGCAATGTTTTTCTTCTCCTTGGCTGGTTGCACTGGTGCGACCTCAGATTTATTTTAGTCGCACCACTGAGAAATTAGATCTCATGTGCAACCAAATTAGTCGCACTCTGGAGCCCTGTGTTGCCTTGAAAGGATCGATCAAAAAGGCTTCTCAAGCATAATTACAATAAATGAGCAAATGCTTTAACAATCCAATGTGTAATAATACACTGCTCAAAAAAAATAAAGGTAACAATTAAACAACACAATGTAACTCCAAGTCAATCACACTTCTGTGAAATCAAACTGGCCACTTAAGAAGCAACGCTGACTGACAATCAGTTTCACCTGCTGTTGTGCAAATGGTATAGACAGTAGGTGGAAACTAGAGGCAATGGTTCTAAAAGTGGTGACCACAGACCACTTCTCAGTTCCTCTGCTTTTTGCCTGATGTTTTGGTCACTTTTGAATGCTGGCGATGCTTTCCCTCTAGTGGAAGCATGAGACGGAGTCTACAACCCACACAAGTGGCTCAGGTAGTGCAGCTCATCCAGGATGGCACATCAATGAGAGCTGTGGCAGGAAGGTTTGCTGTGTCTGTCAGCGTAGTGTCCAGAGCATAGAGGTGCTACCAGGAGACAGGCCAGTACATCAGGAGACATGGAGGAGGCCGTAGGAGGGCAACAACCCTGCAGCAGGACCGCTACCTCCACCTTTGTGCAAGGAGGAACAGGAGGAGCACTGCCCGAGCCCTGCAACATCCATCAGACCACAGATGTGCATGTGTCTGCTCAAAACGATCAGAAACAGACTCCATGAGGGTGATATGAGGGCCCGACGTCCACAGGTGGAGGTTCTGCTTACAGCCCAACACCGTGCAGGACGTTTGGCATTTATCATAGAACACAATAAGCAAATTCACCACTGGCGAATCTTCACTGATGAAAGCAGGTTCACACTGAGCCCATGTGACAGAGTCTGGAGATGGTGTGGAGAACGTCCTGCTGCCTGCAGCATCCTCCAGCATGACCAGTCTGGCAGTGGGTCTGTAATGGTGTGGGGTGCTGCACAGCCCTCCATGTGCTCACCAGAGGTAGTCTGATGGCCATGAGGTATAGAGAGGAGATCCTCAGACCCATTATGAGACCATGTGCTGGTGTGGTTGGTCCTGGGTTCCTACTAATGCAAGACAATGCTAGACCTCACGTGGCTGGAGTGTGTCAGTGGTTTCTGCAAGACGTAGGCATTGATGCTATGGACCAGCCGTTCCCCAGACCTGAATCCAACTGAGCACATCTGGAACATCATGTCTCTCTCCATCCACCAATGCCACGTTGCATCACAGACTGATCAGGGCTCTCCATTGATAAATTTTGTGTGATTTTGCTGTCAACACATTCAACTGTGTAAAGAATAAAGTATTTAATAAGAATACATCATTCATTCATATCTAGGATGTGTTATTTTAGTGTTCCCTTTGTTTTTTGAGCAACTTTAGAAAAGAGCTACTACAGCTGCAAAAACCCAAGAAAATGTATTTTTTTTAAAGAA
Organism: Fundulus heteroclitus; assembly: GCF_011125445.2. Taxonomy (NCBI): domain Eukaryota; kingdom Metazoa; phylum Chordata; class Actinopteri; order Cyprinodontiformes; family Fundulidae; genus Fundulus; species Fundulus heteroclitus. Next base: position 4,366,229 of record NC_046377.1, on the reverse strand, counting down.
ACACAGCTGTTATTCTGCAGAAATATGGTCACTGTCTTGCAATATGCAACCCGAACGGGTTGCAATATGCCACACTTCTCCATTTAGGAGTGCAGAAAAGGAGTGAGCTATCTGTAATTAAAAGAAATATGAGATAAGCTACAGTTCTCTTCAAAATGTATTATCTTTGTTTGAACTGCTTTTTTGTCCTGTAACTGTGAAGATTCTACTTTATTTAGAAATTGACATATTTTAAGCTAAAATATACATGCTAATGTTTTAGAATTACACTACTCAGTTGCACATGTCTTTTAATCCAGGTATGCTATTGTTAATAACTGGAAAGTTTCTTATGTTGAAAATTTGGCCCCTATCCCCTGGTCTCCAATTCTTATTTTCAGTTTTTTTGTGTGAATCTGCATGCTTCCATTTGCCTTTCACTTTGCTGCTGGTAGCATTTGTCATGAAACACTATCTAATAAATGCCATGAATCACCCAGTGACTGTGTTTCATTTTAAAACCTCCATATTTCCTCAGCTTCAAACTACATACGTATAGCTGTTTGCACTACCTGTTGCAGAAGGTATGTTGCTAATTGGACGTTTAACATTGTCTCAGGCCTCAGGCTTTTCACAACTCACTTAGCCCATAATAATCATTGTATGTAATTCACAATTTAAACAAACTGAAAATGAGTATCTGAATTCTCCAGTGTTTTGTTTTATGTTTTCTAAATAATGGACAAAATGCATCCACTCGTTTCAAGGCCACGGCTGAATCCAGAGCATTCTTCAATGTACACAAATGACAATTTAACCACTTTTAGTGTTTCAGAAGGTGGTAGTTAGTGCCAGAAAGCACCTTTGTCAAGTCAAACAGGGATGTCTTGCAAATGGACGAGAGCACAACAAAGGAACTTAGAATAAAATATAGAAATAATCTTACCAAACAACATTCAAATATGACAGCAAAAAAAAAAAAAAACACACAAAAACATTGACGTAAACACAAGGTGGCAAAATGTTTGAATGGTCTGATCGCACACTCCTCCCCTTGCCTGCACAGAATTTGTAGCACCGCCTAATCATTGTCATTACAGCTGTTTGAGAAACTGTTTCCAAACAGGCAATCAAAGCCTGTCTCAATAATTAGCGAAGGGGAAGACGTCTTTGTGAGCAAACAGCTCGTCTCCCTCCTCCCGTTGCCGGCAATCTGAAAAACACAAAATCAGATCCTTCTCCTGCGAGGACGCGCGCGGAAATCCTCCCCACGCGCTGCCGCACGCATGTGGTTCTCGGTGCGCGAGCTCCGTGCGTCTGCACAGGTTGCGCTTATTGTGCTGCCGAGACAGCTTGACTGCAAGAAACCAACTGACAAAAAACATTTGAAGCAGAAAAAAAAAAAAAGGGGGGGAAGAAAGCGTGCACGCACAACAACCTGTCAAGAGCGAAATGCCTCTAATTTTTCTGTCATCTGCCAGCCGTTTAACAAGACAAGAGCGCTCTGCCCCCACACTCCCCCTTTAAGCCACAAGAGACAGAGATGGAGAGGAAAGAGGAGGGAAAAACACAGGGATGGGAAAAAGACTGAGTAGCTGATATGTCTTTTTCCTGTCTGTAACCATTCCACTCATTTAACCTTTCTTCTTCTCCAGGTTGTGATCTATTCTCCGTTGCCTCCTCTTACCTACCTCAGACAGTGGAGGGCCAAAGTGTATATTTGTGTGTGTCAGGGGAGGCAGGGTAATAAGCACTTAGCCACTGGCCCGGTCTCTCTCAGACGAACCTCCTGCTCTCTGCCTCTGGCTTTCTCTAAAGGGGAACAATGTTTATAGTAAAGCTTCTGTTCACTTTAATACGCTACATTACTCTGATGCTTGCTGTCAGTTCACGTGAGAACGCAGCCGACGTGTGCGCGAGTGCAATCCTCGGCACGCTGGTTTGTAGATACATTTGGGCACAATTATGTCTACGTTTGCAGCAAGCGTGTGTGTGTGCGCTGTCGCTTCTATTGTCCTCACTCCTTCGATGCAGCCGAGGATCAGTGGAGACGGGGAGGATAGATGAAACATTTTCACTGTCGTGTGTTTAAAAGAACAACAGATGCTTTGTTCTGCTAATTAGCACTTAGCACGGAGAACAGCGACAGTGCAGTTGTGTGTGCTGGTAGGATTGTTATCCAGACTGAGCTGGAGCTAGAAGCGGGCCCACTTGGCTTGCCAAGTCCAATCTTGTTCACTCTCCACCAAATCTGCTGCTATAAGCAGGGTGGCAGCCTTACAAGACGTCGGACAAGTCCCTAATCCGACAATCAGGAAGAGACGAACAACGTCAGACATGAACTGCTCGTCAGCCGTTTTACAAATATAATTCATCTGTTTTTCAGATTTAAGGTCACTTTTATGGCCGGGTTGAGAATCTGACAGTTAAGCTCCTCCTCTCCTGTAGAGGAGCTGAGCAGCTCCTTTAGTGACAGACTTAGACATCCTGTCTGTAAAAAGGAGCGCTACCGCAGGTCATTTATTCCTGCTGCTACCAGACTATACAATGCTACACTATAACTGTAACCATAACAGTAATAAGTAATGTGCAATGACTAATGTGCAATAATCTAATTAATACACTGGGCCACAACCCGTGCAATAATCCTGAAGTAGTGACTTCTGCTGCTATCACCACCTGAACATATGTCAGTACACATGTATGTATGTAGGTGTATAGGTATATACAAATATATATATATATATATATATTTATATATATATATATATATATATATATATACAAATATATATATACAAATATATATATATATATTATATATATATATATATATATATATATATATATATATATATATATGTATGTATGTTTATTTATATATAGATATAGATCACTATGTAGGTAAATAAGACATCATATGCACATTCCTATTTCTTTTTGTATTTTTTTGTATCCTTTTTGATCCATTGTATATATGAAGATTCTCTGTATATAACTGAATGCACCTTTCCTACTCTGCAGCTTCTTGTATGAACCGATGTGGCAAGTGAATTTCTCCATTGTGAGATCAATAAAGCCTATCTTATCTTATCTTTTCTTAAACCGGCACTTTAGGTGGGAAACATTTTGACTTATTTTACAATGGATTTTATATCATGCATCTTCACGATTTTATACATCCTGATTTTGTTTCAACTTGTTCAGACAAAAGCTACCAACAGCACAAGTTTTAGGATGCAGCAACTGAGCACATTGTGTCTTTTTATCAGAAGCGACAACACCTGAAGTTCACATGCATATGATTTAGCACAATTATTTATATCCCTACATGTTTTTTTCCACATTTTCTACTTAAGAATACATGCTTTATATTGTTTTGCTAATAAAATCTGAATAAGAAAGCAGTGCATTTGGGTTTGGCTCCCTTTGTTGCGATTACCCAAGATAAAATCCAGCAGTTTTGTTATGGCCCGAGATATTTTTATGTGGGCAGCATCATAAAGACCAGGAAATGCACCTGACAAGTTAGGAATAAAGTTGTAGAGTAGGTTAAAAATAAGGTTCTGTGGTAAAACAATATCCACTGAAAATCTCACAGGAGATTTCAATACATCAAATGGAAAGAATATGGGACAACTCTCAAAATAAAATAAAAATCACGCTGTCCAGCTAATGTAACAGACATGGTGGGGAAAGAGAGCATTAATCAGTGAAGCAGTCAAGAGATCTATGGCAACTTTGGAGGAGCTGCAGGGATTCACAAGTCAGGTGAGAGAATCTTTCAACAACATAATTAGACAAAAACTGCACTAAACTAACTTTTATGGAAGAGTGGCAAAAACAAATCTATTCTTGAATGAGCACCATAGGAATTCCTCTTTACAGTCGGCATCAAATCAGGTAGAAGACAGGAAACATCTGGAAGTAGGTGCTGTGGTTGCATCAGAAATAGCTGGAACTGCTGGCCTACATGTGAAATGGACTTCTGCCGTGGATAGTTTTATCAAAGCATTTTGCTTATGAAAAGAACAGGTTGGAAAAGGAATGATTGGCACTGCCTCCTAGAGCACGGCCCAATGACCAAATATAGTCAGTGTGTGTTTAACAGAAAATAATAGGGGGACAGGGAAGCTGGTCAGAGTTCATCAAATGCATTGTAATTTTAAATACATCTCAAGTCTCCATTTACTGTATTCAAGCTGACTTATCCCTTTATTAGCACACATTTGGACTGGAAGCCTTTTCAAAATTAGTGCTTCTTTGTTCAGAATTGCAAATTATCCTTAAATGAGAGTTGTTTTGAAATAAATGGACAAGTAAATGGAATTCTCTAGCAAACAGATTCAAAAGTTTCAGAGCTATAACAAAGATATTTAGTTCAGTTTTTTTGTTCCAGTGGAGAACCAGCATCAGGTATACAGGTTAAGTTGTCTGTTGTGACACTTAATAAATCTAAAATCTTAATTTTTATTGACTGAACTAAAAAGCTCACGGTAGCTTTATTCAAGCCAAAGTGAGTCTTTTCAGGGTTCCCATTTCCTTACTTCTTTCACTCATCAACTGATTAACAATGAGCTTTGTCAAACAGAAAATCTGTGTTGGTTATAACTGAATGTAAAAAGTATTCAGCAGTTCTGCAGTCTGAAGGTAAGATTAAAGATTTTGGCTGCAACAAAGCCAACCAGCATAAAAATGTGACAGTTAATATTATAGTTGCAGCTTCAATGATTAAATGCAACTAAAATTCCTCATAATAACAACTTTTGACTTATTTTTTTTAAACAAAAACTGAGATGTGGAAAATGACTTCTGCACATCTTTGCATTGTCAAACAATCTGTGTGCCAAGCTCTTTGTTACGTGAAACATAAAAACCCTAAATAACCAGTTTTATTTGGCATCAAAAGGTCTGGAAAAGGATCCAAATTCTTTCCTTTTGTCCATTCACTTTAAAAAAAAAGAAAATCCATCACCAGAAACAAATCCCTACCTTAAAGCCAGTGAAAAAAGGGATACACTGACCTCCTTTAACTATTTTCTAATAAGTTACGCCATTTTTGCAGAAAAACACAGGCACCACCTCCAAATGCTCACATAAGGAAAAATGATGGGTAAAAAGATTGGAGCCAGCAGGTGAAATACATGACATGCTCTTTATTCCTGTATTCCAGATGCAGACCAGACTGAGATACAGGAGATAAGTGCAAAGATCAAACCAGTTCAGTCACGTCTGCAAGTTTTGTCCTTTTTTGGCCACGCAAGTACAACACCAGAGTTAGAGTAAGTCACAGTGAGCATAAATTAAGACGGGGAGAACAAGGCTTAGTTCAAGTAAACAAAAGGCTAACGCTGTCTGCTCCAATTCTGTCACACAAAACGATAAAGAGAGAGAGCAAGTGTGCATGTTTTAGTGTGTAACAAGTTATTGTAGTGTCATGTCCCCTCCTGCTCCCATTGTGCCCAGAGATGCTTGTGTCCTCTTCTCTCCTCTCATCTGACACTTAATCAATGCACTGGAAGTAGCCTTTCACACACAATCTAATTATATGGAAATGAAGGAAAACCAGGGGGCTCTGTGCCAAGTATCTGAACACACACACACACACACACACACACATGCTTTTACTTCCTCAAAGGTAGGAAAAGGGAAGCCTGTAGTAAATAGGTAGTTGAAAGTAAGTCACAACAGGTAAAAATGGTCTGTTAAGTGTTTGTCACATTAGCAGAAAGCTTGTAATTGTAGGTCTATTCGCAAACACCTTCAACTCAAACTGCCATATGTAAATTATTCTCCAATTCCTAATGGTTTCTATAATGCTTTATGTCAGTTTTGACTCAAGTACAGTTGTGATTTCGTGGTCTGGTGACTTTGTAATGGAGATATTTTACAACAGGTTAAAGTTATGTTATATTGAAAAAGCTTTATAAGGCCATTTAAAGTTATGGCACACATAGAGAGTCATCCATAAAGTGGAACTAGTCCGCTTTGAACACCTCGGATTGGATTGTCACGGCAGCATCTTCTCACAGTTATTTTGCTTAGAGAACGAGCTGTTGCTCTAACAGCGTGGCTGGAGAATGATCATGTCCCAGTGCCAGGCAAAATTTAGAATCTATTGTTCTCTACTGGCAAATATGGACAGCAGGTTTTATGTTATCTTCTCTCTTGCAGAGATATTGATTCATAAGGCTAGAATTACTTTTTTAATTAAAAGCAAAAACAATTGCCCTTTGGCATGTCTTTTTACTGTATATCAGCAAATCTCACATGGACCATCATGAAACATACTTTAATTTCTGCTGTTTATTAATTTTGCTGCATGAAATTTTGCCGCAAATTCCAGAGGTTTGGCCAGCATAAACAAGCCGGGCTGTAAACGTAAAGCTGCAGTTGCTGCTTCGAAGAAGCTCAGAGGATCACCGTTTAGTATGCTCTCCCATGCTCTCTGAACTCTTTGAAGGAGGCGGAGCATGGGGGGCGGAGCGTTCCTGGATCTGTTTGTGATTGGTTAGGAGGATGTAATGACCAATATTAACCCTACATGATAGGCTAGAATGCAAAAGGAAGAAAAACTTATTTTCTTTTATATATATATATATATATATATATATATATATATATATATATAACCCTATATTATGTATAGCCTATATTTGTGCACTTATACTAACACTAATTTCAGTTTGAAATGAATTTAACTATATCATGAAATGTTACTGTAAAATGTACTTTATTTTGAAAAACCATCACTGCCTAGTCCTTGTCTGGCTGTGAAGCTGGCTAGTGGTGCTCCGCGGCTCTCAGGAGAAAAAGAAGACTAGAGACGACAGTCCAGTGTCGCCCATTTAGCGGATTTCCTGCTATATTTAGGTTTTCAGACTACTCTAGCAATTGTCTTTCAAAAGTGTGTGCCTCTGGTATCTGTCTTTTTGGTACAGTTTGTTTTATGTGGTGTGGATTGAGACAAGATATTAAAATTTTTAGTTCCAAACACTTTTTTTTTTTTTTTTATCGTGGCAAAAGCTCTCCTGCAGCCTGGGTCACAAATGTATGAAGAAATATGCAAATTCAATGATGGCAACTTACTCACACAAAAAACACCACCACAATTTTTAAAAATCCTAGAGGAAACCCTGTTTACTGAGTGTTTAATGGTAAGTGATGTGACTCACCACTGGTCAATATTTTCCCTAACCTTAGTAGTGGGTTCTGGTTGCTATATCCCTTCAACAAACCTATGGTGTTCTTCAAGTTATTTTTGTGGGCAGTCTCTACCGCTCTGAGGATCATTGATTTAAAGTTATTTTTTTAGAATCTTAACAAGTCAACTGTATAGAAAGGCGGTTCCGGGACTGCAACGTCTGTCTGCAGGAGGCTGCTCAGAGTAATTTTGGTATGATCAGAGGTCATGATCTGTCATATTTTGTAAGAATCACCCAGCCCAGAGGTCAGAATTACCATAAACAGATATGCAATGGTAGGAGTGATGTTTATGGGTACAAAAAAGTAAAGTAGAAATGAACAAAATGGCAATGCGTGGGCATGAACTGACCAGGAGCCTTTGGCAGCACACTTCTGCCTACATAAGTATGTGCAAATACACACAGATAGTATTTTTTTTTCTTTACTCTACAGTTCTTTTCTCCAGATTAATGCTAAATAACCATAACACTTGTATTAATTTTTTGTGTGTGTGTGTGTGTGTGTGCGTGTGTGCTTGTACTGGAGAAGGTTGGGATCAGGGTTAGGCCATAGAAAGACTTCCATTAATTTTCAAGCCTTTGGAAGTCAAATGAAGTAGAATTATGTTTAACAATTAAAGGATAATTATAATGAGTAAATGATAATAAGTTACAATTCTGTAGACCATGTGGGTTTGCCTGTATGAACACCTGCCACACAAAGACTGGGTAAACCAGATATTTTATCATGGTGAGTGTTGTGCAACAATAGGTTTGCTTTGGCAATAAATTACTATTAATAAGGGCTAACAGAAATTATTAATAAAGTTAGTAATTTTATTCAAAATGAAAACAACCGGGCACCACCACATTATCAGCAATTAACAGCCAAACAGCTCTCAGTCTCTTTCACTTATAATTTTAAGGAAAATCTGCCTGGTGAAGTGTGGTATTATGGAACAATAGATAAAAAGTGAATTCACACCCTGCAATTCTCATAACAGCATGTACTGCAAACATATACAGATTAAACACAAGTTATCTCAAAATACACAAATTTATTAACAATATACTTACAAAACAACTTCCAGTTAAAATGTTTTAGTCAAGAAACTCTTTAAGTAGGCTAGGAACGTCCAAACTCTTTAAAACTCCAAAGTAAAATTAAAAGAATATGTGCAATAAATAAACTACTGAAAAATTTGTTAAAATGAACAAAAAATAAAAGCAAAAACAATAAAACAAAGTGACATCACAGTTTATTGCGAATATGTATGTTTAAATTTGTTTTTGAGAAATTTAGAAAGGCCAATTTAGCTTTACTAGCCAACACACATCAACAGTTGCTAGGTGTTCAAACAACCAGATCACAATACAAGTCAGAAGACAAGACGTTTTAATAAAATAGTGCCTTAAAAAGAATTTGGTGTCGTCCGAAATGCAGCCTAGAGAGCTGCAGGCAAACAGGAAGCAAGCTGCTGTGTCTCAGGTCTTGTCGCACCGTGACGTCACGGAGATTGCAGCTGTGACTCCTCCTCCATGGAAGCCGGCATGAAAATGGTTTAATACCGTGCATTCTGAGATTCAGTCTCCTCTGTTCTCTTTGTGCATTTCCATCCTTGTTCCCTCCCAAGGCTGATCCCAACAGCGAGTTACCATTTTCCAAAAAGCAACCCTCTGAAATCAAAGACCCAAAGTTAACTCTGAAGTTTCTAAGCCACAAATCCCACCTTATTGTAAATCAACTCACAATATGGAAATTTAAGCAAGATGGAAGCGATCAGGATTGAGAAAAGTAATGTGACAGCTGTCAGTGAATCATATGTCAGCTCAAGTACACAAAACCAAATATACTCTCTCTCTCACACACACATACACATGTCAATTAGAGCCATGCAGAGCTGAGCGGTACTGAACTGATTGGGTCACATCTTTACCCCCTGCAGCCACTGTCAGCAACAGACCACATATACAGTGGACATCACCTGACAGACAGTGACATGCACAGACATACACTAATCACACAAAAAGTATGCATCGCAGGGCTGGGACTGGGTGCCCATCAGGAAAAAATAAATAAAACACAAATAATGCTGCTACCAGATGCATCTGAATGCCAGAAACACCTTAGTTAGATTAGCTTTTCACTTCAACATATGGTTATACTACTAATGCTAGTGAAAACGATTGACTCTTTACCCCAAAACTAGAACATCTGTTTTGGAATTATCTTCAAAACTCGTAATGGAGGGATCAAATACCTGGCCCGGTTAATATAAATCTAAAAGTAAATGAAAAATCCAAGATGGGTTTTTTTTGCACTTAATTTAAACAATTATTTGCAGAAAATAAAGCAGTGTACATCAAACAGAATGGGATCAGACATTTATTCTATCTTCTGTTAAACACAGATCACAAACCCTAAGATCAAATAATCCACCTACTTTTGACAAATGATTCAACTTTTTACCTTGAGGGACACCTAGATTGTACTGCATTGGTAAAGTGTTATACAATCAGGTTTATTGAATTTAGTTGATATATGATGATATACTACTTATACAGAGACAGACGTCACCTGTCTGCAGCCATTTTTCTTGTCACATCAGTAACAAATTAATGTCCCAAAGCTACATGAAAACAAATGAAACCATTATTAAAACACTAGCACTTTGTTCTGACACAGTTCTGCAATATAAAGGCCAAAAGTTCACATGAACTGCTTATAAAAAGGAGGAATGCAATAATTTGAAGCTTTTAAAGATGCATCAAACTAGTTGTTTTTCTGGGTAGAGTAAATTTGCAACAAAAACATTTAACTGGGTAGACATGTTTGAGTTCATCGTGGATTTATTCAGTCAGATTTATTCAAAAAGAATCAACTGAATAAATACATCCTAACCTATACATATTTGAATAAATGATCTTCATAAAGTTTCAAAGAAACCACAACATTTCTGCCATCTGCTTCTGGAATAGTTTTCTCCATATTTGGCCACCAAATGGTAACACTAAATTTAAATTGGTTGTTTCCAGACATAACTTCCAACTAAAACTCATTCATTTTACAATGTGTTTAATCTTGCCAGCTGTGTCCAAGGTTAAATCATCTGGCTGTGGATTTTAGTTGAAGATGAAAAATATGGAGGTGGATCCTCTTCCTGATTGATTCCACTTTGCACGACGCAACAATTTCACTGGCAGCTAAACGGAGCCCTTGGAATGACGCTTCCACCACCATGATTGGCAGTGTTCTTAAGTCTGAAACACTCATCAAAACTCCTCCAAACATACTTTTATTAATTGTGGGACAAAAGCTCCACTGTCGTTAAGTCGGGCTTCAAGATGAGAACTTTTGAGGCATGAGCTTTTTTCGGTTTTTATGGTGGGGTAACCCTCCCTTTCCTGGACCATGGTACGTTGGGCTTGCTCCTTTGAGGTTTCCTGGATTCTTCTCGGTCAGTCAGAACAATTTCGTCTGGCAGTAAGATGTGTAAGATGGTTAAAACTTAGACAAAACTTGGTGTACTGCCAGAACAACAGCCCAATCATCCAATCAAAACTCAATATGGAACAACCATAGAGGGTTAGCAATGTAAATGGGCTAAAGCCAGGGTTAAAATAATTATTTGGGGGGAAAAAATCAATGGTTTAAGATGGAGTTATCTCTACAGATTTTAAGTAGTTCATTCACAAAGCCATGTTGAAGCTCACTATTAGAATAACAGAAATCAAAGAGTAAATCGCAAAAAGAGAACAAAGACACAACACGTGAAGAATTAAAAGGATGTGGGGAAACAGAAAAAGGAGGGTTGTGTGAACAATACAACAAAAGACATGAGGAGTTTAAGGGAGACCAAGCGATAGATCGTGACAAAGTGATGAAGGGTGTGCTCGCACATGTGTGTATTCATGATGAGAGGTTTCTGATTGTCTTGGCGTCCCATCAGGTGGCATCAAACCCGTGTGCGGTGTGGAGGGGGAACTACAAAGTGGATCCCGGGGCCTGCAGAAAGAAGCCTTTTTGATCACGCTAATTAAAAGCCATTTTGTTTAAAACAAACAGACACAAGTCTAATTGGCTCTTTTCCATAAGAAAGGGAAGGATGTTGAAAGTGGAAGAACGCATCATGAAGGGAGGAAGTGTGTGTGTGTCTATGTGACAAGTACTGGTGGATCAGCGCTAAGTAAGCTTGGAAGCCTACACCCACACACATTTTGTTACATGACCCACTACTGGGGATTGTCTGACTACAGAGTAAATGTCTAGATCACAGGTGGAGAACATGTACGGTATGACGTTAGGTTATGGGCACATTTCAATGTCATTTCATGTCACACTTGTTTTTTTCTTGAAGGCGTTTAGCCATTAGCTTTTTTCCTACTTTCTAAACTAATTTCAGCAAGCCACTAACAGTCACTATTCAAATTAGCTATGGGTAGTGCAGAGGAATTCATGCTGCATTAAAGTCAATTAAAGAAATGGTCCACATTTTTTTTTTTTTATTTTGCTCCTCAAACGTTCAGTTAGAAGAATATGTGTGTCTGTTTCGGAGATTCAGATTTTGTCTTTTGTAAGACAAAGAGCAGATCTCAAGGCTACATGAACGATTGGTCTTCATTTATCAAATGTGCGTACATTGGAATGCCTTGTGTGTATTCATTTCAAAGCTCTTTTTAAAAGGAATAATAATTGGGATCTGAGTGTAAGATATGCTTAGATTAGGTCTCATTTCCTGTATCCAAGTTTATGACAGGGAGGACTAACAGTCAAGGGGGGAGGGAAGGGGGGGTCATTGTGTACTGGAAGATCATTATTTCATACCTGTGCACACTTATGTTTAGCAGCACAAGACTTCTAGTGGTACATTTATAGAGTTTGATTTAATGTTTTGAAGAGTGACAAGACGGTAAAGGTCTTGAGGCTATCAGACAAGAAAAACATCTGAATATCTAACTGCCAAATACGTTTTTCCAGCAAGAATGCAAAAATAAATGTCAACGATGTGTAATTACGTACATTAAAAACTACGTTTTCGGTTTTGCTTCAGTCTTTTCATCAATACTCTTGCTGTGATGGTGTCACTTTAGGGTCTAAAACTTCTTCTTTCACCATTTTTCATTCATATCTTTGCAGTTTTGTGGGCCACAGAAACTATGAATAAATAGGGGCATGGCACGTAAATAAATATTTATTAACATGTGACTGTTCTAATGCTAGGTCACCAGGATTTATGAATTGCATTTGGAGCTCGTCCCATGTTAATTTCCGCACCCAAATCTACATTAGTCTTCAATAAATGAGGCCTATTGTGAGGAAATTCCACTATCAGAAATGCAACTGAGGAAATTACATAAACAAACACAAAGAATAGGTTAATTGTCGAATTTAATTTACTCCCCGGTAATTCTCTTATAAAACAAGTCATATCACTGCAGTAACATACACATTAAACATGTGAATGCACATACAGAGGCAAACACCTGGAACTAAACCGGGACCAAATTGTCTCATCACGCCTATGAGTCATCAAACCATGGCCTGCAGCTTGTTCGGTTGGTTTCACATAGTCCCACTAAAAAGCTAATCTTAGTTGCACTGTCTAACAAAGATTCACCACTAATGAATTCTGCATTTAGAGGATGTCAGAAACAATAATACGCTTTCAACACTCCAGATGCTGTCCCTACAATAATAATAATAATAATAAAAAATATTCTTTTAAATCCCACCACCTCTTCCATCAAGTGTGACATTTTGTCACACTTGATGGAAAAGAACAACAAATCAAACACACACAAAAAGACATCTTTGCTTTACACATAAATTACAAAACATGTCTTTCGCAGGTTCGAGTTTGCAACAATGAAGAAATACGCAGGCTGTTTGGACGAGGTAACAAAACCACTTTTAACAATGTGTACAATGCAGTACATTAGATAAGCGCTTCGTTGTATAGCTACAAGATATCTTCAACTGTCTAACATGACAATAGGACTGCTCGGAGCTCATTATGACAAGGCAACACGACGTAACAGCACCTGTAGACTGTGATATGAGCTGTAAACTGCACTGAGGAAAAACAAGAGTGAGCCGAGAGCAAAAAAAAAGAGGTGGGAGACGGCTTTTTATGCAACGCCATTTGAATTTGGACGGCCTGACAATGGAGCTGTCAACAGGTTCAGACAAACAACCTTTTGTTTGATAGATCATTGGAGAAATTCCTGGTGCTGGAAAAGGGATGAAGCTCAGAAAACAAAACGATACAAGAAGTTCTGAAAGGCCAAACAAGAGCTGATTATTAGTGAAATCTAACTGTACCAAATAGACACAAAAGAAGAACTGAAAAGTTTAATATATGCAAACACTACTAGAGAACAAATGTAGAATAACGGGGGATTGATCTCCAGCCTGTATCTAAATAGCTTGAACACAGAGAACAAGCTTTGAGATGCACAGTGAACAGGAGAACAGGAGTTAAGCAATTAGAAAAAAGAAATAAGACCAGAGTGGATTTGGGAGTTTTTTTCACACGATCCACCTGAGGAGTAAAAGAGCAGGTAAGATGGTATTGCGCATGCTCAGTTATTAAAAAAAGGAACTTGGGTGTTTCTTACCTACATTTTCAGAAAAATCGTCTGCTATTTCTAAGACACTCTGAGGGACTGCTTCAGCTCCACTGTGTGGAAAGATCTTTGTGCTCCTCATAGGAGGACATTGACAGCATTACAGACTGCATCACGGACTACATTAACTTTTGTGTGGACAGCACTGTGCCCCTCATGAAGGTGCAGTGTTGCTACAACAAGGCTTGGATCAGCCTTGAAATAAAGACTTTCCTCCAGGAGAACAGCCTAGTTGTTTGTGAAACAACTACAGGTGCTGGGTTCCAGGTACTTGGAGATTCACTTCCATACTGAAAGCCCATATTTTTATCTTCAGCTACCACATTATACATGTCGGATTAAATAATACTACATATAATTCAGCGAAGGTATCAAGGTGTTACTTTATTGTATCTGTAATACTATATTGGTTGTGCTGTTCTTTTTACATCTTTCTTTGCAGGTGATGAAGCAGACTGAAGACGTTTTATCATTCTCTCCCTTTTATGTCCTCTTTCTTTCACCTTTTCTCCTTTTTTTCATGTTTTTCTATTCCTCTTCTATTTTTTTTATTGTAGTGTCCATATATGAAATACTCCCTGCATGAATTATGATAAAACTATTTACATGCATGAATCAAGCAGAGCACTATGGCAAAAGCCGTACTGCTCCAGTTGTGAAAATAAAATCTGTTGGGCTCTTTTTGGCATTAAGACAATAAATCTTATTGGCACATTGCCAGACAGGACACTGTATAAAAAAAACAGTACCTAGGCTGAATACAGAATCATATCTATTGTCACGTTACACAGCTAGCAGGATTGTAAGGGAGGTGTAAAAAGAAAGCATTGCAGCATTAAGTGGCATCTTTGGGTCTCCATCTCCATTTCATGCCATCTCCAGGTCCGCAGGTTATTAGGAGCCATGTCAGGAGAAAGCTTTTTTTTGTGCTACCATTACAAACATGTTGAGTTTACTAAACTCTGATGAAACTTTAACTGGAAACGTGTTTTTATAAAATGAGACTAAGATCACGCTTTTTCTGCAGCAACCACACCAAGGGGATTTGGAATTTGAGCTAAATATGATTATTAATTAATTAATTTATTTATTTTTTAATCAAAGTATAACATTTAACCCAGGACACCCAATCGTCTAGAGAAACTGTGCAAAGAAGAAAGGTCAAGGAGCTCCATTTCTGTATACTCCAACCTTGTAACACAATACAGGAATATAACGTTCTATTTTATTGATATATTGGATTCTTCTTTTGTGTGTGTGTGTGAGATTATGAAAAGATCATTTATTTTGAGAATGTTTACCCATCTTTGCCGGGGGTGCTAATAAACATGGTCAACATTATGTGTAAAGAAGCAGCCTGTGATCTTGGAAATTTGATGGTGCCTGTTGAGATGATGCCAATAAGGTCTGAGACTAGTTGAATATTTTCTGTGTTTCTTGCAGAAAAAGATTATTGTGGCTGGGAATATTGGGATACTAAAGCCAGGGGTATTAAAGTGTGCAACATATTCGTGACAATAAGCCTAAAAGAAAAAAAATGGTGGCAAACAAGGAAAGCAGGTTGATCTAATACTTATTTGCCCTTCACCTTCACAGTCTAAATCCTCATACCTTGACCTTTTCTCATCACCTGTACGCCACATTTCAATGAATCACAAAGAATGAACAAGAGAAATTAGGGAGGAATTACATTTGCTTTTAGTCCATATGATATATTATTAATCCAATTTTGCATCGACCCTTGATTTTCTTCTCTTTTTTTTAGGTTTCGGAAGGGAGGGGGGGGGGGGCTGAAAATCACATTGAGCAAATTAATGAGGTAAACGTAATGATCTGAGATGATCAAAGGATATCAGTGTTGGGCAAAGTATAGCCACCAATTAGTAAAACAAGCACAGGAAAGGGACTAAAATATGCACCAACGTGCTTGATGAAAAGACAGGGTCAGAGAGAATGGACTAATTTCACAAATGAAACGATGTGAACCAAGACAGGCGAGCGTGCGTGTGTGTGTGTGTGCGTGTGTGTGTGTGTGTATGTGTGTGTGTGTAAAGAGGAGGTGGGGTCTGTATGCGGGTCATGTTTGGATCCCCCCTGAGTGTACGAGCAGGGAATGTGTTAGAGGTCCCATAAGAGCAGCAGGAGAGGAGCTGGCTTTACTTTGATAACAATAATAAGGTATTTTTTTTTTCCTCTCCTTACTGTCTCCTTTTTTTATCCTGCTTTGGCACAACGAGCACTGCTGTAGTCGTTTGATCCACGAAAGATGCTTGTTATGTTTTTTTTTTGTTTTGTTTTTTTCAAAAGTTTGATGCACAAAGAAAAATGCGGGTGGGGTGGGGAGGTAGGGTTTGGAAAGAGGCAGCCTCTGTCCAACTTGGACTTTGGTTCATTAAGGTAGCCTCTGGGGTAGTACCTCTTTTTTTTTTTTGGTTATTTTATTTTTCTTTTTTTCCGATTTTTTTTTTTTGTTTTGTTTTGTTTTGTTGTTCTAACCCTAAGGGAGGAAAGCTATGTGACTCGGTGATTGATTGCAGTTGATTATAAAAATAATATCTAAACTTTCAAGCACAGACTTACATTAAAAAAATGGGAAAATACAATGGTTCCTTAATGGAAAAAAGTCTGTCCTCTGTACTAAACTTTGACATGCTGTAAAATTAGATCAAATCCTTTGCTGGACTTTATTCTGAACAGTCATGGTAAATTCTCTTTGTGGAAAAACTATGTCTACTTCAATGTCCAACAGCTTGTAAAGCCCTTTTAGGAGCAATAACTCAGCACAGATATTTACGTTTGTCCTTTTTAAGACACTCGTTATAAAGTATGTCACTTTAATACATCGGCAGAGATTTGTTTTTGCACAGTGCTCTCAAGTTCTGGACTTTGACTGGACTCTTCATTATTTTCTTCTTCAGTCATTCGGGCTTTGTATTTGCATTGTCTTGTTGTATGACCACATTTTGATCAACTTTAGGTGTGAGATAAAGGGATTAAATTTGACTTGAATTATTTATTTATTTATTTTTACATTCAGACAACTTTACAATCAACTCAATGCCTGGAAAACAAGTCAAAATCATTATCCCTCCACCACTGTGCTTGGTATAACATCTTTGTACTGATGTGCTGTGTAATGTTTTCATCAAAAAGAGTGCTTTGCATTGTGGGTAAATACAAAAAATTACTTTTTTTCCCTCATCTCTCCTCTGACAATATCCCAGTACTTCTGTGAGTGATTTAGATTCAATTTGGGAAATTTCTGTCTTTTCCTCCAATATTCTTTCAAGAGAGATGGTTCCCTTTTCAGGCAGCTTTTTCTTCAATTATGCTTTTTTAAACTTCAATATCTAAAATGTTAGATAGCTGTTGCAGTCCCCAGAACAGAGTCACTGGCTTTAATCCTACGACCCAAACAGATGTTGGATGACATTGCCCTCTCTACAACAAACTTATAGAAGATATGCATCTCTGAGACACCTAACGGCTGGAGAGTCATGTGAGTATTTCTGCAGATGACAGGACTCTGACTCGTTCTGAAGATCTGAGGTGAAGAAGCCTCGGCAGATCGAGATGGCTGCTGACTCGGCAATGCAGTCAACTGATTCAGGTGTTTTAAAGCAGAGATGCATCTAAGGTCATTAAGGACTAATGGGTGAGCTTTCTTTGGTATCAGAACAAGAGACAATGTCTTCCACAATGCTGCAACCTTCTGTGGGTCAGGCTAAGGTTAAAGAGGTGTTACAGAACCCCCCAGAGCTCCTCTGCACAGACATTCTTGAGTCTGTACCTGCCACCCTGTTCCTGTTCAGTCTCTCCAGCTGCCTCTTCATCTGACTTATTGAGGCTGACAGGCAGGAGGGGGATGCAAAGATGTAGAAGCAGAGAGATACATGGGCGGGTTGAAAGATAACACATTTGAGGTTTGACGGGAAAACTGTGGGTCAAGGGATGGTAAGATTTCACTTTTGCTGCAGGGAGGGGAAAAGAATCACAAGTTTGCTCCGGAACTGATCCTATTAAAGAATGCGTTCAGGTCATTGGCTTTGGAAAGACGTACATCTCTCCATCTTTTGCTTGAAGTCTGTCATTTTCTTCATCTCTTTTCTTGATAGAACATCTCTTAATCTTGACTTTAAATTGATTCTGTATACTCCTCAGTAATTCCCAGCAGTCTCTGGCATTTTTATTCTGGGCGTCGCAAACTGAAAAGTTTGGGAACCCCTGCTCTAGGTGGTAACACTTGATTAATCGATCAACTGTGCTTC
The DNA here is from genome assembly GCF_011125445.2 of Fundulus heteroclitus. Taxonomy (NCBI): domain Eukaryota; kingdom Metazoa; phylum Chordata; class Actinopteri; order Cyprinodontiformes; family Fundulidae; genus Fundulus; species Fundulus heteroclitus. Next base: position 4,348,171 of record NC_046377.1, on the reverse strand, counting down.
CATTCTTAAATAATAATCATCTTTATTTCTCATTGCAACACACATTCAAATGAAACTTGTCCTCTGCGTTTAAACCATCCCTTAGGAAGCAGTGGGCTTCCACTGTGCAGCACACGGATTAAGGGTCTTGTTCAGGGACCCAGAGCGGCCGTCTATGGGATTCAAACCCAGAACCTCCATTATGAAAGTGCAATACAAAACACATATCAACAAAGAAAAATGTGATTTAGTCTTTCACACAGCTTTTTTGTTTTGACTTCATCTTTTTTGATAATGAAATGCTAGAATCTGTTACATACTGTTGTAGGATAGGTTTTATTATGACCTGATACAAAGAGACTTTTTACCCTTTCCTTTGGTAGTCAAGTTGGTTCACATGTACTAAGTAATATTATTTCTGTAAGGACATGAGATTTATGCTTAAAAAATTCTAAGTTAGAGATTCTAGGCTAAAATGGTTTTGACCTGTGCAGAGGAGAGATAGAGGATTCAATGCAGCTAAATGTTCAACATAAATCTTAAAGGGAGGAGGAAAGAGGAAGACCACAGAGAAGGATCATGGATGTAGTAAGCAGCGTGAGGAAGGTTATTCACAGAAGTCAGAAAGTTGCATTTAGTAACTGGACTTACTAGATGTAGAGTACTAAAGTCTACTTCCTACATTCTCCACTATAAAAAAATAAATGTTTCACCTAAAAACACATCATACGTTTTAATTTTGGTCCAATCAAAGCAAGTTGTCCTGTTTCCCGTAGAGATGAACGTGTACATATCACTTCAGATATTCAGGTGAAAATGTCCATTTGATCAGAAGGAAAATGTTATTGAGTTAAAGTAAGTTCCACTTGTCATAATCTGATAGAGATTATTGGGCAGAACTGTTAGTGTAATCTATTGAGTGAACAATGCCTATGTTTCTGATGAGCATGGAACATGCTTGTGGCAAAATTATGCAAAGTTAGCACAGTTTACACTGCTTATATTGAAAAACATTGTTTTTAAGAAGAGGCAGCCTTCTCAAAGAACTGATGGATGACTCGAAGAAACAGAACTGATAAACATGACTATGGAGATTCTAAAAAGAGAAAGAAGTCTCATTAGTCACTGCAATTCTATTGCATTGCAATAGTGGCAGTATGTGGGGATCGAACCAGGAGCCTGAATGAAGCTCGCTGCTCTCTCCAACAAAATGACTTCTCTGCATGTCTTATTTTGCATGGCTCCTTTGAGCAGCAGAAGTGTAAATTGCCCTAATTCTCCAACTATGATATGCGGTGGCTGGGAATTCAACCCAGGTCAACTGCTTGGACGGCAGCAATGCTCACCACTATATTACAATCAGCACAGGAACAAAAAAAAAAGCTTGCATTGTTAAGGAAACCATGTTTTGTTAAATCATGACGATGCCATAACGCTATGTTTAGAAAGCTAAGCAGAAGATAAAGAGGTTTGTCTACTGCCAACCAGCAGCACTACTTCTAAACTGGTGATGGGAGAATTAAATTTAGCAGTACTACTGGAATTAAGCATAAAAAGAATGACAGAAAACAAGCTTCGAAGATAAATAAAACCCGTATCTGGGTAATCTGGAAATTAAGTTACCCATCTTGTTTAAGATGAACAAAAGCATGTAACACAGAACTCAAAAGTGCTTCAAAGTACTTCACTTAAATTTTCGTAAAGCTGGAGAAATTATCTTATTTCCACTCAGATGGTATATTTCACCTTAAGTCACACAAACATACTTTGATTTAGCAAGAAGAGAGGAAGATGTTCCACGTTGCGAGATTTATTTGCAGCCATCTGCCTTGTAAAAGATCAACACCCTGCTAAAGCACCGACACTCAAATCTGAAGATTTCTCATCTGCGCCGTCTGATACACAGCACATGTATGTAGACTTGAATGCATTTGTTTGTGTGTGTTCTAAGGAGAGCACATCTCATCAGAAGCATTGTGAAGGAACACATCGAGAGAGTGACAGATGTCTCTCTCCATCATACTCTTACCTGCGTCTAACAATGTCTCTCGCTCTGTGAGCCTCCGGATATCCAAAACGCTCACACACACACAATCATGTGACAAACAAGCCTTGTTTGTGTGTATTTGTCATTGCACGGTGCATGTTCGTGTTTTCATCACTGTCTAAAACAGAGCGGAAACCAATCCCTGATGCTAGGGACTGATAACATCCACTGCTGCCAAGCTCCCACAATAACAAATGGTGGACAGCTTCTGATGCTGGGCAACTGTAAACAGGAGACGGCCTTCCCATTCAGAGCAGATACAGCGCTGATCGAGAAGATCGCAACTGGTTCCTCAATTAAAGCAGTGCAAGAAAGTCGGAAAACACAAAAGGTTTAAGAATTTATGCATATTCTGCTGCAGCTGAATATGCCAGAAGTACAGACGTATAGTGTAGATAGTCTTCTGTATTGTAACAGCCAGGACTAAAATACACTAGTAAGATGAGTTTATGCAGGATTCCTTTGCAGCTCAACAGATTTGACTTCTGCATCAACATCAAACTCTTTTTCCTCAGTATATTCACAGAAAGTGAGAAAACTGCTCATCAGAAATCTTAGTAAATGAATCACCCTGACTGTTAAAGTTGCTTGCATAAGCCAACCAGGCAGCACTTGATAATGGCAGGGTCCACCTGACGTGCAACTTTCAAAGCTGGCTACAAGCTTTATTTTTATTAGAGCATTGCTAAAATATGTAATATTCTACACTGGAGGTTTTATATATTTCATTAAAGATTTCACATTCCTTATGAAATGTGAATCCAAGATTTGCAAAAACGATATTGTACAAAAACATTTTTATATTTTTGCATTAGGGGGGTTATTATTGATATTTATTCTGGTAATATAATTCAGTGTATAAAATTTGTGAAACAGAGAAAAAACACAAGACAAGTTGCACATTGTGTAATAAATGTCGTTCCATTGACATAACATTGTCCACTGTTTACTATATTTATTTGATGGTGCTTGCCAAGTTGTTTTAAGCTTTCAGTATCATACACGTTTTTTTTTTTCCTTCATCATTTTTAGCCTGCAACTGGATGGACAGGTTATTTTTGCAACAGTATCCTGCTGTAGATGTTGCTGAAAATTAGCCGCAGCAACAAAATTTTACCAGTTTACCAATTACAGATAAAATGAGAATTCCTTTAATATCCCTCAATGGGGAAATTTGGATGTGGACAGTGGCAAACACACACAATTATTAGTGATGAGAAAAGAACGAAAAATACAAGGAAAATAAAGTAAACTGGCTGATCTAAAGTTAGCTCTAAATAAAACACCAAGAGTGTAATATAAGGGTAAACAAATAAATTGACCAAAGGAAAAACAAAGTTATTCGATACTGGAAAAATAATTCAGCCTATAGACCTAACACACAATAACAGAGTATGCAATATTTCCATACGTACAATTTCCTTATACAATATGAACTATGTATCATAGTCCAGCAGCATCCCAGCTAAAGTGTGTGTAAGTTACTTTAGTATTTGGGTGCCTACACAACGATTTTTGCATGATGTAGACGCTTATCCTTGCATCTTAGAACAGCGTCAGCAGTTAATGGCTGGATCTGAACCTGCGCAACATTTTGTATTATTTAAACAGATATTATGTCTGTTGGGAGCAGCTAGGATTTTAAAGGCTGGCTGCAGCCGGGAGGAACGATCGACAGAAGTGCTCCTTAGAGCATCTGGGATGAAGCAGTCTGTCACTAAAAGAGCTCTCCAGCTCTGCAACAGCTCTGTGCATGGGCTGGGAGGTCAAAATGGCAAAACTTCAGGTGGTCCTCAATTGCTGTTGCCAAAGGGGTCTTTATTGCCTCATGTCGGACGCTACAGAGCACAGACCGCTGACTATAATCAGTGTTTTTGGACATTTTTCCTCGATAAAGGAACTACTATAGTGGTTAGTAGTTGGATGGCATAGTTTTTGGGTGGCGTTGTTGGCAATTCACTTTCAGTTCAAAGGTTATGTATATAGCACAATAAAATACCCTCAGCTGACCAAAGTGCTTTACAGTGGTTACTGTATTACTGATAGAAAAAAGTATAGAATAAGAAAAACGACTATAGCAATGATATAACAGTGAAGATAACAATAAAAGTAACAAACCAAGGTATAAACCGTTTCAATTTCACTTCGGTTACATTAATTTCCCAATTCTGGGATCAATAAAGTACATCTCTCATATCATATCTCATCTCAGCTAGTGTTGAAGACCACGGAGAATAAATGTATTTTCAGTCTGGACTTAAACTGATCTAAGGACGGAGAAAACCTGACAGACAAAGGGAAACTATTCCAAAGTCTGGGGGTTGCCACAGAGAAGGCTCTGGACTTTAGCCCGGCTTTAGGACCAGCCAAGAATAGCTGGTTGGCTTACTTCAGAGCTTGGGGGGGGGGGGGGAGCATAGCGCTGCAACAACTCACTAAAATAAGACAGACCCAAAGAGTTTAAAAACTTAAAAACAATCAATAAAATCCCTAATTTCATCGAAAAGCTGACGGTGAGCCGATAAAGAGAAAACAAATCAAGGGTTCTGGTCAGCAGCTGAGCTGCAGCATTTTGAAAGCTCTGTAGACGCTGCATGGATCTCTGGTCAAACCCTATATACAAAGTCATCCAAACACGATGTTATAAATGAGTGGATTGCTCTCTCAAAGTCAACCCGAGGAAGATAAGATTAAATTTTTGCAATAGTCTTCAGCTGGAAAAGGCTGGCTTTGATGACAGTGCTGATGTGCTTATCAAATTTAAACAGGGGATCCACGGTCACACCCAGATTTTTATTACAAAAGGGCAGCAATATGAGGACAGAGGACCAATCACACTGTAATGTCCATGCAAGGGATTACTTTGTCCGAAGACCAGAACCTCAGTTTTATCGTTATTTAAGTTCAAAGTATTTAATCTCAACTATGCCTGTACCTGCCTAAGACAATCCTGTAGTATTCTTACATTTTCCTCCAGTACTACTATGGGTTTGACAGTAGTTCACTCCACAGTATCCACAACAGATTTGACTCCATAGATATGATTAGTTAAGTTTGGGCTTTGATAGGCAGTAGTAGGAAATGTATTCAGCCTTTTTTACAAGCATTTTTAAAATTATTCCTGTTTATACAAATGATTTTCTATTTCTTTATACAAATGATTTTCTATTTCTACATGTTTAAAGTTTAACTACTTTCATTCAAACTAAGAGTTCCTGTTATAGAAAACACGAAGATGTCTAAACTATGCAGCTTTAGTTTCCAGTTCTTACAAAACAAGCTGGATGACATTTCCTCTGTATTTTTCTGCCCTAAGAGTCGGGATGGCACTTTATGCTACTACCTGCACGTGCTTTTTTGTTGATTGTTCTCAACGTTGCGATTCCTCCTTTTTCTTGTCTGCTTGAACGTCATCTTTCAATTGACCTCTTACTTTAATAACACATGCCAAACATCTAGAGACGACTCCAGATAGGACGCCTGCTTAATAATGTATGTTTGAAATACTCACAGGATGTCCACAGCAATGACTAATTAAAAATAGATTGTTGAAAATATTTTACAGCCCAAGTAGATAACAGTTTCCCAAAAAGCACAAGGACAGCAATAGAAGCAGACGATATTGTTCGGGTCACTTACAAGATATTTGATGAATCCTGAAGCAAAGTACAGCCGAGATTACGTCCTCTCCACTGGGTAGCGCAAAAATGGACAGCTCTGAGGCTGCAGAGCACGCTGTTTACTTACTATTAAAGTATTTAAAATAAGAACAGATCAAAGCTAATTCCCATAAGTTATTGACATGGCATTAACAGTCTCTCTCTCTCATGTGAGCCATATTACTAAAAATGTACAGAAAACATTTTATCTAAAAATCAGCTGCGTTTGGTGATGAACTTTATACCCTGTATAAACTGGCTTACCCAGAAGTATAAATGTGTCCTCACATGATACATTTCTTACCACGATGCTACATTTTCCTACCCATTATTTAATTCAGACTATTACGCTTAACACACAAGTAACATGTCATGATCATAGACGGCATAACGCCTGTATGTCATAGCTTGACAAAACACTATCGTTAAATAAAAACTCGGATTTGTTAAAAAATAAATTAAGAACACAATTTGGACTCAAAGGAGTCTAAATGGCAAATGCATACTATTTATAAACTGTTTAAAGAAGAGAAAACTGCAAATTAAAACTACATACATTCATAATGAAAATTTGAGACACTGAAAAACTAAAACACACAAAAGCAAATGTAAACTATGGAAAAACAACTGTAAATCCTTTTAAAAATGCCTTTAAAAAAATCAAGAGGCTCTCCCTATAGGTTTATAATTTTCTCTCATAGAAAACTCTTACCACTTTATCGCCCCCTTAAATTTCTGCTTTCACAGAGGCAGGGTGTTGATTGGCGGAAAGAGCTTCCCTCGATCCAACCCTCAAGCCCCAACAGCCTGTTAAATACCCAACAGGAGGACCAACGGCAGCTTTCCCACACTATCCCACTCTGGGAGTCCCTCTCTCCTGTAACTGAGGCAGCAGTCACATCAGCGGCAGCAAAAGAAGCAGCAGAGAGGAGTCGGCGCATGAGGGAAAGCAAAAAAAAAAAAAAAGGTGCTCGGCCACAAATGGACCCTCGGCTGTACGCTCTGTGCCTTGGAGACCCTTCACAACAGAACTGAGGGAAGTGTGTGAACATCTGTGATGACTTACCAGTGAAGTGCTGTTAAAGGAGTCCCCTTTCTTGGAGTCTGTCTCAGCTGGTCTCTCACAGGGAAAGGCAGAGGGGTGATGGAGGTCGGGGAGGCTGTCGCCGCTGCTGGTGATGGTGGTTTGGGTGCTCACATTGATTTGTGTCACTTCTCCGCTGCTCTCTCACCACTCCATCTCTTTCCCACTCTCTCTCCCTTCACTTCAGTTCACATTACACACACATTTATGCACACAAACACACACACACACACACACACACACACACACACACACAGATTTGGGCACATTATAAAAAGCTTCTGTTTGCAGATCAGTTGCTGTCATCATCTCAACAAACAGAACACAAAAAACACCTCTAGTCTTCTTTCAACTCAAAATAATTTGACTTCTACCACATAATCACAGAAGACTTCCTTTAAAAATTAGGTTCTTTTTTTTTTATAAGAACACATTTGCTTCAGAGGACGCCGCCGTTATCAATGCCAAACGAGACCGAGCTAAAGAAGCACGCTGAGCAAACCCCATGGCAGAAACAAAGCAGGTGTGTCGCACGCCACAGCAAGATACAGCTGAAGCGTGTCAAGAAAGATTCCTTGCATCGCTGTTACAAGACGGTATGGACTCCAGACAAACGATTTATCACCTAATGAGCAAGGCAGGAAGATCTCAATTAGAGAGCTTTGAAAGGGGTTTTATCACTATACTGCTAAACAGGGGGCAGTGGGAAGAACGGCCCGAGCACTATGGGCTGCTGCTAATTCTGCTCCAAAAATTAATTCGATCAGTGCAAAAAAAAAAAAAAAAAAAAAAACACTTCAGTTCAGATCTAAACAGCCCATCAGAACCAACAAACAAGTAATTTATTAAATGGCTGACTGATTTAAGGAATAGTCTTGAATAATAGCCAATAAAGTACACTGATGCTTTATTGTGAAACTATTCACAAAGATGTTATTTACACATCTTTGTGTTGTTTATTTTTATAATAAGATCCAACTCACTCTCCAGTACCATGGACAGCTGCATCCCAGTGGTCAGCGTCAGACTGGAAGACGACTGATCTTCTCTATGTTCAGTCAGGGTTCAATATCGATTTAAAAATTCTTCTGAATTGATTAGTTCCCTTGGGCAGTGTGTTGATGAGGAACAGTTTTGTGTAATTTGCGTCGTATGGATGAAAGCCTGACATCACGAAAGTAAATTACTTTACAGCAGTTCAGAGAGGGGCGGACTAGCATACGGGACTGCTGGGAAAATGGCCTCATTGAGCTTGTCCTGGTCCTCATGTATCACGCTCTTTTTTTTTTTTTTTTTTTTTTTTTTTTTTTTTTTTTTTTTTTTTTTGTGCAGTGCCCGGATGCCTCAAACGCCTTTTCTTCAGTTAGGCAAATCCGCTCAGCATTAGTGGAGTAGACCTGTTAACACACGAGCGAGCACAACAGGGCTGGCAGGAAGGTACTGAGCACTGAGATCAGAAAAACTTGTCCCATAAAGCTCAGCCAACGAAAACAAATAGTCGCTGTGGTGCTTTTACCTCTGCAGTCGTAAATAAGTAAAGCTTTATCCCTACTAGCGCCACATACATTAAATCTCCCCATTTGTCTAGTTGCGTCCAACAGAAAGATGGCTCTAGCTCATCATGCCGTCCATCCATGGCACATTACCTGTGAATCACTGATGTTTTGAGCATCATTAAAAAGTTTGCATTAGTCAAAGATAAAGCAGTGAAAGAAAACTACAAATCATAAAGGTGGCGCTGAAATGTTGAGAAATTAAAGAAGAAAGCCATCCAGGATAGGGATGCAACATATTTAAAATTTCTGACTTGTAGGCTATTTAAGATGTAAATAAGACACTGGAGAGTGATAAGATTATATATGGAGCAGCATAAAAGGGTCAATTTCTGCAGAGGTTATTCATAATAGAGTCAACAATGTAGGTTTATTAATACCAGTCCCTCCAGGATGCTGTCATGTTTTTGTTTTTTTTGTCACGGTGCGACCAAAAATTACTGATTTTGTGGTACCTTTTTCAAAAGCTTGTGGTCAAAGTTGCACATTTCTTTCAAACTTATTTAACCATATTATGGTCTTACAAAAAAAGTGGAAAATACTGTCAAAAAAGATAGGATTTTAACATTGTTTATATTTCGCGTAACCTTGTAAAGTACCTCATTAAGATAGCACATTATAGCAAGTCTTGAGGAGTGGTCCAAGTGCAAAAGAAGAATTCTATGTGGGTAACATGAACTGTATACACAGTATAAGCAAATCCTGCTGAACTGAAAATTGGTTTTGCAACAAATTACCCGAAGTGCAAATAATTTTTTTGATACAAATTGCATCTATGTTTGATTAATATATCCATTCACCTGTAACAAAACTGCTTAGGAGCTTTCTTACACCCAGATTCCACACCCTCTGTACTTGCTCCGTTCCATTCACGTACGTTCATGTCCGACCGATGGAGCAACTATGTTGTTATTTTAATTAATGAGTACGGTTCCACATTCTCCGTGACTTCTCCGAACGTCACCATCAGTGGACCAGCCCTCCGTCGTTCACCGTCAAATGGTCCGTCTAGCTCCGGCAGGGTCAAGATCCATAATTGCAATTGTAGCAAACAGGAAAGAGAACGTCAACAACCTCCAGCTTATCAAAGATAAATAATGTAAATAGAGATCGTTAACCACAAATTAAATACTTTTTTTGATATTTGCAATAAAATTAACTGTTTTATGCAAACTGCTCTTTTTGCGCAAAATAAGGAAGCAGTCTTTTCAACATTTAATTTGAAACCTGTGTTATGCCATAAGCTGGTTGAATATGCTTATTATTATTATTAATTATAATTTGGTATTATAATTTAAATAATAAATCATTCAACTCAAAATTCCGCTATAACAAATATAGTTCAAATGGTGGTGATGTTAGCTATAAGCTTGTAAGTATTTATACCACTAATGCACTAGTTAATTTGCTGTTATGAACTCATTTATGCTGGAATAAATAATCAGGTCGGACTGTTAGCCGACGAGGGTTATCCAGCAGGCTGTGAGAACCCCAATGTAACTGCAATTAGAGTTTAAATCCTTATTCCTTATCACCATCCAATGATATTGTCTCTGTATTAATATCAGATGTTAACTCCAAAGGAGGTTAGCTCTGAATTCTGAATACCCAGGCAACTGTGAATTGGACTGAACACAAAACAATGTCTATTCCGCAGTCGTTGGTTTTATTGAACCAAAAGCAATTCCCTGTTACAGTAATTCTCTGATTCAACAACTTTGGAATTCTTACTCATTACTAAACTAAAACATGCAAAATATATATGTGGAAATAAAAGAACAAAACAAAAATAAACAATGGATTAAAATGAGCGGTTAGCAGATCTTAACTTAACTCACAGTTGTTTAACACCGCCCTCGAAACACCGGCATTTCACGTATCAGCCTTGATAGACAGAACAGCTTCGGGAATCTCACTGGACGCTTTGATGTCTTACACAAAAGCTAGTTCAGCTAAGCTCCCTACAGTCCAGATACACGTCACCCTCCCAAGATGGCTGCTACGATGACGTATGAGGGGAGGTACTAATGACGTAACCACGCTTACGCTGATGGGATAATGCCTCGCTTCGAGAGGGCGCAGCTAACTGGGAGTTTAAAGCAAAGCCCGCGACTTGAGCTCGGACAAAAGATTAAATTGATAAGAAGAAGCGAAAAGAGAGAGGGGGGGAAAGCAGGGAAGGAGATGGAAAGAAATGAAGCAGTAACCCACGGCGGGGTTCTTGATGGATCACAAATCAACACAGCAAAATCAATTGTAAAATGCATGCACATACAAAAAGAATGTTCAGCAAAATAATTCCAACTTCGTCGTGGAATAAAAGCATTAACCAACACCTACAAAGTTCTAACGCCTGCCCAGGCACTTCTAAACACCCTGTTGGTGAGACAGAAATAAAAGGGGAGACCCCGTTACTTTGAGGTGCCTCGGGGCTGGTCCGGAGCGCTCTGAGTAATGCGGCTTTCTGGACGCGCCTTGACGAGCGCAGTTGTCCGCAGGCTGCAGCGGGACGGGGAAGAAGCTCCTTCGTTTCTTCCTCCAGGTTCACAGTCGCTTTGTTGGCCAGACAAAGCGGGGTCCTCTTCGATCACTGGGAGATACGGCGTCTCTCAGTCTTTTGATCAGAGGGAATTTAAAAGTACTTATTTTAGTCGACCTCCTGTTATGTAAAGCAGGGAATAACCGTTGCGTCGAAAACTCTCGGTCCAGCGAGGAACTCGAACACGTGGCGTGGGATTACCCCAACGGAAACAGCTGTGTGTGTGTCTTCTCGGGTTGGCTAAAAGCCAGGGAAGAAGAAAGATTGTCGTGTGTGATCGGCTTTTATAGCCATCACCATAGCAACCTTATCTTGATCGGCGGCCATTTTGCCGTGTTGCGTGATGGGAGTTGGTGGCCATTTTGACCACATGAGTTGGTGGCCATTTTGACCACATTGCATCATGGGTAACGCAGTCCGTTACGTCCCGAATTGATGCCGTTTTCTGTCACGTCTGAACTGGCACAACATACCCCCCTTTAGCTTTGAAGAGTGGGATGCTGGTCACAGTCTTTAAAGCTACAACCAAGTCCATTCTGGCGTGACGAAAATCCGTTGTGCATGAGTGGAACAACCTAATAGTCTTTCTAGTAGTCCATTGGGATTCATGCAGTTCAGTTCATCATCCAAGAGGAGGAAAAACAAAACCTTCATTGTGCCTGGGTCAGTGACCTAGCCTGGGCAGGACTAAGCTATAGCTAGTCATTTCTATTGGCTAATAAGGCAACAATAAAGTAATAAAAAAAAAGAAATGCAAACTTCACAATCACCATTGTCAATACATTCATTGGTCATCAGGTTTGAACTTTGAACCAAAGAAAGGCTGAAATTGTATCCCTTAAAGACATCTATTATTTCAATCTCTGAGTCATATTTGTCAACGTCAAGGTGATGCAGAACCATGTTTCCAATGTGATGGGAGTTGGTGGCCATTTTGACCACATGAGTTGGTGGCCATTTTGACCACATTGCATCATGGGTAACGCAGTCCGTTCCGTCCCGAATTGATGCCATTTTCTGTCACGTCTGAACTGGCACAACACCTGGTAATCCTCTCCAAATAGATTTGCATACTGCTTGTACTGATAATTGCACATGTTCGCCTCGGGCTCCAAAAACTTCAGAACAGAGCTAGATGGCGTGACCACGGATGTAGTAGGCTTTGCTTTTCATGGACTTGCAGAGGCGGTCTGGAACAGAGTGGATATGTACAGGAAGTGGAGAATGTGGGATACGGGGTTAGAACTCAAAATGCTAAACAAAACAGCCGGTCCTAGAGCTGCTTCAATCGTTTCCAGGTCTTTCTCCAAATCTTCCCCACCATCCTCCATCGTACCTCTTCCAAAAGCCCCAGCAGTGAGGAGCTGGTTGTGGTACACCAAAACTTTGAGATTGTTTGTGATTGATCTACGTCGATTTGATAACACCACCTTGTATATCTCAATGTTCCACCAAGATGTTGCATGTTGTCCAGAAAAGCTTTCCGCCATTTTCGTGTAATAGTTCGGGAAGCTGACTTGCACACATTTTAGCCGTAATATTTGATGGCCAATGTGAACATTTAGTTTCACACGTTTTCATCTTGCAGGTTCGGCTTCCAAGACGTCGTGAAAAGCAGAAAAACAGGAAGTTAAATAAGAAGGGGGCTAAGGGTTTGCTCAAAATTTAGCAATGTGGCATGTGGTCAGAGAAGAAGGAAAAACACAGAAAACGCTAAAGTAGTTTGCGAATACTAATTTATTTTGCATAAGTAGTTGCGATGGCCATTAGAGAATAAAAATGAAAACACACTCCACATCAATATATTGATTAAATGATTAACCATACCACTACTATTGAGGACCAATCCTGCCATAATTAAAAATACATAAAGAAATAAATAAAGGACTTAATAATATCAAATTGCTTGAAAAAAGTGGCTAATATGAATCTGTATGCCATAAAATAATAAAAAGAAGATATTTCTTCAACGATTGATCAATTATTCATGAAAAAATATATACTTAACTTCCACTTTTATTTTCACCTTTCTTCTTGCTTTTATGCTGACTTATGTTTTACCAACTTGCTTTCTGTTATACATTTTAATTTAAGTCTTTATTTTGTGCTTGTGTATTTATTGCAAGTGGGTATTTTTTTTGTTCCGTATCTCCACTGCAAACTTTATCGTTTCATATTTATTCACACCAACATTTTTAAAAGAGGTTTTTATTTTTGTTTCATACTGATTTACACCACAACATTTTTGAAGCACGTTTTTACTTCGAATTAGAATTTAATGGAAATAAATATCGTAACAGACTTTGTGGTATCGGCGAATACCGTATCGTCATTCAAAATCGATATGACATTGCATTGTGATAAAGCTGGTGATTAACACCCTCATGACTTATCTCGGTTTCCAAGAGGAAAGGAGCATAATCTAAGTTTACATGCACTTAACTTGAGTGTTAATAATTATGTTTGAACTTTTGTACTCCTTACTGATATTTTATTGCTCAAAAATGTTAATATATGCAGTGGCCATTGATATAGACAGAAACATCTAAAATGTATCAACAGGTACTCAAAAAATATTTGTGTACTCTACTTATTACAAAATCAATGCTGAATCGAAACTGAATCAAATTGTGAGCGAAAGAATCGAAACTGAATTGAATTGTGCACCTCTTAACAATACCCAGCCCTTGGCAACACTGTTTTAAATCTACATGTTGCAAGCTGACAGCAGCATTTCTGTTAAGCAGGGAACTGAAGGCTCCATAGGAGCAGACAACCTGACTTATGAGCCAGCTGATATCTACTTGTCATACTTCATAAAGAGCACAGCGGCAAATACGTTTAATACTCTGCACAAACACGCACTTAAAATCCACCACTACTTTTACTCTGTTTAGTTTAAATCACTGTTCAGCCTGCATATAAAAACACAAATGATTAAAACAGTAAATGGTAAAAACGAAATAACATCTGTTAATATGTAAAAAATCAGTTTCCCAACACTAGAAATAATTGATGCTTTTCTGCTTTAAATAGAGAGGTTAGAAAATGTTGTAAATTTTTGTTTTATATGTGCAATGTGCAAACACCAAGTAATACCGTACAGCTGTTTTGTCCAAACTGAAAATCAAGACAAAACACAGACATAAACAGGTTTGAAGGAAATCCCATAGAGAGGATGAACAGAAATTAATTTGCAGATTTTAAAAGTCAATGTAAAACATTGAAAATGACAAACGAACAGCTACGAATTACACACATGAAGATATGAAAGCGTTGACCCATTAGTAAAATTGTAAATGCATAATAGCTGTGTGGCAGTTAATAGCAGAAGAATGGAAGTGTTGTGCCCTTTATCTATTTCTGTGTTCACATTTTTTTGTTTTTGGCAGTTTTCCTCCTCAACATTCGGCCAACTCCATGGACAGCTGCGAACCCCTTCGTCTCTGTTTGTGGCCACTGACAGACAACGCTGTACATGGGGGACTGACAAGCAGACAGCTGGATGGCAGGTGGACAGCAAGGCAGGAAGACCGAGCACCATGGGCGTAGGTTTGATTTCAACTTTGGTAGGGACACTACTGGTCTCAAGTTTCATTGGTTTGATGTCATTGGTCCTACGCAGTATGCATGCCCCTATTTTTTTTATACTTGACGTGAGCATCAGGGGACATTTCGTTTAAAGAGAAAAGCAGCATTTCTTTCTACATTAATACACATTTTATAAGCACTATATATATTGTATATAAATAAAAAGCTGCTCCTTAATTTGTAATTAAAATCAATTAGACATCACCTGAAGCACTGAAGGGCCAGCTGCTTCACCTCCAAGCTGCCCTGCATCTTTATTACTGGATATCTGTATTTCCTATAATCACATAATGTTACTATTATACAAGTGTGTTTTTAGTATTAAAGGATTAAATGTAACACAACCTTTTATATCATCCTATGATACTTACTGTCTGAGTGTTAAAATAGCTCCTTATGTCTCTTTTCATTTTTGGTGGCATCATCTACAATCACAACACTAAGCATGAGCCTAAGTTTATTCAAATATAAAATCGCTTTTAACAATTATTAAAAGAAAATATAACACTATCTTATCCGTAATGTAATAATATCCAAAATAAACAGCCAGATTCAAACATTTTTACTGGACACTAATGTTTGTACTAATTTACTTATGGACTGTGTGGAAATCTATGTAAAATCAAACCAATGTGTTCCTCTGTTTGTACTTTATCCTATTTCTAAAAGTAGAAATACCACTATTATTATGTGGAACCCTAATTATGCTTTCTAAACAAAAAATAGCAATGTTTAGGCACCATCTCGTATTGTTATACTCTATAAAACGAATAACACCTGCTATTTATATCTGAACCGCCTTAAAGGGATTTTTTGAAAGCTTACATTCTTTGCTTGTCGATTTTTCCAGCAGTCTTCAGAACTCCTGCCTGACACTGAATATTTTTGTTGATAAAATGTATTACTTCAGAATTAAATATTATTTTAAGATGCTAACGTTGGTTACTTACATTTCTTAAGTTCCACAAATGAAAACTACTCTCTCCTGCTTCTTCTATCGCCTGTTATAGCGTGGATAATATATATATTTTTAATTGGGACTAGTTTTGTAGTCTAATATTCGTTGTAGTAACCGCAGTATTCTAGTGTGAATTAAATTTAAATTTCGCGCTGCAAGCAAGCACGCACATGCACGCACTAGAAAACAGCTAACCAGGGAGAGAGAAGGCGGGACTTAAGGCAAAACAACCAATGCGAGTGGAGTTAAACAGCACACAGCACAGTTACGTGTGCTGCTAAGTTAAAGCGACAGGAAAGACCGACTGGACACGCAGGCTGGCAGACGGAGCTGCAGCAGCAGCCGCCGCCAAGCAGCGGAGCTGCGAGAGGAAAATAAGCGACTGCTGTAACAACGATGTATTGTAAATTATAAACATGTTATTCACATCGAATTATTGGTAGGGACATGTCCCTATGGTCCCTATACAAACCTACGCCCATGCCGAGCACGATGCTATGTCAGGGTAGGAACCTACATAAACGTTGTAAAATGTATATATAGTCTCACTTAAAAAACGACAATTGAGGCAAAGTTTTCTCACTGGCGTTTTGCCGCTTCCTTGCTTCATTCGGTGCTGGGAGGTGTTGGAAAATCTTTGCTCCTTTTAAAAAGCAAAATAAAACCTGGACTGGTCTCTGTAACGTGTGTTCAACCCATCTTTCAGACGTAAAACGCTCACCCTTTTTCCATCTGTAGCCGCTTTCCTCCTGCAGGTGACGCTCCCGCCTGGGCAGGTGCTAATTAAGAACACCTGAAAGAGGGTTGGCAAAAACCTTTGAGGTGCGCATTACCGCCACCCACTGGTACGGAGTGGCTTCAGTTTTCCAAGTGGACGCTCGTCAGATTCCATTAAAGAATCGAATGATTATTTGGATATGTTTGCTCCCTAAACTCCTATGCAATGTGTCTAATGTACACTTTTCTGTAATTCTTTCAAATTTTCTCCTAGTGATTTTTTTTAAATTATTTTTCCTATTTCTGACATTTCAGTATAACACATTCTATTGATTCCTCCTCCTCACAGCATTCACATTTCTCTGTACTATGCTTTTGTATTTTAGCCAGAGTAGAATCGAAATCTCAAATCTCATTCTTGTGATTAATCTGGTCTCCTTCCTGCCCCGTCTTCCAGTTCCTATTCTGTCTTTTTGATCCTATAAAACCACATGCCTTGCCTTTCTTCATCCCACCTTTTCTGCCATTCTTTCCTCAGCTTTTGTTTAATTATACTTCTTGCCTCTGGTTTACTAATATTAACTGTAGAGCAAACATGATTTTGAATTACCTCCCTTTCCATCCTGTTTGCCATCTCATTTCCTTTTATACCAACGTGTGCTGGTACCCATAAACATACTATTGTTAAACCCATCCTTTGTATTCTGAATAAAGTATGTAATATTTCCTACTGTCTGAATGATTATGTCCTGAACTCAATAATACAGAGCTTTAATATGAACAAAGTATTGTCTTTAATGGTTTCCCACCCACTGTACTGCTAATAAAACTGCTAACATTTCTCCTAGATATACAGATAATGCATTCATAATTCATTTTTCTATTTTTACTCGAGATTCTAGTATCACAAACTTTGATCTGTTTTTGATGCATATGTATAAATTTAAACATAATATATAAACATGTGTTTATATATTGCTATATACAATCATATATAGCAATTACACACAGACTGATGTTTTCAAGCCTTTATGTTATGTTTATTATCATGATTTTGACGACTGCAGCTAATGACATAACGGCATTAAAGAATAAGATATTACATCAAAAAAAAACATTTAATGCAGAAATGTCGGCTTGATGAAAAGTATGTTTAATACACAATGTTTATTATTTTCAAATAGGCACGTTTGATCTAACAAACGAGCCCTTTTCGGAACACACACTGTAATCTATTTATTATCAATGTACAGACTAAAATATTTTCACACAGATCAATGCAATGTTAAAGGACCAGACATCAAATTAGCTGCAGCATTAGGTTAACATTGGATCTAACTGATTACTCAAGTGAAAATTATTCTAATGCATTTCTAATATTCCTTGACTTTTACAAAGCATTTGATTAAGTAGAGTAGAACACACTTTTATCACACAAGCATGGAAGATCCTTGGGTTTGGAAATTAATTTATCGAGGTTATTAATGTCCTCTATGAAAATATTAATAGGTCGTGTTACTCCGTACAGTCATATTTACAAAAGATTTTCTATCACAAGAGGTGGACCACAGAGCTGTCCCATATCTTGCTTTTAGTTCTTGATTTTTGCAGAACTCGTGTCTTTAAATATTATACATTGTCCTAATATACAGGGATTAACTATTTATCACCAACTTCTTAGAATTATGCAGCTTGCAGACGAAACTGTACTTTTTGTTAAAGATAAATCCCAAGGTTTAAAAGGCTTTGTGTGAAACTAAAAAACTTTTAGATGGCTTGGCTCTCAAGCTAGATGTTAAGAAAAGTGAAATTTTATGTTTTTATACTACAAACAATATTTCTAATGTTCCTTTGAAACCCATTGTAATGTTTCTAGGGGTTTATTTTACACATAACTCAATAACAGCAGCTAAGTTTTACCGCAAAAATGTCTTTATTGGCTTCAAACAGACCTCTCTATCTTTGTCAGAGTGTTGTTAACAAGAGCTGAAGGTGGGGCAAGATTTCTATACATATGTCACTGATGTTAGTTATAGCTTGTATGAAGAAACTAATGATACATGAGTTGAATTTACATGGAATAACGAACACCATCTTAAAAGAAAATACATAATAGGTTTGGAAAAAGCAGATGGTGAGCTAGAAGTATTGTAATTTTTGCATCTTAACCAAAATTACCTGACTCGCTATTGATTTTCCTTCCATGTTATAAAATTAAGAAGTAGGTGGTTTTAAATTCTGTAATGCATGTAATTATGTTCCAATTAAAACCCTCCAAACATCACATACAGGCCTTATTAGCATATAAATTGTGCTACGTGCGAAAAGTTTCACATCACAAATAAACAACCTGGAACAATAGTGATATTACTCTTAATAAAAATACTTATTTGATGATAAAGGGAGCATCTACTCTAATGAATCCTTCTTAGAACCCAAATTATTTGCAAGGAATTCAAACTTGATGCAAAAGTATTTCCTGTCAGAACTATTCCATGCATGGGGACCTTAATATTCGAACGTGCAGCTGAAAGACAGACTCATTGGACCTAATGGAGTTTTTCTTGACCTTTAAAGTAGGGACACACCACATAATTCTTTGGCCCAATTTGCCCACATTATTTTATTAATTTTTATTTTTCCCCCAGATTGTGAGTTGGGAAAAGTCTGCATCAGTATGTGCCGGTTTTGCTCAGTTGGCAGGACAAGTTGGGGTATAACACAATGGCCATAATACAAATTAGCCACTAACCCTAACCCACTAACCAATTACAATCAGGTAGTGATAAAAAAAACAGAGACACAGTTGAATATCAAAGAATTAAACACAGTAAATAATGAAGGGTAAATAAACCAAACAATTCACACATTGAATATAAAGTTAATGAGACTTCTTGTGTCGAAGTGACATTTCTAAACGAAACATTTTCCACATACTGTTGAATAAACATATTTATCACGCATTCCTGATGTTTATTTGTGAGATACGACCAGAAACATGATATGGTTCTCTGTTAAGATAGCAGTAATAACGTCTTTTAGATTAGGCCACTGAAAACATTGGCAGCCATTCCAAAACCCACAAACCGAAATAAATATTCCACACTCTCAACATAATTTTATCAAAGAACACAGTTAATATTACTTAAAACATATTTACTTGTGGGTTTATCATTATCTTAAGTCACGTCTCATTCATTTTATGACACAAAAATTTAAAAACCAGCTAAATTTGGAGGAGATTTTCTACAACCGGGTCCTACCGGTGTGTTTGTTCCTTCAATCTGTCGCCTTCATCAGAGTTTCCACAACAGTTTGATGCTCTTAGTTAAGTTGGCATGAAAAGTCCTGTTCTCTGATTCCTCAGCGGCTCCAGTCTTTAAGTGTGTGATCCCACTTATCCCAATTTCAATCAAGAAATTAATAACCGTCTGTTAGTGTGGTTTGTGAAAGTCATCCATTGTGTCCCCAGCTTTATTTGCCAATCTTGGTGAGTCTTGATGACTTGCAGTTCCAGATTCCTGTTCTTATCTGCCCCAGTTGCCATTCTTGCTTCAAGGATCCACGTGTTGGGAGTTTACAGACGTATTCCACGTACCTTTTTGCTACAGCCTGAGCTGAAACATTATAGTTATTGATATAGTTATTGAAAATTGCGGTGGTGATTATTGCGCACACTAGTATCGCGATGTGCTAGATAGACCAGAAATGTTATGCGGCTCTAGTTTAGCGTGATCAACGGTTTCTGAAACAGTCCGACATGCCCCACTGCCAACAACTATGCCACTTTTAAAATGAACCCCTATCGGGATGCTCGGTTGGAACTTCAGCAGTGTGTCCTCGGCGTGACTAGACAACAAAAAGTAGTCAATTGCTGTCACGTGATTAGGGCTGAACAATTAATCACATTTTCAATATAATCGCGATTTAAAAAACGCAATTTCCAAATCGCAGAGTCTGCAATTTTTGGCTATGTAACAATTAGGGAATTAGACACGTCCATTAGGTGTTGGTAAAATGTTTAAAGTGGGTTTGCCTCCACATGGAAGGAAAGACAGTTGCAGCAGCGAGATAATCTAATTTTATTACTTGTTTTAGAGTTTATATAATCATACATAGCATTAAGTACAGGTCAATCAGTTTAATACATAGACTTGCTTGTTGGTTGCACTTTATGTTAACCAAGGATTGATGTCCAAATCAACTAAAGGCTGTTCTCTTGAATAATATTCTGATTAATAGAAACATTGAAAGTTCTTGTTTTAAATAGTCCTTGTTTACAAACGTCTTTAGTTAGACGCCATTTTTGTTGCTTGTGGTCAACGCAGAGAAAAGTCAAAATTGCAATTTTGGTTGAAATATATTGTAGGCAGAACGCAATCATTTCTGCTATGAGTTTAGATGCTGCGGGTCTTTTAGCAACTAATATGCACAGCGAGGAAACAAAATGATTTGTTGTTTGTATATGTTTAAAAAGACATGATAAATTAAACTGGAAAAAAAAATCGCATTAAATCGCAATATTAAGAAAAAAAAAATCGCAATTAGATTATTTTCCAAAATCGTTCAGCCCTACACGTGATTACCTGAATGACAATTTCGGTTAACAAGTAAACAGGTTTATCTAACAAAAGGGCTGGTGAGCGCTATATCAGATCAGTCCAATGCTATCCCACTTTGTCATGTGATGCCTTCAGAGGTGCATGCGAGATTTGGAAATAACGCATGCTTAATTATGATCTAATCTCTAATCAAGCGAAAAGTTAGAACAGTAGGGCCTCGCAAGTACCATTTAGCCAACAATCTGTGTGAACGAGCATTGTGTGATGTCTGCACCTTGACACCATTGAATCTGCAGTTGTTGGATTGTGCAAATATTTTTTTTTTTTTGGTGTGTGTGTGATGGTAGGCACCGGTTTTTGTGGACAGCTACATCCCAGTTTAACTTAATGACTCATCGCTTGGCTCGCTCGCTGCAGCCCCGTCTCACTCTCCCGCCCCATCCGTGCGCGCTTATTTGTTTCTAATGTGCGTTCCGCTGCCCACTGTACCTAGTAAATGCCACAGTATGCCTGCGCAGAGGAGAAAAAGGGCTCTGGGGCAATCAGCAGAAGCGAGTGGGCAGAGCGGATGCGCTTCGGAGGCTGTCAAAACTATATTATACGGTTGATCCCTGTCCAATTCACTTTTACAGTTCAACAGCTCACTGTTTGTTAACGCACAAAAAAAACAAAAAAAAAACAAAGGCCCTCATTGGAGTCTGCTACTTCTAAAGTTAGCTCACAGAGCAGGCTTTTGTCTTTGTGTGTGTGTGCGCGACGGAGAGGAGGCTGGGGCGGTGGTCAAAGCAGGGAAAGTTCTAAATAGAGTGACCGCATAGGTCAGGTTTGACACACTTTATTATTCATTCACTGTCTGTCCTCAGCTGCGCTTAGCTCATCAGCACACACAGACACACACACACACACACACACACACACACACACACACACACACACACAACCTCCCTTAGGTGCGGCTTTTACAGCCCATATGCGCCTGGACGATGCACAAATGTCACGAGGGATAACAGGGATGTCACTCCAAATGCATCCCTTCTTCTTCAGTGTTTAGCAGCTAGGTAGCTCAGGGAGCAGTCGCAGTAGGTGTGTATGTCTGTCCCAACTTCACAAGGCAAGTCTTTGCTTTTTTTAATATATTATTCCACTCCTTTTAGTGTTAAATCTGCAAATTTACATGACGTTTTTGAACAAAGATGGATACAATGTAGAAATGCCGCCCATCTACAAGCTTAAACATATGATTATATTTGCTAAATGAGTAAACGATGTTAAGGCTTAAATTCAGCTTAAGCTGTGTTCTTCTGAATGTTTAAATTTACGGCTAGTTCCACAAATTGAGACTCACATGTTACGACTTTATCCGCTGAATATTATAGGATGAATTCGAAAACAGCATCATTGTGAGTGTGCAACTCCAGTGGTGAAGCATTATATATTTGTATTAATTTATCAATTTATAACCGACTACCTGTCCAAGGGTGTACCCTGCGTCATGCCATCTAGAATTAGTTTGATGGGGAGAGTCGGACCAATGATCTCAAGGATCAATACAAATTACCTGGGAGCCAATTTCTGCTAGGGAGTGTCTCGCAATTTGTGTGAGGTAGGTGATTCACGTTCAAATAAAACGAAATAAAAAACATCTAGGCTACTTTCATAATAAGCTATAGGCTAGGGTAGCTGTTTTGCTGCAGTCCCGCTAGTTAAGTCTTTTTGCCTCAGTTGTTTTTTTTTAAAGTCTGCACTCTGCAAATTAAATTTTACTTGTATTCATTTCTATTACTTGTATTAATTTCTATTCGCGCATTGATTTGTTTGTTGGATGCTTTTAAAATGTTGAGTGACTGGGCTACATGGACACTGTATTTCAAATCAGCTCTATTGGAGGTGGTTGAAAGGTCTGCAGCTTTATTTTTAGTGAGCGTCACGATATTCATTTCAGAAAACCTGGCAACAGGTGACTGTTACACCGCCGCTGCAGAGTGGGCTTCTCCACCGTAGCAAACATTGTGCCAGATGTGTCCGAGGCCATTTGGGAAAGCCTGGTGGATGAACCTCTGCCTGAACCAAAGGTTGCTGATTGGCTGGTGATCACTCTGGGCTTTCAAGAGTGGTGGAGCTTCCCCCGACTGTGTCTGAGCAATAGATGGGAAACTTGTGGTGATCTACGCAGCGCAAAATTCAGGTTCTCGGCATTTTAACTACAAGGGAAACATGATTTAATGGTTTAACATGGCGGGGTAGTAAAAAGTGGTAAAAGGTAACAAACAGAATTTGGCTTGGTAGTGAATTTTTGTCACCCATTGAACATGTTCTGAGTTTTTGTTTTAGGTTTAACTATAAAAAATCTATTAAAAAAAATATAACTCTACTGCAGGACCTGAGCGAACATTGTTACTCGATTGGTTCCGTTGTCCGATCTGCTGTGGGCATTTCACGCCTCACTATGGGAACATGTTAGTTTTCGCAACTTTGCCTCCATCTTTCACCCCACCTGTCTCCTCCTTTCTGTCCAGTGTTTCCCCTACCATTCTGCAAGGGGAGCGTCCTGCCCCGCTAACAAGACCCCTCCTCTCCAAGATCATGGCATGTAATAAACTATTAAGCATCTGTTTGTGTTCACAGTCTTTTTTTTTGTTGAAAATATTAAGCTAAACAGCACCAGATCACACCCTAGACTTTTTCTGTCTCAACATCATCGGTCCTCTACTTTCAGCTCTCCATGTCTGAGTCACGTGTGACGCTTTGCATGCAGGTAAACTCCCACCAGGAAAGAGAGCGAGCAGAGTCGCGACATATTTAACCTGCTTTGAATAACATATTTGCGTTTTTTTTTTTAAATCCACCCAATTTCTGACGATAGCTGGACTAAAAGCTGCCACAGAGTTGGGATTAATAAGCTTCTACTAGCCACGGAGACATCAGCAGAGCCTGTTCTGTTGGGGGAAACATACGGCGGTCAGCAAAGCAACTAGTTATCCTGGACAGAGCTCCTATCCCTTGCGTCGGGAGCGTGTTTTTCTAAGACAAATGCGAGGATAAACGCGTCTGCTCAAACATTCATAAACATGGACTATGAAAATTTCAGGTGTCCTACAAACAAAACAAAACAAAAAAAAGTTTACTCTGATTGTCGCACATCACCAAATGTCTGTCTGCTGGAAACAAAAATGCCAGTTTCTGAGTCTGAAGACAGATGAAAAACAGATGGCGGAGTACGTAGAGAACCCGATATTCAAGAAAAACTCAGCGATAGCGTTTAAAATGTTTATTATTTAAAGTAGAAGGTGGCTGGAGAAGACCTGACAATGCAGGCGGAGGCCGACCTGAACAGATGACGCTGACGTGTCCCCAGCGAGGGCAGAACGAGACACAGAATCCCCAGAAGTAACCTTAACTAGGCGGTGCACACGAGCACTAGACAAACCAACAAGCGAGGGCAGGGTGAGAGCAGGTCCACAGGATCAACAGGCTGATCGACAAAAATACTGGGGGGGTGGACATGCATGCAGGGAGTTGTTAGTGAGGCAGGAATATATGGGCCAGGTGCAGTGGCCTGACAATCAGTGGCAGCAGCAGGTGCAGCAGATCATGGTAATGATAGGCGGCTGAGAGGTAAATGAGGTGAGTGGAGATGATCAGTCCAAAAACAGTCCAGAAAAAAACAGCTTTATTCCTGAAAAAAAAAGAAAACTCACCAATGGCTTAAAACCAGATCCCAAACGTAATAAAATACAACACTGAACGCTCAAAATTATTCTAAACTCTGGCAGATCTAGATTTAAAAAAGAAAATTTAATTCAGTCCAGACGTTGGAAAGAAGAGAGCCAGGCAGCCTTCAAAATACAACCATGTATAAAGATGCATGACAGAGACAGACATAAACATGAAATAAATGACGGAAAGATGGAGAGAGACAGAAGCTGGCTGCTCATAAAAAGCTGCTTTCTGGGATGTTAATGGAAAGTTAAGTGGAAGGAAAATCTTTCCACCCATAGCTTCCCTGGAAAAGTTTACTCCCAGCTATACTTGAATAAATCCTTTGACTCATTATTATACCTTGAAATTTAAGAGGAGCAGTGTTGTCTTTGTCATTGCTGTGGAAACACTGACCAGACTTTTACCCTCAGAGTGGCCGAGGAAGTCTGGGGAACAGGAGAAGGTTTATGACCATGACCCTTGAGGCATTCCGTGGGGGTGTCAGCAAAGATTTTAAGGGGTATCCAGTCCTTTATACCTGAAGCAAGAGTTGCATCCGTATTCATGGCATTAGATAAAACTTGATCATAGCACAAGTTAGACTCTAAAAGCGTTGCTATCTTTTCAACAATCGTATTTTCAGTTCTCCCGGGCCCTAATTCAAAAGGTCTGCTGTGGTGAAGACAATGCTGAGCCAAAAAGTGAAAATCTTAATTTACCAGTCCAATCTCTGATTGGAAGGATTGATGGATGGATGGATGTTAGATACTATCATGCAGCTTTGCAAACTTTTTTACTTTATTTTATTGGGTACTTTTTATATGTTTTTAAAAAAATGTAAATGTCTTCTTGGTACTCCTTCCAGAGTGCTCAAACTTAATATCCCTGTAAGCAAACACAGCTGAGCATTGTTCCCAGGTCTGAAAACTGTTTTTTTTTTTTGGGGGGGGAGTAACACTGATGTATTATGGTTGAAAAGGCTGTTAAAGAGAAACAATTTTATATCTAGTATCATATAAGGAACGGTGTGGTATGGTTGACCTGAACACTTGAACTGCAGGAAAGAAAATCCACACAGAACGCAAAATCTTGGGTACCTTTATCAGCACTTTAATGGCTTTTTTTTGTGTGTGTGTTTTTGTCTTTCAAACTTTGATCTGTTATGTCTAGAAGAAGTCTAGGTTAAGTGTAGTGTTTGGTTCGATCTAGGGAATGTGTCTTCATACAAAATATATCAGCGCTTCCTCCTTCCTGCCATTTGACAAAGTCCTTTTAGCTGATCAATTTTTATGAATCTTTATCTAAAAGAGATCTTAAATGACTTCAAATTAAATAATTCTGTCCTTTGTGATTTTCACAGGCAAATATTGGGTCTGAACATGGCTTTGCGTCAAGTCTTTGATATTGATATTAAGAGGGAAGACACCTAATGCGCATGTAACAGCCTTTGCCTTAGGTATCTTGTAGTACTACAGCTGCCTACATGGGATTCGGCAGGTTGTGCCAGGTACCCTGGGGTTTTGATGAGGAGTCTGGCCAAATGAAACCCTGCTGGGCAAACAGGGATGGCTCTTCGTGCAGTTTTACTCCAGGGGGCCGGCAAAAGCGAAGACAAAAGGAAAAATATGTCACACCTGTGAATGGGTTCTCTGAGGAGGATGGGAATTGATCTCTTCCAGGATCCAGCGGGATAGATGTAATTTAAAGTAAAATGAGAGGAAATGCATTTTTTCCTCTTTGTTTCTTTTTTTTTTTTTTTTAGAATATTTGCAACAGGATGTTTGCTGATTGATTTAAGATGTTTGGATCGTACTTTGCGATAAACCATAACTTTCACAGCAGGATTCTGCAATTGCTGAAGCTGCTTTAGCTGTTTCTGGATGTAGAAATTCCAAGAATGCAACTCTATCAGTTTGCAAATGTAGCTGCTTGCATACCAAGCAAGCTTAAATTTAGTCAAAAATACAAAGAACCGAGAATAATTGACAATAGTTTCTGAAACATGCCAGCACCCTTACCTTCCGTTATGTGCAGAAGTTCTGCAGATGATTCCAGCGCTTATTGCTCAGGCTTAATCACCCTCTAGCGGCGGAAAGCAAGCATTGCAGCTCCGTCCACGGCACTCTCCACTTAAAAGACTAAATGCAGCTCTCCCATCAGCCACTGTTTCCACACATATGTATGTCCAGAGCCAGGCAAATAGATCATGATATAGCCATCCGCCGGGCGAGCTATTCCAAGCCTGAGAAATGACAGAGAAATGCAGGAAGTCGTTGGAACATAAACAAGGCTCAATGGCGGAAGCAGAGGTCAAGGCGGCGCTTCCTGTTCCAAAGCCACCTTGGTGTGCCTGAGAGCAGACGCTCGGCAGCTCTCTTGCTGTTGGGAACATTAGGCTGGCAGGAGAAACATGTGGCATCAATAGTTGATTTGAGGTTTAATTGGCTCAACTGTGCAGGAAAGCGTCGACTAAAAGTATAAAGTTGCTGGATTTCTTTTTGGGATATTAGATTTTTTTTTATTGTCATTATTATTATTTCAAGGGATTCAAATAAACACGTTTCCTCACTTTAAAATTGACAGCGACACGCTTCGTCACCTGCCCTTCTGACGTAAGGTGCGTTTCTCTTGGATTGCACGCTCGCCGTTGAACACGGTAAGCGTTTAAGCTCTGAAAAAAAGTTGGAGCAGCACATTAATCCAGTCTAAAAACCTGCACAAAGTCACGTCAGGGTTAGAAAGACCTCCTTTGTCAGCTGTCCAGTTCGGATTAGGCTCATTTGCCATTCGGACAAAGCTTCAACATCTGGCCGGCATTATTACGGCATATCATAATGAATTCATAATCTGGTATTATTGCGGCATTTGGTTTTCATTTTCTAACTCAATTACAGTAAGAGGAGCGTAATGAATTTAAATGGTTGCGATTTTGAACATTCACACACAGATTATTGTAGTAAAAAAAAAGAATCAGTTCTGTTTTTTTGGGGGGTGGATTTGGTACACTGGATTGTTACAGAGAACATTGCAATCGTGGTTTTACCCCTTAAACGTGCTCAAATGTCCCAGTGCAACCACACACGTCCGTGCAAATTGGAATTCTATGCATGGAGTAGATCATTATTGCATCATGACAGGGAACACATCTATTGTTCTTTTAGCATTTTTAACGTCATTTGTATTCAGGGAATTTAACCAACTGACTTTATCAGTTAGCATATTACCTATATTTGTGTAATTTAATGTCTCAGAAGGCCTCAGAGGGTTTTTTTTTGGGGAACATCAGCAAACAAACAGTTTCAGGAAGACCAAAGACCTCAGCAGACCGGCCAGGGAGAAGGTTCTGGAAAAGGTTGACGCAGGGTTAGGTTTTAAAACCTGGGAACGTCTCACAGAGCTTTATCTGAGCTTAGCAACTAAAAACAGAAAGTGTTTTGGAGAGCATTAATCAGACAAATCCTGCAGGAGCTGCATTTGCTGTGCATTCTACAAATTTGGTCGTAATTTGAAGAAAAAGCAAGAGGAAAAGCGCGAGAAATGTTGTCCTGAAGATTGCAACGTTGTAGAAGCTGAAAGTCGGTAGAAAAGGGGGGCCGCTTATAGTCAGACGAGAGCAAACATAAAGCAAAACTGCATCTTGAACGCACCATCCCTGTGTCGAAACATGATGGTGGCAGCATCATGCAGTGGGGGTGCTTTTTTTTTTCAATGGCAACAAAGAAAGCGGTCAGTGTTTGTTTCTTTGTTTTGGTCTGAACTTGAGCTTTTCAGGAAACAAAAGAAATGAACCAAGGGTTTTCATCTCGACACGTAGCTTCATTCAGCTTTTACCCTCTGGTCCCTCCGATGGCCGCAGCCCGCTCCAGGTTTGCCGCGCTCTCTTCAACTCGAGTGCCTTGTCGTCCCCGCAGAGGAAGGGCTGCGAATCAAAACGTGAGAGGAGACATCTGGTGTACAGTACACGGGAATTACCGCAACAGATTTGCTGTAGTGAATACGCATCTGTATCTTAATAGTCCATCAGCACTGGTGAAGGGAGAATGTGAAAGCTCTGAGGGATTTAGGAGAAAGGAGATATGATTGCATTTATGTCCCCATCAAGCAGCTTGCAGGATCCAGGCGAAAAATGCCTAATATATCTGTATTTGGTCGCCAGCTTACATCTGTCTGCTTATGGATTTATGACTTCCAAACTATTTGAGTGGGGGAGAAGGGGGGGAAAAAAAGAGTCTCCCGACAGAGCTAGTGACTAATAACTAAAGCTGACAGGGATGGCAGGCAAACACTCACACACGCGTGCGGATAGACGTGACGACAAGGCTCGGCGACAAGGAACAAAGGAATCCAAATCTGACACATTCTCTCTGACAGAAGGATAAAACTCACTCACCAACCCTCGAGCCTCTCTCTCTGTGGCGCACGCACACACACACACACACACACACACACACGCACACACACACACACACACACACACACACGAGGGCCATGCACAGTTTCTTTTTTTGTCACACACAGTTTTTGTCACAAACCATTTATTACTGGACTAAGAACACTTGGGTCCATACAGTGAACATTTGAAGTCTTAACCAGGATGGTAGGGTATGTATCTTTTCATCTAACCCAAGCTAAAATCAAACGTTGCGTACGTGTTTTACCTTCAGATGTTGGTTTTTCTTGGCTGTGCACTGACTTAACCCCTCCTAGCTAATACAAATTTATTTTGTTTTTTTTTTATTGAACACAGTAGCTTTAAAATGTTTTCACACTCCTTGGCTTTTTTCATGTTTTGTCACGTTGCAGTCACAAACCCCAATGACTTTTACTGGGTTTCTGTTGAACAGACCTGCACAAAGTGGCGTATAATTGTGAAGCAGTACGTAATAGGTATTGTTTTTTATATTTTGTACCAGCAGAATCTGACAAATGTGCTGTGTATTTGCATTGAACTGGGCCTTTCTTTGTTTTAATCCAGGAAAACGTCAATTTCATCCTCTATAAGGTCAGTACATCTCTGCAGTGCAATAATAATCCAAGCTCTCTTTACTGTGCAGATATTTTATATCTAAAGGAAACGTATTCCAGGACATTAAAACTTTTCTTATGCTCTTTTGTACTATATACCCATTATATTACAGTCTGTTGTATTTTATCTTTAATGACATCTTGCTTTAACTCTGCCCTTTGTACTATATAAGCTACTGGAACCAGAATTTCCCTGAAGGAGTAATCCTAAGGGATACATAAAGTTGAGTCTAAGTCTAAGTCTATCTACCCGGTCCGTGTTAATGAGAAGTATCCCCACAGCATGATGCTGCCGCCACCATCCATCTCCTCAAGGATGGTGTGTTCAAGGTTACGCGCAGTGTTAGGATTCTGCAACAGTTTTTACATGGGGCAAAAACGGTTTTATTTCGCTCTCGTCTGACCAGAGCATCTTCTTGCTATTCTGTCAACTACAGTACAAGCCTTGTAGCAAACTTTAATTAGTACTTTTTACAGCTTTCTAGATTTCTTGTAGGTCTTCTCTCAGATGTAGCTGGTCTAGATTAGTCAGCAGGGGTGACTTCCTTCGGTGTTGCAACCCCAAAACTATGAAACTGCTTTCTATCATGTGTGTTAAAAATCCCCCAACATATTTATTCTCACTACTTTTTAAATGATTTTTAATAGTTGTTGCTTATTTTATCATCCCTTATTTTGTTTGTGTCATGCATTTCATCTACGCTCCTTTTCCAGTCTGGAGGGGGGTTAATAATTTAGTATTATACTATACTGTGCAGTTCTTTTGCTCAACTTTGTTATTTTAAAAGGCCTTTATAAATGATCCTGATTTGATTTGACTCTCTCGACCATGACTTTCTTCTTGCCGGTAAAAGCCAGATTTGCAGAATGCATGACTCAGAGATGTTCTGCAGGAGCAGAAATTAAGGCGAAGGCAACTGGTTGCACTGGATTTTATTTAGCTTTGTTTGAGTAAATGGGTCAAATACATAGACATTATTTGTGTGTTAAAGAGGTATATGTCATATAATGATGAATCATGATGACATAACAGGTAGATAAACCTTACTCCTAATGGAGGTGAGGAAAGTCTAGGAGGACGTGATCAAATCCACAGAATCTGAGTCTAGGAGGTGGCAGTGGATGGTGTAGTCTCTCTGTTTCCTGTCTTCCAGGAATAGCTTTTGGTAGAGCGGAGGAGGGTGGACAGGCAGGTAAGCTCGAGGTAGGTATCAGAGGAATTACAGTGGTTGACATCAGGAGGGCATCCAGAGGCGCAACGAAGAGGTCTGCAATGCAAATAGGAACTTAATGATTTCTCCAGAAAAACAAAGGAACTCGGAAGATAGAGACCTGAGCAAGAGTGTGGCTAGTTCCTGCAAAAAGCGAGAACAAACTAGGATTAGTAAAGGATCACTGAGAACCATAGCAAGGCAAGGGAAGGTCGTCCCGATCCCAGCACTGTGAGCAACAACAATCTGGCATCTGCCTCAGGGGACCTGCTCCTCTTTAAACTCCTCCTGATTAGTCGTGACGCGCTGCAGCTACGGAGCCCCACCTAGCAACGGAAAGGTCGGAGAGGCACGTATACACACATCAACTTACACACAGGTCTGAGGAAACCAAATTAATGCCTGTTTTCATTGACTCAATCCTCTTTTCCAATCTGCTGGGCCGCGCGATTAAACACATCCACATGCTCACAGTTTTGAGGAACTTGGTGCTGTCAGGATCTGGAGGTTTCATACTATTCAGCGTCTACCTTTTATTTTAATGATGTCAGGAAATAATAAAAAAAAATCCAATAAGCTACCAACATGTTTTAGAGAATTAAACGTCACCAGCAAACACAAACGAAAAGAAACCTTTCTATGTTGAGTGTCTGTTATTTGAATCATTTAAATACTTGCTAGCATGATGTTACTCAAACAAAATGCAATACGTTTATCTGAACACTTTTCATTTCTGTCCGTAAAAGAGCAGTTTAACTAAGAATCAGCTTAAAGTTGTGGTTCTCCCACTGGAGTGAGAGGAACTGCAGCGTTTAGTGCTGCTGGACTACAACAGGAATTTTCAGATAGTAGAACCATGTCAAAGATTGTGTACTGAAATATCTATTAATGCAGTCCCTGTGGGTTATGTTCACTGCAGTCAATGAGACACTCGCTGGCTAGTTTCAGACTTTTGGGTCAAAGTAGATTACTAGTAGAATATGATCACTGGCAAAGTAACATAGAGCAAACAAAGAAAAAAGAAAGATGAGAATAATTGCAGAAGATGGAAAAATGACGATGTAAAAGATAATAGCCAGGCAAATTGTGTTTGAAAGGCAGGTTTTATTTATCCCCGGGAGCATCCTAATGGAAGCTGTTGTGTACCGACGAGGGCAAAGAGAGGCTGAAGTACACGCACACGCAGACATGTATATGGTGTGTCAAACAGGACCAAACACACTGCCAAATGCAGAGGGCTTTCTGTAAATCCCTCAAGGGTCAACCCTAAGGTAGAACAGTTTGCTCGTGTTTCATTATTTGCTTCCACCAAGTCCGGCGGAACAGTTTCCTCGGCTGAATAATGAATAGAAGGCCCTTCTTTTCTCTGGCCCACTCTCAATATGTTACCCAGAATGTTTCTATTCCTACCAAGGCTCCAGTACACGGGTTTCTATCAATGCATTGTCGGGGAAGGGAATGTGTTGTTTCGTTTTTATACATATGCAAGCACCATATGAACTCTCTTAAGCATTATTTTTATTCTGTACACTCTGAGGTGTTAAACAAGATTTTTTTGGCTCTACATCTAATTTGCTTGTTATGCCTCTTGGAGCTGTTGCAGGAATGAATAAAAATAGTTTTTTTTTTTTTTTTACTGCCCAAGACTTTACAGAAAATTGCCCTAAAAGGTGTGCTCTAAAAAACTAAAGCACTGGAAAGAATCTTGTTGATCAGTTTGATTCCCCTTAATGTAAACTGATGGGAGCTTTTCATCAAAAAACGTATCAGAAACAAACTTCCTGTTTTTTTCTTTTCTTTATAAGCATTTAAAAAAAACACTGTTTTTAATGAACATAGACATTTTAAAATGCAAGCATTAGCACGTTTATAGAGAATACAGTGGCTTGCAAAAGTATTCATACTCCTTGAACTTTTCCACAAATTGTCACATTACAATCACAACCATAAATATATTTTGCTGGAATCTTATGTGAAAGACCCACACAAGAAAACACAACATGGTATACAACTGTGAAGTAGAAAAAAAATCATATGTTAGGATTATTTATTTTTTTACAAATAAAAAACTAAAATTGTGCAAACATTTTCAGCCACATTCTTTGTGAAACCACTTTTTGCTGCAATTACAACTGCAGGTCTTTTAGGGCATGTCTCTACCAGCTTTGCACATTTAGTGACTGAAATTTCTGCCCATTCTTCTTTGCAAAACAGTTAAACTCAGTCAGATTAGATAGAGAGTGTTTGTGAACAGCAGTTTTCACATCTTGCCACAGATTCTCGATTGGGTTTAGGTCTGGACTTTGACTGGGCCATTCTAACACATGAGTATGTTTTGTTTTTAACCGTTCTATTGTGGCTCTGGGTTTATGTTAAGGGTCGACGTCCTGCTGGAAGGTGAACCTCCGCCCCAGTCTCAAGTCTTTTGTACACTCCAACAAGTTTTGTTTCAAGATTTTTCAAACCATTGCACTCTGGAACCCGTTTTCCAACTGTGCCGTTGTCGTGTGAATGAGCAGTGCAAAGGCAACGAAACGGCGTTGTTTTCACCAGAAAACTAAATGCAATAGAATGAACTGAAAAAACTGAATATGGCAATGCATCAATAACAGTAAAAACCCAGAAATGACCAGAGCACACACACAGATGAGAACCCAGCTCAAACACAAGTAGATCACTGCAATATTTCTAACAAATCAAATGACATGAAAATCACTGACGACCTGGATAAATACCCAAATAGTCCACAGAGATGAAGATATCAAAACTAATTAGATTATATGTTACGTTTCAAGTAATAAAACTGAATGACACATTCGATGTGTGTTTCGCAATGGAACCACATTAGGCGAAAAAAGGAAAGGAAAGGAAAGGAAAGGAACCAGCTGCAATCTCTCAGAATTTAAAAAGTAATCTGACAATTATCAGTGTAGTGCAGTATCAGCTAATTTGGTCCTAATAAAGAACCTATAAAGTGGAAGAAACATAATTTCACCATTAACCAGCTGCAACCAAGTGCTCTTACTAATAGTTTTGACAAATGACTCAATAAATGACAGTATTTAGAAAGAACTGGACTTGGCTAGTAGAGCTATCCCTAAAAAGAGGAACTTATGCATCGGACATTATGCACACTCAATGCATAAGTGGGTTAAAGCTCCTTCAAACTTTGTTGCAAATAATTTGGCACACCAATGAAACACTGGGAGAATATAGTCTGGTCAGAGGAGACTGTAGTCGATCTCCATGAAAGTCATCGCCCACTGCCTGTTTGGAGGAGAAACGGTATTGTAGATTGCCCCAAAAAACCATGCACCAAAAATAAGGTTTGGAGGTGTGAACATCATCGTGGGAGGGCTGCTTTTCTGCATATGGTGCTGGTCGAGTTGATATCATTCATTAATAGATACTGACACGTTCTTTTTAAGAATCTCAAGAAGAAACAGGCGTAGATTTCAAGCAACTCAACGATCTCAAACACAAGGCCACAGAAGCTCTCAATTAGTTTCTGAGAAAGAAATCAAAAGCTGTAAGAATGGCCCGGTCAATCATTCAACTTGAATGTGGAGTGAACAGAAAAAAGCAGGCCGGAGCACGCAAGACTTCAAGACAGTTTATATTCAAAGAATTTCCGAAATGCCATTCTTTTTCCCCCACTTCAAACTGAATAACCCATTGATGACAAAAGTGATGTCAGATCTTAAAACTAATCCAACTCATCACATGTAACCACTTTAGAAGATAATGATATTTTAACACTGGCACTAAACTGACAGCAGCTAAATCAAGCAGTGCTAACATGAACACGAAATACGGACATGCACAGCAAAGTGACAAGATACTTTATTATATCACACACCGGTTGTGGGAAAAGGTATTTTTGGGACGAGCTACTCAAAATGGATAATCTTTGTGTGGTCTAACCAAGAACTTGTCACAGAAAGCTGGGAGGAAGAAAAAAAAACAATAACTCGAAAATCTCAGGTTAATATACAAGAAAAAGTGTGATGAAAACCAAAATTTGTCTAACGTATTTTACCATTTTTAATTATGTTGCTATTGTTTGGGTTTTTTTTATATACTTTTGGCGCCGATGCCTCCTTAATCTATCATCGCTTGTTCCATTCAAAGAGTTAGGATTTATTGTCGGCTCAGACGTGGAGGTGAGGTCATGGCATATCAGAGTGGCGGGGCCTGCGACAATGACCATTGTTCCTGGGACGAAGAGGAAGGGCCTGCGGGGAACTTCCTGCTGCAGATAGCGTACCTCTGGAAGGCAGAGAGGTGTGTGTGTGTGTGTGTGTGTGTGTGTGTGTGTGTGTGTGTGTGTGTGTGTGTGTGTGTGTGTGTGTGTGTGTGTGTGTGTGTGTGTGTGTGTGTGTTGTGCATATGGGTTCAGTTTAGTGTCAAAATGATGATCATGTTGTTAGTCCGACAGTTCAAGTCAGCTTTCTCGCGCTTTCTTGAACATTTCTTCTCCTCTGTTGCTCTGCAAAGTTTAAATCTTTGCTCACAGATGCACTTAATTTCGCTGATTATGTGACTTTTGAAGGGATTTAGTATGAGTGGTGAGGACAACACAGGGAATTGTGGATTGAATAATTTTGGACAGTACTTAAAGATATTCTCCAAAGGTGTTTTTTTTTTTCTTTTGTTGCAAATGTACACCACATAAAAAAGGGAAAATAATTGGGCTGATGAGCAGGCATTACTAATCTCTTTGTTGTTCTCTGTCATAGTTAATTAGATCCTGAAGTATTCAAGTGGAATTTGAGTTGTAATGAGTTCCTCCAGAGATGGTGGAGTTTGACTCTTCTGACCTAAACAACAATGAATACTGTTGTGGGTCATGAAGTTGACAGAATCTACCAATATCCATGCAATATTCCTTGTGTTGCTCACTGGTTCAGAATCCATTAATCATATCAAAGTAAATTTCTCAGTTTTTTGGTCCTGGAGTCTGGAGGAAGATGGCTTGTGTGGAGTTTCCATGGTCAAAGATGATTTAGGGAGCATCTGCTGGGTGGGTGTGTGCCCACTGTGTGCCCATCAAGTCCAAAATCAGTTAAGCAGTCTTATCGGGAAATTTTAGGCACATTACACTTCCGTCTGTTGACAAGCTTTGTGGAGATGCTAATTTCAAGCTGCCAAAAGTGGCAATACTGGCTTTGATACCCATGGGAGATCTGTGCTTGATCGGGTAGTGGAAGATAGTTTAGACATTTCTGAATAAAAATATATATATATTGTCTTGTTCTAGTGTATTGTAACTTTCTAAGAGACTGAATGTTAAGTTTTAATAAGCAGTAAGCCACAATCAACAAATTTAACAGAAATATATAACTTAATTATGACATAGGGTATGAGTTAACTTTTTTGAAATAAATCACTAAAATAAAGGACTTATGAATGATATTCTAATTTTCTGATTTTACCCTTGAACACACAGTTGAAAGCAGACATTTGCATGCAACCTATTAACAGACAGAGAACTTTTTTGGTTCTTAATATTTTTAATTATATCAGACTAAACTTTTCCCGTTTAAGGTCAGCTATGCTTGAAAACAGATCAATTCTTTCCCTTTGTCAAATGCCAGAATAACAAGAAAGCATGATGTTTCTGTCTTACTTTCCACTAATTCAGATGTTTACATATGTTAGGAAAACTATGCCTTTAAACAATTTGTGAAAGTCCAGATGATAATGTAATGGCCTTCTAAACATTTGGGTGTTGTTCATTTGGAGGAACATGGGGTCCTTAATAACCAATATCATACAGTTTAAAATGTATGTATGTATTAATTCTACCAAACTAAATTGAAATAAAAACCTAGATTAATTCTCCTTTTACTGACATTCAGCAAACAGAAATATTTTGGGTTATCTTAACTGACCTAAAACAATCTAAATTAAGCCAAACTGAAACTAGAGAATTTTGAAAAAGGTTTGATCATTTATTTAGTGTATCTGCTTTAACCTGCATGTATGACTGATGCACATTGTTAGATGAGATGTGGGGTCATGGCTAAAGCTGGCACCTGCTGAGATGAATAACACTGGGATAAATGTGTTTTTCTAAGGAAATTTGAGTGTGAAAGAGGCTATTATGGATGTATGTTCAACTCAAATAGGCGACATTAAGGTAGGATTTTGATCGTCATCAGGTCAGACGTATTGCTATTGAAAGTTAAGTTCGAAATTTAGAAAAGAAAGAAAAACACTGTGGCATCCTTTAGAAGAAGAAAAAAACTTCTGGCAGTCAAGGAAATTACCACTTAACTGTTACAATACCAGGGGTTTTTGATGTCTGCTGGCACAACAATGGGGCCTACTGCACCTATTTCTTTCGTTTTTCTTGGAAAATTATAGGCACAATCAATTTTGATAATGCAAGGGAGCAGGCGTATCCAACAGGGAAAAAAATAACTGTCTTGATTATTCCTTCTCATGAAGAATATTTTTCTACTTTTACCATCCTTGCCTCTCCAAGGTAATGGTAACAATTTTCTCTTTTCAGTCTCACACGAGGCCTTATTCTCTTACTCAATGGAGAAACGTGTAGCCGTTGTTGTTGTGTGTTTTTTTTTTTTTATGCTTCCTGCCTTTTGCTACAAAACTGAAAGCCTTTTGACCTACAAAATACAGTTTTGTTGACAGATTGATGCTTTCACACCGTGACATTAGCTGAATCACCGGCGTTCAGAGGCCCGCGGTGCCACTCCGGGACAAATGCCCCAGAATTTTCCCAAATAATCCCCCTGTATGCCTGTCTGTGTGTGGTACGCCGTTGATCTCTGGAAGTAAAATAGAAAGCATCTATCTATATAACTATCTGTTTGTCAGCGTGTAAGGCTCACTCTTGCTAATAGTTCTCTTTATAAAAGGAGGTGAAGGGATAGAGAGGCGCTGCTGTTTGATGCGAATGGGGGTAGAGGGGGGAAAGGGCAGGAAACGTGGGATTTTGTGATGACAGCTGCGGTATTAGAACTTTGTGATACTAGGGTGACATGGTATTACATCCTGAGAGCAAGGGAAGAGGAGGAAAGGGAGTGAAATAGAGGCAAAACTTATAGAAGGCCTAACAGCCATGGTAAAAAATGTATTTAAGTCGTAATAGTTCTTTAAAAGCTATTTAAATTAATGATATAATTCAAATTAAGCCAAAAATGGCATAAGATAACATTTGTTGCATCAAGTCAGAACTCTAAAATAAAGATGACGCCATAACCCAGTCCACTTTTAGGTGGGGAAAGCGGTGGAATTGGCTCATTGTTTAGCTCAAAGTCCAGGGTGGCCGTTCTTCACAATGCCAGCTGATAACAACATGGTACAGCATATTTTGGCCACACAACCCCTCGCAGCCAGTTACCCGAATGAAGCAAGTGGGTCAGTATTATGTATTTAATTGTTTTAATGACATATAAACTGTGCTATGACGTAAAGGGTTTCATCTCCAATAAAAAAAATTTTGCACTTGAGAAAGCCAGCTTGGATTTTAAGTTGAGGGTCGATGAGGCGTCTTTGGTTTTCCCGTTTTCCCACAGGTTACTCAGAAGGTTGGACTTCAGAGTTCAGATCACATGCAGAAGTCACACACTGTATCATCAAACAAAACTGCGTATAGAACAATTTTGCCATGCCCAAAAAGGTTAAAACTGTTAAAACAACAACCATGAAGGAGGAATACCATCAATAGCCTAGAAAAATTATCTAGATTCCCCCAAATACACAGTTCTGCAATATGAACAATATTTTGGGCCTTAAACAGCAGCAGTTTTTGGTAGGGGTGATATGGCTCTTCACCCAGGGCAGCTATTGGTCCGGGGTCATCAAGAGTGTGAAAAAAAAGTTTTGTGTTAGTTACATCTGAACAAGTTTTTTATTATTTAAATGTCTTTCCAGTCAATGGAGAGGCCAACGCAGACATTGCATGCGTTGGAGCCATGCATTTATTGGCCACAAATACGAGATGACCCACTTCCTGAGCTGCCAATTGATTTAGAGGGACCATTACAGATCGACAACGGAGATTGTAAATTGTGAGATATGTGTGTGCAATTTTTGTGATTTACTCGCAAAGTGAAATCATTATTTAGAAAACATCTAAATTTATCGCAGCTTTGTGATGCTGTTCTGTTTTGAAAGAGATCTTATAATACATCTTGTTGCAAGACACAAAATATTGTTATCGGAGAATGGAACAAGACAGGATTTTAGCAAAATTTCAAAACAAAATTAGAAGAATCCATAGTGTGTTGTTTAACCAAAAAAAAAACTAAAAGTTCCAAAATCATCTGGCTGTATTTGAAATAATCTGTAATCAGAGTAAACTTCCTCTCCTTTTCCCCCTTTCTATTCTTCTTTGTTCATATACTAAATTGGTAATCTTGCGAGACTTGCCACAAGACTTTCACACGAGACTTTCTGTGAGAGTTGAACAAACATGGCCGCGCACTGTTGTGTAGTATCGTGTGTGGGGCTGGGACTGTGTGGAGCTGCTGCAGGTAGGCAATTAGCTGAATTAAAGTCAGTATTTTTCATCTTTAACTGCTATGACACTCACTAGTATGCCTCTCAGCTTTTAGATACCTCTCCCCATTGTGATTTTTCAATCAGATTATTTAATCTGAATACATTTTAATCCGATCACGACATTTCATGCATGTGAACATAGCTATTCAGAGCTGATTGGCTTGTTAAACTGGCTCATTAGCATGTAATCCAGCTCTACAGAACTCTGGTATTGAGCTAATATTTGAGTGAGCTGTGTTGAAGCAGAGACACATGTAAAGGTCACAGGACACAGGAGCTTGAGAATTGGAGTATGAGAGAACTATTTTAGGGTCAACTGTGCAGAGCAACGGTGAGTGTTGAAAAGAGGTGAAGAAACCTATCCAAGCAGTGTCAAAAGGGTGGAGAAAAGTGTCAGTTGTGTTGTGTGAATAGAGTACAAGATGGAGGTGAGATCGGCAATGCTGTCTGGTTTAGAGACAATGGCACTGAACGGGAGGCAGAGCTGGAGGTAGAGATGAAGATGTTGAGGTTCTGTTTGGGAGGGACAAATATAGAATCAGGAATGAGTAAATCAGAGGAACAGTTCCTGTTAGATGTACTGGAGATAAAGCCAGAAAAGCCTGACAAAGATGGTTCAGACATGTGAATAGGAGGGATAGTGTAGGGTGACCAAAACCAGGACACCTCGGAGCGGGGGGGGGGGGGGTTGGGGGGGGGGGGGAGTTGGGCGGTTGATGTTGTACGGCAAACGCGGCCGAGCGGGGGGGGGGGGGGCGGGGGGTAGAGACAAGCGCGGCCGACAAGCGCGAGGGAGGACTCTATCTTGTGATTAATAACAGGGCTGCCCAACCTGACGCGGCTCAGGGATTACGTCACACGCAGCGTGACGTACCAATGAAGGTAATTTAAAAAAACAGGACATTTCCTCACTTTATAAAAAAAACCCGGGACAGGACGTGAAATACGGACATGTCCCGGGAAATACGGACGTTTGGTCACCCTAGGATAGTGAGTACATTGGTAGAAAGATGCTGAGTTTGGAACTGTCAGGCAGCAAGGCCTAATGCAAGGCCAAACAGAAGATTTAAGGATGGAGGTAAAGAGGACATTAAGGTATTGGGTGTGATAGAATAAGATGCACAAGATAGGGTTACATTGACACGACTCTGTGAGAACAGGAGAAGCCGAAACGATTCTCTGATGTCCAAATCAGGCCTTCCGAAGAATCCGTTTCCACATTTTCAATTGTGTCACTTTCACCCCAGTCCGGCGTTCCCTGGTTTCTTCCTGGAGAAGTGAGAGTACTCCATGGTCTGCAGGCTGAAGGGTGACTGTCTGGAGAGAGAGAGAGAGAGAGAGAGAGAGAGAGAGAGAGAGAGAGAGAGAGAGAGAGAGAGAGAGAGACGGACCCAATCTTTTGGATTCTCATAACAGATGAATTCCTGGAGGAGTATTCTGCCTGTATCAAACCCCTCAAATCGATCCTGGAAACGTTAGAGACTTTTTGTTTGACCCCATCCTTTCCCCTTACAGAGTTTCAGTGTACTACTGCAGAAACTTCCTGATTCCCACCTGATTTACAAGTAACATTTGTGGTATTTTCTCAGTGTTTATGAATCGTTAACACCCGGTCAGCAACTCTATTGCCCGTTTGTTTTTTCCACCAAGCACCCTAAAATTTTGCCTCAGAAATGTGGTGGAGGCTTCTTCAGTCCTTTTGCTGAGTGTTGGCGGACAGTCAGACCAGCTTTTAGCGACTCGGTCAACACTACAGGGCAATTCCTTTCTTACTTAAAAATAGATACAAACCAGTGACATACTCAAAGCATTTTTCTTGGTCTCCTGAACACATAATAGCATATACAGGACTGTCTCAGAAAATTAGAATATTGTGATAAAGTTCTTTATTTTC
Source organism: Fundulus heteroclitus (assembly GCF_011125445.2). NCBI lineage: Eukaryota > Metazoa > Chordata > Actinopteri > Cyprinodontiformes > Fundulidae > Fundulus > Fundulus heteroclitus. The sequence continues at coordinate 4,307,121 of NC_046377.1, read as the reverse complement.
TGTAATGCAATTAAAAAACATGAAATGTCATACATTCTGGATTCATTACAAATCAACTGAAATATCGCAAGCCTTTTATTTTTTTAATATCGCTGATTATGGCTTACAGCTTAAGAAACCCAAATATCCTATCTCAAAATATTAGAATATCGTGAAAAAGTATACTAGTAGGCTATTCAAATAATCACTTGAATCGTCTAATTAACTGGAAACACTGCAGGGTTTCCTGAGCCTTGAAAAACACTCAGCTTGGTTCAGTAAACTAAATCACAAGTATGGTAGTGGTTAAGAGACGACATAAGATTCTCACAGTAACTGGTGTACTGACCATGGCATTACTGTCCTTGATTGGCCTGCCAATTCCCCTGACCTGAACCCCATAGAGAATTTGTGGGGTATTGTGAAGAAGAAGCTGAAAGACACCAGAGCCAACAATGCAAATGAGCTAAAGGCCGCTATTGAAGCATCCTGGGCATCCATAACACCTCAGCAATGCCACAGGCTGATTGCCTCCATGCCACGCCGCATTGATGCAGTAATCTGTGCAAAAGCACTGAGTGCATTAATGGACATTTTCAAATGTTTGATTTTGTTTTGCTGTTATAATTTTTTTTTTACTTGGTCTGAGGAAATATTCTAATATTTTGAGATAGGATTTTTGAGTTTTCTTAAGATGTAAGCCATAATCAGCGATATTAAAACAATAAAAGGCTTGCGATATTTCAGTTGATTTGTAATGAATCCAGAATGTATGACATTTCATGTTTTTTTAATTGCATTACAGAAAATAAAGAACTTTATCACAATATTCTAATTTTCTGAGACAGTCCTGTAGTTGATTCACCAGACAAAGTAAGATGCTCACAACATCCTGACAGCAATGCACAAAGACACACTTTAAATTGCGGTGTTTTAACCCCCTCTCATTTTGACAGACTTATTAGAAATTTTATGGATTGATTACTGATTTTCACATTTAAGTCCCGAATGAAAATACTGAATGTGTACCCCTGATGCAGGATTTATATCCTCTGGTAAGTGATGGCAATGTTTCTGTTAATACTTAATGACTCCAGGCGTTGTGACTGTGAGTGTTTCTAACAACCCGGCTGAAGGATGCTCCAGTCATCCTTATCCAAACACACTGAAATTTTACAGCTCTATTTACAATTTATGCTTTCTTTAAATATAAAGCAGTGGCCTATACATACAATCATCAGATGCAGAACATTAACCACTCAACAAATCATACCCAGAAGGCCTCCCTTTTTTAGTTCCATTTTGGTTTAAATTGAGGTTTCGGAAAAAACGTGCGACTTGTTAGCTGCTTAATGGACCGCCTTATTCCCCGGTTTTCTTGCTAACTCGGAGGGCACACAGAGCCTTTTTCACTAAAAAACAGTTACCTACTGTGAACACAGCACAGATGAATAGAGAGAAAGAGTCAACTCAATGAGAACATGACTCCTGGAATGCAACAAAAAACGTTTCAGACAGACTGATAGGTAGCCACAAAGATGCCCTCAACTTGCAAACAGCATCGCAACTGTTCCTTTAAATGTATGCCTACCCGTGTGAAAGTAGTCCTGTCTTTAGCGTTTGACTTCGGCCGAGGCAGGCTGAGCAATGTTTTCTTTATATACACATACAAGGTATTGTCAAGCCCTGCAAGCCGTGGGTCACAGTTGAGGGGAGTTCAGAGGGTCCGAGACCTGCACTGCCAACCCCCACTTTGCGGAGACACGCACAGACACATGCAACTGGCTTGTCAAAGGACCCTTTGTGTGCTGCTGTTATTCCAGGGGAAATACTCACTTTATTCCTATCTGGGGAATATAAAGCACCAATCACCTAATCACAGACGCAGAGAAACCCAGTTAGCCCCACTACCCACACACACACACACACACAGATATGACCCCCCCCCCCCCAACACACACACACACACAAACAGTACACACAAAATACTAAATATTCATTTTCATTCCCGTGCAGAAATACCTGTGTAGAAACATTTAAATGATCAAGGATTCGTCTAGATGCAAAAAAAAACCAAAAAAAAAACATGGACAACAATAATACTCACGCATTTATGCACCCATGCACACACAACAATGGGTCATTTGTGTATCTGCACCCCACATTCATGCTTGGCAGGCGGGTGAAGGCTGTGTTGTTTTTAGAGACCTGCAGGAGAAAATCATGCCAGGAAGCGCACCTTCTTCTCCCTGTCTCCCAGTAACAGGAACATATATGTAGATGCTATTTAGGCCAGAGCCATTTATTAGCAAAAAAAAAAAAAAAAAAAAAAAAAAAAAAGGACCCTTTTGCCTTGGAAAAGTAGCGTTTTGTTCAACAACAACCACAAACTTCAATGAGTTTATTGGGTTTTGAGGTAAGAACCCACCAAAAGTGGTGGACTATTGTATAAGAGAAGAAATATGAGGAATCATTTTTTTAAATTAAACTTTAAAAAGTGTGGTATGCATATGTATTCAGTCGCAGGTCAAATTTATTTGCCCACCATGTAAAAACTAACACTGCACATGCCCCTGAACACACCACACAAACGTTTAAACATGGTGGTGGCAGCATCATGGTGTGGGATGCTGGGAGAGGGAAGCTGGGAGGATGGATGGAGCTAAATACAAGAAATTCCTGGAAGAAATACTCCTTTCACTGGGGAGGAGTTTTATCTTTTGGCAGAGCTACATCCCTAAACATACTAACAGGGTCACAATGAAATGGTTTAGTTCAAAGCAGGTTTAGGTGTTAGAATGGCCCAAAGAAGGTCCAGGCCTACAGCAAGTCTCAGCAGTGTGCACACCTTTCTGAATTTGTCTTCTTTTCCAATATGTTTCTCCAATTAGTGGTGATTGCGTTACTTGTGCAACGATGTATGCTGGGGATTTTTTTTTTGATGTTCTTCTCCTGACTGATACCTTCGTACAGTGCCATTAATGTAATCCTTTGCATTGTTTCTGTTAACTCTAACTTTAAATAAAAGGACACAAATAGGCAAATGTGAAGAAAATCCCACTTTGATGATTAATCTTTATTTTAGGCTAACCAGACTCTGAAAGTTAATGCTTACCAATGTTCATCATTCCATTCTGAATGATCTTTAGATGCGTAAAGCTGGTGGACACACCCTGAAAGACACTAGTGAGGTAGCAGCTTATAGATTACATCCATATACAAGGTAAAAGCAAGATAGAAGAGACGCTATGAGTCCTCAAAAAGATGATGTGTGTGTGTGTTTGTGTATGGGGGTACCCGTTAAGTGCTCTGGTCTCCCATGGGAACCCAAGCACAGCTGAGAGTAAATGGCAATTACTGTGTTTAACTGTTTTATCCGCGCTGTGAGGCAACCGTGCACCCAGATTCCACAGAACATCATTAAAACACACTTAAAGCCGCGCACGCGTGCGGAGAGAGAGAGAGACCGTCAACGTCCCGCCTGATAGGTTGTTCACGGCTGTCACATCGTCATTTACTCAACCGTGATGGAGCGATACAAATACCGGCAGACACATTTCAATATTCTTCAGGAGCAAATTATGATATCTTATTAGCAGATGATGGAAGGGTGGGGGCGGGGTCGCCGTCTGAGCACCACAAACACGCTCACACATGCCCAAGGTGCCCGGAAAACCTTACTACTGATGGGTAGAGCGCTTATGGGTTTTGTGTTCTTGGTTTAAACCCATGCATGCATTACAACTCATTGGAAGACAAATCAAAACACAACAGATCGACTACCGATGTTGCTTAACTATACTGCATGTATTGTAAATGTAGAAATGACAAAAATTTAATGATTGAGGAGAAAAACAGTCTGTTGACTATCCCCCTATTTTGATGGAAATCGTTTTAAAACAGCCAAAACTGATTAATCCTGTTTCTATTTGGATAACCGTTGCATGTCCAGTTGACTTACCAGGATATTTAGAAGCTGCGCTGCTAAGATGAACGCGAGAGGGAACTTTTTGGCCAGCGTGCAAAGTCATAGGCGGTGGAAAACTATCCACCTGAGCACACCACCCTAATGATTAAAACATGATGGTGGCAACATCATGATGTGGGGATGTTCATCTGGAGGGGCAGGAAAGCCACTCAGAGTTCACTGGAAGGTGGATAAGACGAGTCCAGATGTAATCCAACCCAGAATCTATGGCTGGAATACAAATGCATACCATGCTGTTATTTTTCCTTAAAATGTAAAACCCTGGATCAATATTAATACTTTGCATTGCATCCAATCCCAACAAAACACATCAAAGTTTGTGACTTGCAAGGGGAGCAAATGCAACGGCAGCTCATCGGGTAAGAATCCTTTTACAACACGCTTCCAACCAAACGTTTCGGATTCGCATCTTTCTATGCTTTTTTAAAAAAAAAAAAAAATCCAAATTTACATTGTTTGAATGATGTTTGGACTTATCCGTGTTAGAGTCAAGCAGACAAACAGGAATTTGGAGAGAACACGCGCAGACAGAGAGGCAGAATAAATAGAGGGGGCAGAAAGGTACCTTCTCTCCACCTTAATGTGAGCTGGCATTTGACAGGGATGTGTCAGACCTGTGTGAGTAATGAGAGAGAATGACTCTGCGCGCGCGCGTGTGTGTGTGTGTATGTGTGTGTGTGAGAGAGAGAGAGAGAGAGAGGAGTGGGGGGAGAGGAGAGGAGAGAGGGCATTCAGAGAGGCAGAAGCTAACTGTGGTGTTGCTCCATAGCTGGACTAACGGATGGACAGGTTGATAGTCAGCTGTCCACCGGCCCGTTGGATGCTTGGGTTGTCACATTGAGGTGGTCAGCAAAAGAAAAGGAGAGAGAGAGAGAGAGAGAGAGAGAGAGAGAGAGAGAGAGAGAGAGAGAGAGAGAGAGAGAGAGAGAGAGAGAGAGAGAGAGAATACACGTGACTCACTCCCACCTGCAGGGAGACAGTACAGTGCCAGCCGCCAGGCCAGGAGGGCATTACTCACAGCGAAGACCGACGTCTACATTTGATTCATACACACACACACACACACACACACACACACACACACAACCACAGAAATATAGTTTACCGCTGAATAACGAGTGGGTGTCCTGCATTAGAAGGAAATCGTGCCCACCTGTGAATAATGTACATGCTTCCCCACACAGCGATCGTCCAAAAAGAATGAAAAGGCATAGAAGGATGACAAAGGAGCGACAGAAAGGATTTTTGGACAGCTAAAACATTGTTCTGGGCGCCACGGCGACGCAGTGATAGAGCACGCTGCCCGTGTTCGGAGGCACACGGACCTTTGCAGTAACTGTTTTCCTTCTCTCTCAACCCTGTTTGCTGTGAGCTTATTATTGTCAAATAAAAGCCAGTAGTGTTAAAAAAGTAGCTCCTACCACCCTCAAAAGACTCTAATCTTTATTTCATATTTGTGAGGAAAAATAAACAACAGCAAAATGCTCTCTGTAATTTAAAAAAAAAATGAATTATCTGTTCGCATGCTGGCAAGGTCATGACCCATAATCTGAACCCGAATAGAGTCCCATCACAAAATAATTAAAGTGTCTGTCTGTGGCTATACTTGGTAATTTCAGTGGTGATTAAGTTTATTCTGTGTTTAAGCCAACAGTTTCACCAGATACCTGCATTTAGGGACTTTAATATTTGCCATGTTTTCAGCTGGCTGTATATTTTTGGCTGCATGGAGAGCTTTTGATTGTTAATCATATAATGTACCTCTAATAAGTGTTTACAACATGGGGTTCTGATCCGATCATGAATCATTTATACTGTCTCTCGGATGCTAATGTCCATTTGCACATGCTTTAGCTACTCCGGGAGTTGCCTGTACGATCATGCATATTGCATATTTTTCCTCACATCGTTGCGTAAATCAGCTGGTGTGTTTCCTCTGTTTAGCTTGAACATTTCGTTTTATCTGAACATGTCATATTAAATAACAGCGCCATTCTTACTGTGTTTTTATTTTCATTCTTGCCTTTCTGATACGTTTATTCTCTGTTGCTTTAGAACTGACTTTAGATTAGCTTATTTCGTCACTGATTTTGTGTGTAACTCTGTCTCTGTGTGTGTGTGTGTTTTGTTTTCGTTTCGTTTTTGCCACTGTCACACCCTTGTGGGAGAATATCGGTATTTCTTAACTTATCTTACCTCCCGCATCCGTTATATTCCGCTTAAAAAAAATTAAACTAAATGTGTTTAAGAAAAACTACACTTTTACTCCTCTGTCTCTCTCTCTCCATCTCTCTCTCTCGCTCTCTGTTGCTCTGAGCATTACCAAGAATTCAGTTTATGTTTTATAATCATAGTCGTTTCTAACAACTGCCATTTTTCAACACTGACAAGTTTTTTTAAAAAACTATATAATATTAACAGAATAAAAAGTTTTCTCACACGTACCTGCAGTCAAAACAAAGGATGAAAGAAAATTGTTCACTGCCTGCGGACACAGCTTGTTCTCTTTCTGGATAGACGGCAGATTTCACTTTCAGCTCGCCATGAATCTCATCATTAGTTAAATACCGAGACCTTTAATAGATGAGCTGAAAAACAATATCAATACACTGCTATCAATAAAGTAGGGTTCCCAGTCTGACTTGCTAGCACTCCACAAATCTGAGGATTTATTTACTAAAACATAAACATGGATAATATATTATTCATATGTATTGCTAATAAGAAGCATTAAAATAATAATTAGCTAACCCCAAACCTGAAACGTATGGAAAGAAAACTCTAAACTATTATTTTAATAACAGTGAAGGACAACGCTCCATCATAGTCCATCATTATTTTGGCGACTTTTTTTAAAAAAACAGGGGGGAAATATGGGAGCTTTTTTTTCAGCCAGCTGATCGGCAGTGTGAGCAGCAAGTGGGGGAGGGGCAGCCCGTGTCACTCAGTGTGCCAGCTCGAGAAAACTCCAGCATTTTTCCAGCATGAACATTAAGCCACAGAAACAATATAATAGAAACTTTTGACAGCTTTGAAACCAATATTTAGAAAAAAAAACCTTTGTTTAACTTAATACTGAGGTCATGCGTAGTCAAATCCACATTTTAAAAAAAGGAATTAACAGGTAAATTATGTGCATCATCCCTTTGCGTCCACAGTTCAGTGCTGTCAGTCACTTTGAATAATTCACAGTTAGCTGTATCACTCAAAGAGGAGTGCTGACGGGATTTAAATGCTCTGGGCGCGATGAACTCTTGCACGATGCAAACCTCCTTATCTGTGCTTCATTCCGTCTCCCTTTCTATTCATCTTGTACATTTTGCAGCAAAAAAAGAAATAGTGTACTACAGTACATAGTACAAAATCCGTTTTCCTCCTGTTCTACACAGCGTGACAGTGGTCGCGTCTCCATTATACAACGCTGGTGAGAAATAAAACAGCTTCCGCCACAAAGCAGATCAGGCTTTAGCGCTGGAGCTGCCTGAGTGACACTGATCTTTCTGTGGACGTGCGTTTATGCCTGATCTTCATCCATCCATCCATCTATCCATCCGTCCATTTACTCTAAGCTCTTAAGCAGTGCTGCTGTTAAAAAAGTCTCCCTAAAACTCTAAGCCAGGAGTGATAACATGAGCAGCAGGAGGATAACGCTGATGTAATGTCAGACGCACACAACTGACGCCCTGTGTTACCCCTGCGTTAACAAAACCCATCACCGCCTGTCTGTCCGACTGAAGGCCAGCTAATCTGCTCTTAATCATGAGCTCTTATTTACCAAAAAAAAAGGGGAAAAATTACACTTTTATTAATGCCACAGAGGGGGGTGGTGGGGTAGTGAGTGAGAAGAGGATGATGGTGATAATGGTGATGATGATTTTTGTGATTAAATGATGCCACCGTTGTGTTCGTGGATTAGGACGGCCGAGGAAATAGATTAGTTCTGCGGCGGTTTTTCATCATGACTGGCAGGCCTCCAAAAACTCACTTCCTCCCGGTTTGTCCCCCCCCTTCTCTGTGCATTCACTTGGTTTTTGCTCTGTGGAAGAAGCGATTCGAGAGTGGCTGAATTGTTGGGAGACAGCACCACCAGCTGGTGAGAAAAGGTGCAAACATCTTTTTTTTTTCCGTCCATTTCCCCTCAAACTGGTAAGACAGATCAAAGGCACAGCTGGGTTTCTGCATCAAATATTCATGCACTTGCATGATATATGGTTATTTTAAATGCAAATAATATATAATTGCCTAATAAATTGTAAAAATGTGCATGTATTAAGGAACAGATTCCACTGCTAAGTCATGATAAACATATTTTCTATTTTATATATGTAAGAAAAGAAAAAAAGTGAGATGGTTATTATTTACTGAAGGAGCAGGACAAGCAGAAGAGGTGGAGGTCGTGGCTCACTACAGATAAAATGCCAGGTTATGGCTCTTTAGGCAACAAGCAGAGTCTGTATCTTACGGAAGCTCGGGTTCTCCAGTGTTTGCAGCAGGATGTTGCATATTTTTAGTGTTTGTGGTTGAAAAGGGAGCCCTCTTTGCAATTTATGTTGGCATTATTGCATCCAAGCCTGCAACCAAAAGAAACTGGATAAATTGATAAAGAGATGCTGGGGGATGGAAAAACATTGCTGCGCGTGCAAATTTGGAAACACAACTGAACTGGCTTGGCATTGCTGCCCCTTACAAGACCTTGTGGAACGACTGTCATTTTTTTCATGGAGTCCTTTCCTCTCTTACAGGCTCCTTCAGATCAGAGGCAGGTTTTGATTTGGACCAACTGGGCAGTTGGCTGGATGGATGGATGGATGGATGGATGGATGGATGGATGGATGGATGGATGGATGGATGGATGGATGGATGGATGGATGGATGGATGGATGGATGGATGGATGGATGGATGGAGGATGGATGGATGGATGGATGGATGGATGGATAGATAGATAGATAGATAGATAGATAGATAGATAGATAGATAGATAGATAGATAGATAGATAGATAGATAGATAGATAGATAGATAGATAGATAGATAGATAGATAGATAGATAGATAGATAGATAGATAGATAGATAGAGGTACTAGCTTGCATGCTTTGTACAGGACAGCACTGCATTTTGTCACGTCCTAGAATCTTTTTTTTTCCTATTGGTTGTTGGGTGCTAGAACAAAGGGGCTTAGCCAGGGCCGCATCCATACAAAAACCTACCAGTGTCTCTGACAAACGAAACAAAAATACATGTAAAAGTTAATTCATCATTATTTGTACAATTAGACTTTGTACAGCTTATTTTTAAGACAGCCCTTTGTCTTCTCCATCGCACACAGATAGACCGGTCTTTTTTTTTTTTTTTTTTTTTTTTGGACAATCACAAAAGTCTTGGATCCTCCCTTAAGGTCCCTGCTATTCAGCTCACCCCGCAGAGTTTCTACAATATTTAGGTCTAAGTTAACATAAATGGTGGCTGATTTTAGGTTCTGTTAACTGCTGTGTGGGTCTGGATAGTTTTTTTTTTTTCTTTTTAAGCAGAAGGTGGTATTCCCTTTGGAAGATGAACAGGCCCGTCGCATCACAGATCCCCCTCTGTACTTAGCAGTGGATATAAGGTGCTTCTTTCACATAACCATCCATTGTTTCAGTCTAGACCCAGTTTGCACCTAGAAAGCTCAATCTTAGCGGTGTCTGACCAAAGCACCCTGTTCTTGTTAAAGCCCCAGTTGCAATTAACAAACACAATACCTTTTATATTTCTCATGGTGGAACAGAAACTCTTTTTTTTCCCTCTCTTCTGGCATGTCTCCAAAACAAGCATTTAGCACGTGCACAGCATTCAACTGCTTGTTGTAAAGCCTTAATGACCCCATGATTTGGTTCTTTGCAGCATTTCTAGCAGTGAGCTTCGTTCCCCAGGAGTTATTTTTACCATCTGTTCCTAACGTTAGCGGCGAGCTAGGAAAACCAGGGTATAAATTATATTGATCGATATGTCCAGGGTTATATATGTTCAATTGTATTTATGTACTGCGGCCTGTCTTTCGTCTACGGCATGTTCACTTGTCTTTCCATTTTGAAAAGCGGCTGAGCAAAATAAGCCCCTGCTTCACGTTGTTTTTAGAATAAATAATGAAAACTCTTTCAGCGCTTATTCGATTTAAGATTGTACAAAGGCTCCCTATGTCTAAGGTTAAACTGTCAAAGATCTTTCCTGATGTTAATCCTGTTTGTGACAGGTGTAAACAAGCACCTGCTGCTCTCTGCCACACGTTTTGGTCATGTCCTCGCCTAATGGCATTCTATTCAGCAGTTTCAGGAGCTACCATCCACCCTTGCCCCTTCATTGGACTCTTTGGTTCATCAGTAAACAATGTTTCCCTCAGTAAGCCACAATTGAACTGTATGGCCTACTTCTCCCTTCTGGCACATCGGCTTATTCCTTTAAATTGGAAAAATGACCGCTTCCCTTCGTTTGGAAAATGGATATGTGATGTGTTTTTTTTTTAAGAAATTGGAAAAAAGGAGATATACACTGAATGGATCAATGATTTGACATGAGGTCCATTTATCTCCCATGTAGAACAGCCAACTATGCTTTTTGACTCTGAATAAGATTTATTTTCTTCTTGAGTGTCTTTTGGATAACCACTGTGGATTTTTTTGGTTTTGTTTCTTTTTTTATTTTGCTTTGTGTGACTAAAAGTATGTTCTTGCCTTGTCGCCCCGAATAATAAATTTGATTTCGTTTTTTTTGTTTTCCTCCTTGTGTTATTTCCTGTTTTTGAGGGTTTGCTGTCTTGTTTCTGTTAAAAAAAAAAAGCTTCATAAATATACTTTGCCGGAAAGCAAACTCCTTCAGCTACATTGTGACAGGACTATTCGGAGGTACCAGAAAGTATTGCACCATTGAGTTTGCACAAAACGTAGGTCTTAAAGTAGGATTTTTTTCCTCACTGTATAAATGATTATGAGACAACGTAATTACATTTTTTGGCACATTCCTACCGGGGGTATCCATAAGTGCGGGGAGTGCCCTACGTATATTGCCAAGCATTGCAAACTTACGGTGCAAATGTTGTGTGGGGACTATGAGAATCAGGCTGTTTTATGAGCTTCAAAGCATGTAGGTTAAAATCAGAAGATGCCCCAAACTGAAATTATGACCATCAGCGTAATGAGTGTAATTTTCCAGACCGAATAGATTCCTTTTGCTAAATCAAGACTTTATTTTGCTATAAAGAAGCACTGTGGTTCACTGACCTGGGAATCTAACCATATGGGAAACCTTTTGTTTGTTTTATTGGATATTACTCATTAATAAAGTCTAAAGTCGGCCAAAGATAGCTGTACTATATGTTGATGGGGGGAGGGGGTTGATTTGCTTACAACTAAAAACTTGGTGTATGTTAATCTTTAGATTAACTCCTTAGCACTAGGGATCTGTAGCCACTGCATCTCCTTTTGCTTCTTCATTAGGATGCTAAGAGAAACAAACGCATGCGATACTACACACAGTTTGATTCTAATTGGGCGCCCAAAGCCCCCTGATATAATCTGCCATAGTGGGGGACCCAAGATCTCACCCACGGCGACCAGCGGTGCAGCGGCGCCGGGCCAGATTCAAAGAGACTGCAAGAGTGTGTGAAGGAGGAAGGTTATGGAAAAGACAAACAGAAGGCAAACTGGCCCGAGAACAGGCAGGACACGACACAAACAACACGGCAGCAACGACAAAAACACAAAGTGGCGCCGAGTGCATTAATTAGAATTTCAAATTGGACGAACTCAAGATGACAGCGCTGCACTTGTCAAATCAGATCATGCCCTGGCCGGGTGAGAGAGGAAGAGCAAAGGGAGAGAAGAAGACACGCTGCTCTGAGCCAAATATCGCTCTTAGTAGCTGAATGGCTGCCATATCTCCCTTTTCTCCTTCCTTCTCTCTTTCTCTCCATTTCCCCCTGTTTATACCCCCCACACACACACACACACACCCCAACCCACCCCCTTTGTCTGTGCCTGAATGTCAAGGCTTCCCTAACAAGAAGTGACAATTAAAACATCCTCTCCATCTTCAGGCCTACTGGGAGAAGCCTGCCAAGGTCCCTGGTCTCTGTGGCAGAAGTTGGACTTTGTGGGAGAGACACCTTTGTATCATCAGAATTCTTAAAAGCTGTAAAAAAAAAAAAAAAAAAAAAATCTCTCAGCTGAAGTGTAATGTTATGAGCTTTTGTTTATTTATTTCTCGGCAATGTCAGTCCGTCATACTACATTGGCTTGTAAAAGTGATGACACCCGTTTCATTTCTTTCAGGTTTTGCAATGTTACAAACCAAATTGGATTGCATGTGATAGACCGACACAAGGTGAACCATAATTGGGAAGTTAAAATAAAATACATAATATAGTTTTGAAAATAAATAACAACATAGAAAAAAAAATCCTCCTTTACCCAAATACCCCAACATACAATCCAGTGCAATTTACTGCCTTCGGAAGTCACCGTATCATTAAATAGTCTGTGTGTAATTGTAATCTAAGCGTAAATCCAGCTGTTCTCTGAAGGCCTCGGAGGATTGTCAGGTCAGGAAGAAAGATGTGGAGAAGTTTAAAGGGGGTTTAGGTCATAAAACAATATTCCAAGCTTTAACTAGGGCTGCACAGTAAAGCACTAATTTATCCTCCTTGCAATGTCACCATTTAGGACATCAATATTGCCAACAACTGCTTGGAGTGCAAGACATACTAGATCATTAAATACTATACATTCCAGGCTCTCTATGCAAAGTAATTTATTTGGGGATGCTTGTTTAATGCAACATAGACATGTTTTAGGGGGTGAAGTTGGGGTAAGGTGGCAAATTCATCAAGACACTACATGTTGTGGGTGTCTGCAATGAACCTAAAGCGCAAATGTTTTATAGCAAGTCATATCAAAGTAACACTAAGACTTCTGTCATGTGGCACAGTGTGGAAGCAGTTGTCTCATTTTGGAATGCGAACACAATAAAGGAGATGATTGTAGATTTCAGGAGAAACAGGGTTAGATCAAACCCTGTTTCCATTATGGGAGAAGAAGAGGAGGTGACTGAGGAATATAAATACCTCGGTGTTCATCTGAACAGACTGGACTGGAGACGCAACAGTGAAGCCGACTATAAGAAAGGACAGAGCACTGTACGTCTGGAGGAAGCTAAGGTCCTTCAAGATTTACAGCAAGATGTTGCACATCTTCTATAAGTCTGTTGTTGAGAGCGTCATCTCCTCTGCCATCATCTGTTGGGGCAACAGCATCAGAGCCAGGGATCTAAAAAGGCTCAACAACCTGATAAAGAAGATTATGTTCTGGGGACGACTGTGGAACCTACGGAAGAGGATTAGGGCCACTCAAAAAAAAAAAAAAAAAAACATATACATATATATATATATATATATATATATATATATATATATATATATATATATATATATATATATATATATATTAGGGCTGGGCAAGTTAACGCGTTAATTTCGCGTTAATTCATTAGACTATTAACGGCGATATTTATTTTATCGCGCATTAACGCATGTTGCTCACATGCTTTCAGTCAGTGTCAGTCAGCACGCGCGCTGACTGCAGCGCGCTGTCACGGCAGCACTCTCTCGCTCCCCCTCCCCTCTCGTACATGGCTCAGCGGCGCCGCCAATCAGCACGCAGGCTCAGCCTGGCCCGCCCACTCAGCTCTCACACAAACTTAACAAACAAACAGCTGAGAGAGACCGCAGCAGGGAAAAAACATGAACAGGGGAAGTAGCGCCGTTTGGCTTTATTTTAATACCGTAAATGAAATCAAGCTGTATGTTTTGTAAAAAGCCGGTTCATTTAAGTGGAAACACAACAAATTTCTCTAAGCACGTGAAAAAACATGAAAACGTTGAGCCCCAGAAACGGAGAGAGGAGACGAAACTTCTCTCACTGCCCCGACAGACCCACAGACGTCTCTGACTGAGGCGTTTCAGTCCTCCAGGGAACATCCAGGTAGATCAGTGGATGGATGGATGGATGGATGGATGTTACTGGAGCCCACACATAACATGTAATTAAGACCTTGAAAGAACCCAGTAAATATATTAAAAAGTGTTATTTAAGATAAGATAACATTAGCTAATCCTTTTTTTATCCCACGACGGGGAAATTCATAGGATTAAAGCAACAGGCAGGTGCACACAACACAGACAAAATTACATAAGGATTGAAATATATAAGAGGTGGATTAGCGAAAAAACACTGAACATAACATTATTATTATTATTATTATTATTATTATTATTATTATTATTATTATTATTATTATTATTATTATTATTATTATTATTATTATTATTTAATTGTAATAATAAAATAAAAAACACAAAACCCAAAAGGTCAACAGTTTCATGATACATCAAGCTTAGGGACTGGCTAATATACAGCAGGTCAAAAAAGGCCATATTTTGGCTGCAGTGCTTGCTGTTCTCTTATGAAGAAAAGATCAACTAGTGCACTAAATTCAATAGATGGGTTGAAAATATCCAGTATAAAATAAGTGCTACAAATGTTACAACACTTTTGTTCATATGGCAGCAGAACATTAAAATAAAAGTGCTCTTTACACTACTTTTGAATTCATTCTTGGAGTTTTTAAATACAATGCGATTAATCGCGATTAATCAGGGCGATTAATCGCGATTAAATATTTTAATCGTTGCCCAGCCCTAATATATATATATTAAATTCTGACTTTTTTCTCAGAATTCTGAGAAAAGTCAGAATTGAGTAGACTGTTTTTTTAGTGGCCCTAATCCTCTTCCGTAGGAACCTCTGGAGATGATATTGCAAAGAAGGATTTTGCATAAAATCAATAAAATTATGGACAATCCTGAACATCCTCTTCATGGCATTGCCATTGGCAAACAGAGTCTCTTCAGTCAAAGGCTTCTTCACATTGGTTGTAAAACTGACCACTACAGGAGATCTTTCCTGCCCACAGCCATCACCATCTGTAATAACTATATCATACCCTATAATAATTACATCACTTAAATTCCCTTTGGGATAAATAAAGTATTTTTTAATTTAATTTAATTGAATAACAGGGGCCACAAAAGTCTTGGTTCACCAACCAACAATGTAGTGATCTGGCTCAAGGAAAGGTGGTTCTACAAAGTATTAGCTCAGGAGGGCTTAAAACAAATTCCAACCTTGATTCTGTTTTTTGTTTACATTAGACTTTGTGGCTGTGACATGAAAAAAATTGGGAAACAGTAAGAGGTGTGTGAGTAATTGTGCCAGGTGCTGTGAGCCTTTGAACATGCCAATAGCTCAACTGCAACCAAATATGCAAGCAGAACCAACAACGCTCTTAACGCAACACTTGTTAATGAAGCAGGTGTAAAGGATTTTTTTTTAATAGATTGAAATCCTTCTGATCCACGTGGGAGAATTGGAGCTTTTGGAGTATTATAAATAACTAAGGATTAGAGACAAGTGGTTTGAAGCAGCAAATTACAATAGACTTAACAGAGTTTATAAAAAAAAAAAAAATGTAGGAGGCACCGTGGCAGCTCCACTGGTGGCCTAGATTTAGCAAACTCGATGGTGTTTTGGCATTTAAGGCCCCGGTTGTTGCCTTTGCGTCTGCCCGTGCTAGTCTCCGCACCAGCTGCGCCACTGGAGCTGCTATCAAAACGAGTCGTCCCCACAAAGAGAGAGAGTGAGAGAAACACACCCCAAACCTGACCGGGCTTCCCCTTTGCAGACGCACACAAAACACGCTGTCACACACATGCACAGACAGACAAGATTAATCGGGCTATAATTTGCTTGTGAATACATTTACCTCCGGATTTCTCATTTGTAAAGTGCCACTGCGGTTCCTAATTTATGTTGTGTGCACATGGGTGCACTGGTGAACAAACAGCCAAGTGCACTCCAGTTTGATGGGTTCCTGTTATGACTCCATTATGCTGATGGCTTTGGTTCTGTTCCAGGTTCTGCGTGCCCGCGCGCGTGTGTGTGTGTGTGTGTGTGTGTGTGTGTGTGTGTGTGTGTGTGTGGTGGATGACAGTAGAACAGTTGCTGTGCGCTGAAACATTAAGGATTGTTCAGAAGCCCTCTCTGCTTATTGCGCTCTTACGGTTTGATGACCTGCGACAGGAACTAGCTGACATTTTTGAAATGATGCCGCAGTCGTTCAAACAATGTTTACAAAATAGATCCATGTCCACATTTCTTTCATTTGCAGCACATTTGTACTTAGGTGTGCACATTGAAGTCAGATGAGGTGACTGGATGCACTGGACATCTGAAATCTGAATCTCTGCAAGGTTCTTAAGTGCTACGTGCTACACATTTCAAAGTGATTCCCAGCTGTGCGCCACCTACAGGTTCAGTCCACTACCTATTTCTCTGTGTGAGGTACGTTGCCCAACAAATTGATTTTTTTGGTTTAGTTTCTTTTTTATTTTTGCTTCGTGTGACTAAAAGTATGTTCTTGCCTTGTCTCCCGGATAATAAATTTGTTTACCTTTGGTTTTTTTGTTTTCCTCCTTGTGTTAATTCCTGTTTTTGAGGGTTTGCTGTCTTGTTTCTGTTACAAAAAATATATATATACTTTGCCGAAACAAACTCCTTCAGCTACATTATAAGAAAGGACTATTCGGAGGTACCAGAAAGTATTGCACCAATGAGTTTGCACAAAACGTAGGTCTTAAAGTAGGATTTTTTTTTTCCTCACTGTATAAATGATTATGAGACAACGTAATTACATTTTTTGCACATTCCTACCATCCATCCATAAGTGTGGGGAGTGCAAACTTACGGTGTTAATGTTGTGTGGGGACTATGAGAATCCGGCTGTTTAATGAGCTTCAAAGCATGTAGGTTAAAATCAGAAGATGCCCCAAACTGAAATTATGACCATCACGTTTTGTCACGTTCACAATTCTACTCAAACGTCATCAGCAACAGTCCCGGAGACTCCAAGCAGCTGTTTTCCACCGTGAACCATCTTCACAAACCCCCTTAATTCACAAAACTTACAGAAGAGCACCGTAATCATTTCCTGGCCTTTTTCAAAGCAGAAATAGACTCGCTCTGCTCTTCCCTTCCTGGCTCTTCAAAGCCAAGCGCCCTGACTGTGAACTTGCAGTTTGCAAAATCTCTACACTGCTTTGCAGAAATCTCCCAACAAGAGGTTGAAAAGGATGAAACCCACCACCTGAGCCCTCCTTCCATTTCCTACAGCTCTAGTCAAAGTAAACACCTCTGTTTAAGCCAATACAAAGTACACAGTCAGGACAGTGTGTAGAAATACAAGTACATATGTCAGTACACATGTATGTATGTATGTACAAATGTATACACGAATGTATATGCACATATATACGTGTAGGTAAGTATGTATGTAGGCGTATATGTCAGGATTTGGGTTTTGTTTCAGCTATTTGTTAATTTTGATGTATTAGTTATCTCTCCGGTCTTTAAAATATTGCTTTTTGTGTACCGGATTTTGGACTGCCCTTTTGACTATTGAGCCCGCCTGTCCCTGTTTTCATTATTAAAATCCTGTTTTTTGCCTTAACCTCACTTGTTTGGCTTGAATACTGGGTTTGCCTGATTCACGTTCGTAACAGTATATACAGTCATATGAACAAGTTTGGGCACCCCTATTAATCTTAATTATTTTTATTTCTAAATATATGGGTGTGTGCAACAGCTATTTCAGTTTAATATATCTGATAACTGATGGACACAGTAATATTTCAGTATTTAATTGAGGTTTATTGAACTAAAAGAAAATGTGAAATATGCATTAAAACAAAATTTGACAGGTGCAAAAATTTGGGTACCCTAATCGTTTATTGATTTGAATACCCTTAACTACTTTTCACTGACTAACTGAAACACAAAATTGGTTTGGTAACTTCATTAAGATTTGAACTTCACAGCCAGGTGTATCCAATCATGAGAAAATGTATTTAAGGTGGCCAGTTGCAAGTTGTTCTCCTGTTTGAATCTCCTCTGAAGATTCGTCATGGGCACCTCAAAACAACTCTCAAATGATCGGAAAACAAAGATTGTTCAACATAGTCATTCAGGGGAAGGATACAAGAAGTTGTCTCAGAGATTTAAACTGTCAGTTTCCACTGTGAGGAACATAGTAAGGAAATGGAAGACCACAGGGACAGTTCTTGTTAAGCCCAGAAGTGGCAGGGCAAGAAAAATATCAGAGAGGCAGAGAAGAAGTATGGTGAGAACGTCAAGGACAACCCACAGACCACCTCCACAGACCTGCAGCATCATCTTGCTGCAGATGGTGTCACTGTGCATCGTTCAACAATTCAGCGCACTTTGCACCAGGAGAGGCTGTATGGGAGAGTGATGCGACAGAAGCCTTTTCTGCAAGCACGCCACAAACAGAGTCACTTGAGGTATGCAAAAGTACATTTGGACAAGCCAGCTTCATTTTGGAATAAGGTCCTGTGGACTGATGAAACAATGATTGAGTTGTTTGGTCATAAAGAAAGGCATTATGCATGGCAGCAAAAAAACACAGCATTCCAAGAACAACACTTGCTACCCACTGTAAAATTTGGTGGAGGTTCCATCATGCTTTGGGGCTGCGTTGCCAATGCGGGCACTGGAAATCTTGTTAAAGTTGAGGGTCGCATGGATTCCATTCAATATCAGCAGATTCTTGAGAATAATGTTCAAGAATCAGTTACGAAGTTGAAGTTACACCAGGGATGGATATTTCAGCAAGACAATGATCCAAAACACCGGTCCAAATCTACTCAGGCATTCATGCAGAGGAACAATTACAATGTTCTGGAATGGCCATCCTAATCCCCAGACCTGAATATCATTGAACATCTGTGGGATGATTTGAAGCAGGCTGTCTATGCTCGACGACCATCAAACTTAACTGAGCTGGAATTGTTTTGCAAAGAAGAATGGTCAAAAATCCCTTCATCCAGGATCCAGGAACTCATTAAAATCTACAGGAAGCAACTAGAGGCTGTTGTTTTTGCAAAAGGAGGATCTATTAAATATTAATGTCTCTTTTTTTGCTGGGGTGCCCAAATTTTTGCACCTGTCAAATTTTGTTTTAATGCATTTTGCACATTTTCTGTTAGTACAATAAACCTCAATTCAGTACTGAAATATAACTGTGTCCATCAGTTATTAGATATATCAAACTGAAATAGCTGTTGCACACACCCAAATATTTAGAAATAAAAATAATAAAGATTAATAGGGGTGCCCAAACTTTTTCATATGACTGTATATATATATATATATATATATATATATATATATATATATATATATATATATATATATATATGTATATGTATATATGTATATATGTATATATATATATATATGTATGTATATATGTATATATGTATATATGTATATGTATGTATATGTATATGTATATATATATGTATATATATACATATGTATATATGTATATGTATGTATATGTATATGTATATATATATGTATATATATACATATAGATCACTATGTATGTAAATAAGACATCATTTTTTCGTATCCTTTTTGATCCATTGTATATATGAAGATTCACTGTATATAACTGAATGTACCTTTCTTACTCTGCACCTTCTTGTATGAGCCGATGTGACAAGTGAACTTCTCCATTGTGAGATCAATAAAGCCTATCTTATCTCTTATCTTATCTTAAGTATGAAAAGTGTCACGTGGATTTGTATTCACCCTCTTTGAGTCAATATTCTGCAGAACCACCATTTGCTTCAAACTCAGGGTTCCTTTATCACAGCTTTGCACATCTAGTGACTCAAACCTTTGCCTGTTCTCCTCAATATAACTTAACCTCATTCAGTTTCCATGGAGAACAACTGGGAGCATCCATTCGGGGCTGATGCTTCCACCACCATGTTCCTTCATCAGGATGAGGTGCAGTGTCCGTTGTCTGGCACGCCAAGCATTTTGCGTGGATGTCAACAAGTTCAATTTTTGGTCTTTTCCAAACCACAGTGATCCATTCTACATGGGTGTCAAAGGGCTAATTGGGCTTGGAATGGGTCTATTTCAACAAATCGCTTTCTTCTTGGCACTCTGCCTTTGAAGGCCAGATTTGCAGAGAGTACAACTAAAACTCCGGTTTAAAATCAACACCAAATATTGAGTAAACAGCCTTTTGTGCATGTTTTGTGCAAAGTATGAAAAATCCCCACAGGTTCCCACCTGGCTGTTAAGTAGTTCTTCCCTGCTTCTAGTTTGCAAGTTGGATCCAAAGCAACATCTCTCCTCTGCATAATGGTTGAAAAAAAAGAAAAAAAAGCCCAACAGCAGGAGTTGCTAGTTTCTGTAAGATATTGTACAACATTACATGAGACATCAAGTTCCTTTAATTAATTTGGACAGTTGTGCATTTCTTTTTTTATATAATTTGTGTGCTTATTTGAAAAAGCACTGGGGGGAAAAAACAGTTACATTTATAATGATTATAACATCTGCTTTTCCGAAGTTGTGCATTTCTGTATTTAGGTTCAATGAAAAGTCAAAACATGACACAACTACAGTTATTTAGCATGAAGTTGAAATAAAAAAAAAAAATTATTCCTCATGACCGGTGAAGATCAGTCTGATTTTGGTGTTTTTTTTGTCGCAGGTCAATCCAAGGTTGTCCATCGCTGCTACACGAGGTAAGTCCAGTCACTCGGAGAGCGGCCGTGCTGTAAAAGAGCAAAGTTTGCGCCGAGAAGGTTAAACGACAAACTTTTATCCGCTGGGGCCCACAGAAAGGAGAAAAATAGCATCTCGCTAAGCCCGCTAAGCACTAAACTTCTCTGCTTAATTGCGAGGGAAAACACAAATAATCACATAAAGAAAACCTCAAATATCCGTGAGCAAATCTGCAAACTCCATCAGCGGAGGAAACACAACGGCGCACAACAGAGAAAAAAGGGGAACTATAAAAAATAAAATAAAAAATCAAAACAAAATGCTCCCCAATCCATGACAGGCGCGGAGACAAATCCAATTATTCGTGTCTCATGTTGCAAATTTGTTCTAATGGTCGGAGTGAGAAAGTAAATAAACGCCTGTGAAGGGGAAACAAAAGAATGGGATTTCTAATTAACTTGAAAGAGGAACAGCAGGGCGACTTAGTAAACCCATCTTTCATCTGCAGCCTCGGACCACTCGTTTGTTTGTTGCACAATGTTGTCTTCAGGACGGGTGGGAGGACTGCGGGGAGTGGGGGGGTGGGGGGGTGCACTGTACAGCTTCCCTCCAAATGAAATGTCAACAGATTTAACAGCGCCGAGGAAGGAGCCGCAGCGTTTTTCCAGCGTTTTGTCGATTTTATTGTTCATTAAGCTCCCTCCTCCTCCTCCTCCTTCTCCCACTTGTGTTCCAGGCTTCATTTTGCACCATCTCGGCTTTGAAGATCACACAAGGCTGAGGCAATAATTGGGTTTTGTGCAATTACAACGAGCATAATGAGAGAATTCGGGGAGTTTGTCTCGGGCCCTATCTCGGTTGCTCCGCCGGCAGGCCGTCGACTGTCACTTTCGGCCCGCCTCACTCTCCGAAAAGGACTAGGGGACGAAGGGGGATCTTATCGCGTCTGCAGATGGAGCATTCTTAGCACATCCTCGCGCGATGAAGCGGGGTAGATATGCTAATTGGCTCTTTTTTTTTTTAAAAGGAAGTCAAGAGGAAAAGCAAAGAGGACAAACAGCAAGCTGAAGGGCTAATCACATGAACCGATCAAAGATTTTAGAGGACGTTACTGAGAATCAATAGGGTGGAATACAAAACATGAGTGACCAACTGAGCATAGTGTGTGTTAGGGGTCATTCCTACCACCATATGCACGTACAATCCTAATGTTTCTCGTTTAATGCCCCAGCATCGATTACAAGCGGATGCCTTTTACGCAGCAGGCAAGCAGATCGGATTCTATGGTTTGAGGTTCCTGTCATATGCGAGGCCCTTGTTGTTCAATTTTAAGGTATGCATGAAACATTTCAAGGTCTCCTTACGGTCCTTCTGATCTGGAATCGTGTTCAAGCACCTCTCTTGGTGGCAGTGAACTGCTTCGTAGCATTTTACCGGATGCATTTCTGCTGATGTTTTATCTCTCGGTTCAGCTAAAGTCAGGATTTACTATATGTTATCGACCCTCCATACATTGTTTAACACCTCTTCCAGTGACATTTGGCCACAGTGCCACCACAATAAAACTGTCATTTTTCAGGACTTCATGCAGTAGGCAAAAAGAAAGCATTATGATGCGTGGAAGGAAGAAAAGTGGACGTGTAAAAAGATTTGAACTTTGCTGAAAATATGTGCACAGCATCCCACACGGCAATGCATGGCGGTGGCAGGCGGCCACATCGTGTGAGGAGGATTTTCTTCAGCAGGGAGGGGGAGGCGGGGGCAAGTAGATAAGATAATAAGATGATGATGGATGGAGCTAAATAACAGCTCTGGAAGAATACCTGTTGGAGGCTGCAAAAGACTTGAGAGTGGGGCTCTAGGTCAACTTCCAGCAAAAACAGCCACCCTGAACGCACAGCAAAAGCAATAGAATAGTTTATACTAGAGCAACACGTGGTCATGCAATGTGTGCGATGTTCCGATGGGGCAGGACTGCTTGGATTCAATCGTTAGATTGAAGATTAGTAGTGGTGTCACGCATTTTCGATAACATATGTTCTCAAGCTGAATTGACTCTGGCTGCCCTTAATGCCTACATCTGATGAGTATCTTAATAGTTTAGATGGGAAAGCTAATAGAAAGTACTGGAGATATTGGGTAATAAGAAACAAGTACAAATGTGTGAGTTAAACGTAACTGGTGTCGCAGTATTCATAAAAAAAAAAAAAAATTATATATATATATATATATATATATATATATATATATATATATATATGTATGTATGTATGTATGTATGTATATATATGTATGTATGTATGTATATATATATATATATATGTATGTATGTATGTATGTATGTATATATATATATATATATATATATATATATATATATATATATATACACACATATGTTTGTACATATCAGAACATGCCAGCCTAAGTGCAGACCTAATTTCCAGTTAGAATCCATAGGGGAAATCATGAAAATCGATTTTCATAGAGACATCCCCCCCCCCCCCCCCCCCCCCCCATCCAACATGACTAAATATGGCTTCTTTTGAAATGAAGAATAAGCCGAAATTTCACTTTTTAGTTGTGCAACGCTGGTAAAACATAACCTGGCAACGCAGCAAAACGTGGTTCACGCAAAATTGACTCAGGGCGGCTCCGTACGACTGCACCCCCCTCAGTTTCAGATGTTCACTGGTGAGAAAAAATAAAAACCATGCTTCCTTTCCACCCCTTTTGTTCTGCACTGCTTCGTGTTGGACCGTCACGAAAATCCTCCTAATAACCATTGAAGCTTGCGTTTGCAATGATATTTGTGGAAATGACCAAGAGGTATGAATACTTTCACACGCAACAGTATGATATAAGATACTTTCCCTTAAAATAAAAGTTTTGTGGCTTTCCGGGTCTCCGTGAAGACATCACCTGAAGGTTTACGTGTTGTCCATAATTAACCAGACTTGGCAATATTACCAAACTTGGATATTCATGAGGGATATGCCTGGCTACGTGTCGGTTATAACTAGACACAATGTTGAAATTACATCTAGTGTCCACTGGGTGTAGGATTGTAAACCTAGGGGGCATTCCCCAGTGTAAGTGAGAAAATAATGATCACATTATAGCTTCTATGCCAACTAATAGGCTCACTATACAATAATAGAAGATCAGCAACAGTTAGCATACTAATTAACACCAATCGGGCCCGAAGCTATGAAAAAAATCTGTTTAAATCTGCAATGCTGAGCAGACTTTCTTTTGTTGGCTGAGCTGACTATTAGAATCCTAAATCATTAATCGCAACCTCATAACAAACCTCACTTATTTATAACCTTTCAGGAAATTCACACTTCCAGCGAGTTTGATAAATAAGGACCAAAGAGGGTTTATTTAAAACATTGCAACTTTCTAATTTTATCTCATTACGTTATATAATAACCACTTGGATGACATTGTGCTAATGCAATTATTGAGTCGGTGCCTAATTTAATTTTTGGGTGGAGAGGGTATTTGTTAAGGGTTGCCTTTTATTTGCAATATTTATTATTAAATTTGGTTATCCTTTATTTAATTTGTTTGTTTGTTTGTTTTCAGTGTAACTTATGAGCTTGTGTTTCTTAAAATGCAACTCAGCTAAACCCTGCCATCACTAAAACACCCTAAGCTAAAAATATATAATACAAAAGGAGGATGCCAGTTGGATCTTTTGCTGCTAATCTCCACTATTACTGTTAGAAAGTAGACGTCGCAATTGTTTGTGCTCGTGTTAACCTACTAACCTGTATATCTGCAAGTTCTGTCGCAATCCTGGAAGACAGCGAATGCTTCTCCTGACAGGGGAGCTCCAAATGCTAAAATACACAAGTTGAAACAATACTGAGTCATATTTTATTTCCAAAAACCTACAAATGTACTCATTAAGCCTATCCAATGCTGTTAAGCAGTTACTTCATTTTAAGATTTACTCGTCTGAAGCAATGGCTTGTTTTGTTGAAAAAATATTTTTATATCAGGAATACCCCAAGGGGATATGTTGGATCTTTATGGGGGAAAAAAAGGTTTTAACAAAGGGGAGTAAGCATTCTTACTTTACGTCTCAGAAATAAAATGGGTGAGATTTGTTGAGGGAAAACAATAAAGACCAGGGCATTTTTCTACCATCATAAACAATGTTTCCCTTTTCTTAATGCTTCTCGTCGAAGGTCAGGATCGAAGGCCTCGACAGACTTCTCCACGTCTGCCACCAGCCTGTTGTCGTGGTTTCTGTCAAGCTTAGTTGAGCAACTAACACGTTTTTCACTACAGCCTCTTAGGTGGCGATAAAGCACTGGGTTGTCTACTCAGGAGAGGGAAAACAAGAAAAGAATTAAAAAAAAAAAAATTATAAAATGGCTAACAATATGTTTTTGTATCACTGTTCTCCTTATCTAAAAAAGCTGGGAAAACAGCAGCTCTCGCTTGAACTCAAGCTGCATTTTTCTTCTCCTCTTCATGATGGCTATTTTCTTCACTTGATGTGTGTTTGGTGCAACTTTTCTTCCTGATTGTCCCTGCTGGTGCGAACAGTACAAATCTTTGTATTAGATTAAGACATTTTGGGATCGGCCATTATGTATTGACCCTTCAATTCAATATTATGTGCCTGAGATGTTGATTCTGGCAACATCCATTTGATTTCACAGGTAACTCCTAAAGTATTTTTGTTCTTTACACTTCTTTAAAAAAAAGTCATGCACCTGACATTCGCTCAGGGAACTGAATTTAAAGTTTTGTAATACAGTATTTGTACCCTACAAATGTCTGCCATTTAGGTTTTTTTTTTTTTTTTCGTTTTTTTTTTTGGCACAACTGAATGTTTAAGTATATTAATCAAAATTTAACATCAGTCAAAAACAACCTGAATAAATACAACGTGCACTTTAATTAATGGTTTAATTTATCTAGGTAGAAGAAAGAAAATACTAAATAAACCTGGTCCTCTGGGTTAAGTAATTGCCCTCATTGGTAAATTGGAAAGTAATTTACTAACTGCATTTTTTTTTTTTTTTGGGAAGTTCTGAATCAATTTCTGAAAGATTTAAATTACGGCCAGACCTGTAGCATCAAGAAGTCGCCTGTAGGGCTGCTTTATCCATTCAGGTCTTATGGATTCTAATATTGGTTCAAAGGTATCATATGACTGCTATGTATTTATTCTGTGTACAGCACTTTGGTTATGTGAGTGTTTAACATCCTCAATAAATAAAGCTGGTATGATAAAGAGAACCTCTCTGACAAGATGAAGAAGAAAATATCTCAAAATACAACAATGAAGATCTTGTGCAAAGGAGTTAAACAAAAATGATTTAAATTAGTGATGTCTATCATGAAAAAGGTTACAAAGCGATTTCTATTGCTTTGGGATTCCAGCAAACTACAGCAAACTCCTGAAGGCAGTTATTAGGCTTAGGGTGAAATAGCTTTTTTTGCATAGGGTCAGGGTGGTTTGAATAGCTTCTTCCCAATAATAAAGGAAATCGTGAGCTAAATATGGCATTTGTAATATTTGTCTGATGTTAAAATTTGTTTGATGATCTGTACATTTAAGTGTGACCAAAAAAAAAATAAACAAATAAATAATAAAAGCAAAACCAGAGGAAATCTCTAAGGGGGAAATACATGTTCACAGCACAGAAACTACTAAACACAATAGAAAATTGTAAAAAAATAATGAGATGCTATTAATAAGGAATAATGAGTTATATTAATAATATTTGGGCTAAGTGTTAAACCTTTTTCTCACTTATTTTTTGCTAAGAGAACAGGTTTGTCTGCGTCTTACCTTTCCCTGGTACACGACGCTTCCCACAGGGCAGATCCTGCAGGCAGTGCCAGAGCCAAACATCTCCTTGAGACGCTGCTGCTGCAGGGCCGAGCACAGCTGGCCCATCGTGACGTATCGCTCTGACACTTTGAACTCCTCCTTCCAAGCAAAACAGCAGACATTCAGGAAATGTGAACCTTGACCTTTGAAGTTTCGTCAACAGCTCTGATATTTGACTGAATAGCTTTTTTTCTTCTCTCTCTTTTTTTTTTTTTTTTTTTTTTTTTACAGAGCATTCTGTCCAATCAGGCATCAGAAGTTAGACTTACTTTTGACTTAAAACTGTAAGAAAAAATTAAAAGGTAACTTATATCGTACCCATTTTTTGGTAAGCTCCAGGATGCTCTGTCGAGTCACTCCTGGAAGAATGATGCCATCTAGTGGTGGAGTTGCAAGCTCCTCATCTGATTAAAGCAAGCTGTCATATCAGAACATTAAGTGAAAAACATAGACCCAAGTAGTGTCAAGCAAAGATCCACCAACCTCCATCCTCATTGATCCAGTGCAGAAAGATGTTCATGGTTCCTGCTTCAGTTATCTGGTGGTCCTCTCCGTACAGCCACAGCACCTGCTGACAGCCGCAGCTCCCGGCCTCGTACTGTGCAAACAGGGTGCCTCCGTAGTTCCTGCAGAAATACCGGAAACATTTACTGTGGTTTGGCTATCATTAGTGAGAATGCTGTATAGCATTCTCACTTATTGTTTTCCTGTTTTTCTTTACTATTATTATTCCGTCGGCGTCTAACTACTCCCGCATACTTCAACCGATTTCAACAATTTTGGTATGAAAATGTTCGGCTTGTTCCCGGCATCACTGCTATTTCTCATGGTTATGCTAACTTTTACGCTTTTTAAAATATTTCACTTTTTGTGCGATTTCTTTGGCTGTTCCCATTGAAAGCAATGCAAATTGATACAAATTCCTTTAAATTCTTCACATTCTTCCAATCCTTTCAATTCTCCCAGTTCTTCTAATTCTTCAAATGTTTTCAAATTCTTAATTTTTTTTTCTAATTCTTCCAATTTTTCACATTGCTTCACATCTTTTCACGTTCTTCAAACTCCTTCAAATTTTTCAAACTCCTTCAAATTTTTTAAAATTCTTCAAATTCCTTCACATTCTTCACATTCTTCACATTCTTCTTTCTTCTAATTCTTCAATTTTTTTAAAATTCTTCAAATCTTTTAAAACCCTTCAAATTCTTGATTTTTTTCAAATATTTTAAATCTGATTTTAATGTTTTTCAGCTACTTTTTCTCTTCTGCAGGGATCTTGTGCTCAAATCATTCTGCAGATTAGCATTCTCACTCGCTGTTACGCAGGAACAGCTTTTTCTAGTTTTCAGTGTGATCCATCAGCTTGCACTACGGTACTATGTGTGGACCGACCCTCCCATCTTGCAGTCTCCAGTTCCGCCTTTCCAGGCCCGCGTGTACTTCGGGTCGGCCCACAGGGACAAGGCTCTCACCTCGGTGTCGAAGTATGAGCCGGCGTGACACAAAATGACGTAAAGCAAGGCGTGTGCCGGCTTCTTGACACCCAGAGACGGCTACGGTGAGAACAAAGAAACACACCGAAATAGACTATTTAGAGATAAGAGAGCATCTACGAATGAAAGAAAGAATTTGAGCAAGCAACACGTCTGCTGACCTCAGTGCCAATAAATGTTGGTCTGACATACAGACTGGCTGAATCCGAATGAGGCACCCAGTCCTGGTCGATTTCTATCAGCCTCCTGATGCACTCCAGCAACTCCGACTGATCAAAGGCCTTTTGAGAAAGAAAGCAGAAGAAAAAAACAGAACCAACCATACATTCTTGTTCTCAATAAGCCATCCCTTTCTTTTGATCTGCTCGAAAAAAAAACACTCGGTAGAGTTTCTTTTCTTTCTTTTGTCCATCTTACAGGTAGACAAGCTCTCTCCGCAGACTTTGCCATACGGCTCATGTTCAATATGGGTCTGAAGAGGCGGAGGCGACCGTCATCCCCTCGGTACACCTTCAAGCCTTCAAACAGCTCATGAGGAGAAAGAAAATACAGAAGATTTTTTCCATGAATTAATTAATTAATTGTCCATGAATAAATGGGCATACAAGATAGAGTCAAGTCAAAAGAAAAAAAGAACTTGTCTTTGAATTAATATTCAAATGTTTGTATGCAGTTCATAGCGGTTATAGTCAAAGGTTCTTTATTGTCACCATGTGTTACCGTGGTGAAATTTCTTTTTGGCCACTCCGGCTAAGGGTACACATAGTAAAGACAACCAAACAAACAGGTAATGAGCAAAGGTTACAGTTGTTGTTGTTTTTTTTTCATTATAGCGATCAAAAGATTCAAAAATGAAAAAGATGAACATTTAAAAGTTTGTATGAACTAGTTGTCCTTCATGAGTCACAAATAACAAATTGTGAGGTAATAAGGCGCTTTTGTGCAGTGATGATTTGAGGCTTCATTTACAGAAATGTTTAATTAGATATTCTGAGATAACAGTGTGCAGTAATATTAAGGTGATTGTAGCATATGATGTGCTAGTAACGCAGGGGTGATTTTGAAGCATTGCACTGCACTTACTGCTCCAAGTCCATGAAAATATATCCCTGCCAGCTTTTCCCATTCAGAGGCTCACATTTTTGATAATTTTTTTTTATTATTCCATTGTAGCTCTGACTGTATGTGTCGTCTTGTTAGAAAGTGAAACTCTGCCCCAATCTCTAACCGTCTGACATGACCGAAACAACAGTTTGATAAGCGTGAATACTTTTGCAAGGCTCTGTACCTGGACGCCGTAATGCAGTGCCGAACAGGCTGGGTGAAGGGAAAGGTTTCCAAAGGGCCTGATCAGGGGACTCTGCCAGCCCTCGTTGGCGTTCCATTCCACGGTCAGCATGTGGTCGGTGAAGACCGTCCCAAAGTCAACAACATCTGGTTTCGTTTTGGGAGTGGGTGAGAGCTGGGTGACAAGGTCTGCTGCCTAGCAAAACAGCACCAAATAACAGAAAAAAAGACAGAGCCACACTGTAGATTCTGTTGTTTTCTCTGTTTAGTAAATACCATGGAATTAGAATAGATTTACATTTTGATAGCAGCAACACATCTAAGAAGCCAGTATGTCGGCAATGAAAGTGTATAGAACAGGGGTTCCCAAGGTGGGGGTGGCAACCCCACAGGGGGTCACGAGAGACCTCTTATGGGTCATGAGATGATTTGTTGTTGATGTGCTAATAAAAATAAAATCATATTTTTTATTTGTGAAACCGATACTGAAAAGACTACTTTATTCTTGTTTTTTTATGGCTTTATTCTCATAATTTCCCCCCCAATAAAATGGAAAAAAAATAATCCTGTTCATCAAAAGGGGGTCGCCAGTCTCTGGTACTGTTATTTTGGGGGTCACAGGCTGAAACGTTTGTGAACACCTGGTATAGAACATGTGAATAGCAGATTAACTCACGGTAGTCGAGGAGTGAAGTGCATCAATAAACAACACCCACCCACCAAAAAAAAAGGTAATTATATATATATATATATATATATATATATATATATATATATATATATATATATATATATATGTATATATATATATGTGTGTGTGTGTGTGTGTGTGTGTGTGTGTGTGTGTGTGTGTGTGTGTGTGTGTATGTACGTATGCATGTATGTATGTATGTATGGATAGATAGATAGATAGATAGATAGATAGATAGATAGATAGATAGATAGATAGATAGATAGATAGATAGATAGATAGATAGATATTATTCTATTGTATTTATGTATAACGCAAATTGCTGCGTAGAGGAAACCTAACCCATCACACTTTATGGACACATATTCCATCCTGTCACAAAAGTGCAGCAGCTAATGTTGTCAGATCCCAGTTGAATAGAAGTTTTTTTTCCTGTGAGTGTGTTACATTGGTTTAGCCTTTTCATGTCTTTTGGAATTGAGGAACGAAACCGCAAGTGGTACTTCCAATGCGCCATGAAATCGGCAAGCGATCATGTGATAGTCAGAACAGACAAAGGGCAAGAGGGATTGCTGCGGTTTCCCGCTGTTTTCCAGGGCTGAGTCCTGCAATCCCTCTTTGAAAGAGACACCTCCAGCTGGCCAGCCGCCGGTTATCTGCTGGGATTAGGCTGGCCCTACCATCTTCTCCCTCCTGGTGCAGGAGGTTGCTTGCGCCCTAATCCCAGATTACATTAGAGTACAGCACTTGTAAGGAATCAGTGAGCGCACTGCTGCCGTCTTCCCCAACCGGCCTCTCCTTTTCAACCATTCACCTTGCAGGAATCCTGTTTCATCGGAGATATAGACATACACATTTTAAGGTTGCACTTCACAACTATCTTGACCTCACCTAAAGTAAGACAAGCACGCGTCAGGCATCGCAGTCAAGAGACACAAACTGAACATTGTGTTTTCCACTAATCTATTGCTGCTATTGCCACTCACAGTCTCGTCAGAGTTTACCTGGGATTATGTGGCTATAATTATTATCTTGAGTGCGTATCTTGACTGCGTAGGGGACATTTAATAGGTTTGGAGGTTATGTTTACGTCATACAAACTCTCAGGTCAATTGCACCAAACATGCAGCACAGGACAAAGAAGAGTACAGCAACTGCTTTCTTCACGTTCAGAAAGTCCCCACGATGCTCCCTGAGGTTTAGCATCTTGGTCATTAAGATCTACGTCAGGTGTTGGCTTAAACATCTTTCTAAATGTCCCTCTGACTGGCCAAAACATATTATAGGCCGTCAGAGTTTGAGGTCATGAGACCTGAAACATCAGACCTAAAAGTTGCATCGGGTCTGTCCTTCGTGACCGCAGTGCTGCGGGCGGCGCAGGATTTTGATTCCATAGCATGTGCAGCTCAAAAATCTAATAGAATTAAAGGCTGGGATGCAAACATGCAAAGCCAAAGCCAGCGCTTCTCCTTGGGAGAGCGAGTCTCTGTGAGCGTCTGCACATGTCTAATCTCCACCTGAGCCTGCTGTCTCCCGCTCAGACGTTCAGGGTCAGAAAACATGCGAAGCTTCGGAGACTTAGCGTGAGCTGGGGAAGTGGATTCTGCTGAGCAGGTTGCCGAGGTGCAAGAGGAGGACATGGACAGCAGTTGAGACCCCACCCACCCCTGATAGAAGAATGGGCATTCACGATGATGAACGTGAAATATTGTGTTGGATCACAGATTTTCTTTCAAAGGCTGGATTATTCTGTTTGTAGACTGCGGAGAGGACCGTAGATTCTTCGGATTAGCTTGTCACCTGTTTGTTGCCACAATAGGAAGTGGCTCCCAAATCCTTCTCAGGGCTGCTCCGGGCTAACTTAGGACAAGCAGCGGTGCCATAATATCTTCTATGCTGATCAAAGGGGGGGGGTTGAGTGTGAAGGAGCCAAGGAACAATGAAGATGCAACACCTGGAGCTACTACTGAGGGTAAGCGACGGGAAGAGTCCTTTACTAACATCCTTTTCTCTGAAAAAGATTTTGCAGTGTCAAAGCAGGCTTCTTTACCTTAAAGCTGTCAGTACTGCAGGCAGCCATGATGGTGGTATATAGTTTCTCCTCTGAAAGGAAACCTTGACAGTTTGAGCAATACAGAAATGCAAAGATATTGCCATCCTTACAAACATCTTATAGTAAGAACTCTATGGATTAGGAGTATTAGGTGTGTCTCCACTTAAACAGCATGTTTTGTCTAGGGTTAACGGTGCATATGTATCTTCCCTTAAAAGTATCTTTGATTCTCAAGCAATTATGACAACTGGACGTGTGTTACTATTCTGAATACCCAACATTTATGTTCAAAATACTATAGCTCTAAACATATCTGTGAAAATGCAAGTATAAACAGAAATCATTCAAATGTTGCAATAAGAAAGCAAATCCTAAACTGCTAATGATAAGAAACCCCATTTGTTATTTAATTTATCCAACAGGTAATCCAACCAGCAGTGTCTATTTAGTTGAAGATATTTTTAGTTTACCTTCAGAGCAGGAGCCTCGGGCGATGTGGTGGAATGAAACAGACTGTGTGCACCTGAAGGTTAAACCGCTTACTGGCCCCTCTGGGGGAAACAGTGTCATTGTTGGGATGTATAGGCCTACTATACAACCCAACTAAAAAATAGTTGTGTATTTACCTAATCAAACAATCTTTCAGTTACATCACGACAACAACACCTGAAGTTGTCGTTAAGGGTCTAGGGAAGCCAGACATTTTTATCTGACCTACCTTAAAGGACTAAAATATATATATATATATATATATATATATATATATATATATATATATATATATATGAAAAGTCAAAGAGTTTTATCTCATATAGAGACGAACATATAATTCTCCAATGTAATGTCTCAGTCAAACCGCAGGGAGGCGCTGCTGACTCGTTTTTCCGAACCGGGGTAAGTTCTATCAGTCTCCAGCGTGGAGCTGCCTGCCTGTGCGCGTGCTCGGCTTGTCTGTATGGACAGTTCATCAAACATTTCGTCATTTCTCTGTGGATATTTGCTCGCACGAGACAACGAAGGTAATAAAAAATACTGAAATGTTCGGGTATGTTGCGAAAATGACTCGTTTGGGTGTAGTCTTTATTGTGGAATTATATTTTTGTTTGTTTGTTTTATTGCCTTATTACATTTTGGCCGAAAATGAGATAAATAACTTTAGACATACATTTTACTACTTGGCGGACGAACGGTGGAAAATTTAAATTAGTGAGACACTTATATTTCAGTTCTAATGCTAATAAATTTGAGATTTAAAAAAAATGAAGATGTATGCATTTTGAAGAAAAATGTCTTTAAACGAAGAACTCATGTTAATTGATTAGCGCGTTTTGCGCACCTGCTTTTGACATCTTTGTCCACGAGGACGGAACATGGCTTGGAGCTTGCCGGGTTCAAACTAATCAGTTTCGGCTTTCATTATTATGACTTCTCAACCAATTTCCTTTTCTAGTTGTCTTAATCCGTGTTTGTTTTTAGCTGTGCTTCAACTCTGACGTGTGCCATTGTAAAACCTACGCTTGGTCTCACGGTCTTTGTGCTGGATCTTCATGGAGTCAAATCAACAATCCAGGAAACATGAACTTTAGGCTGGAAAAGCCCACGTTTATTAATGGCACCACATGTAACAAATACTCAGAAAGGGGGAAAAAATCTATTAAAGCTAAGACGAACCAATGAAGACTGGAACCTGTGATAGGACAATAAAAATTAGCTGGGTGGACAATTTTAGACAAAAATTAGACCAGTCTGTTTTTAAAGTGCAATGAAGGGAAGCTTCAATAAGGTCACTGGAGACAAGAGAAGACAACTTTCAAGGAGCAAGTTTACTGGGACTATACATATAGAGGGAAAAAGAACAAGGGGATTACAGACTGTGGAAGAAAAGACATTTGTATTTTTCCTTTATTTTTTATTTTTTTTATGGGGGGGGGGGGGGGTAGATTTTACCTTGATCAAATCTACATCAAAATGATGAAGACTGAAGACCTTTGACAGCATATTGTTTTATAGACTTGAGAGACTATATCTAAACAGAGTTTTATTGATTTTTACTGAAAATTCGTGATAGTAGCTTTACCACACGCAGTGCTTTACAAGTTTTAATAAACGAATGTTGAGTCGTACAGCAATACTGATGGAAGTGATCGCTGTGCCCCATGGCCTACAACGCTTTATTTCCCTTTTTTAGGAAAGCTAATTCTGGGCATGCACAGAAATGCTTTGATTGTCTGAATGTTCCAATAAAGTTGTCCCTATTATAGGAAATTTCGACTTTGTCTGAGGTCGTGTTCCCTTGCAGACATGGGAACACCCGTCATGATCACGTAGTTGTCATGAAATACAAATGAAGCGTAGCTGGAGGCTCCAATTAAGAAATCCAGTCGCAATAACTCGTCTAATTACTAAGTAGTCAACGTGTGTAATTTAATCTCTGCTTCGTTCTAGCTGTGCTGAGAAGCCCTCAGAGATTTTGAGAGAACATTGAGCAAGCAGTATCCTGAAGACTAAGGCACACGCAAATAGTAGCAGAATTCTAAAACGATATCCCTATATTTGAGTGGCAAGAAGCAATCTTGTGGAATAAGATGCCCTGAACCAAAATTCATCTTTTTATTTTTTAGTGTAATGCTATGTGTGGGCTAAATTAACACAGCACTTACCAAGGTGGTCGCCTGATGCTGGGACGATGGTTTTCATCTGCAGGGTTACTGAAGCTGGTTGCATACTGGGAAGGATAAAATTCACTTCAGGTCTGGCAAAGCTGGAAAGTTGTCGTTAGACGCTTTACCTCTAATACATGTAATCGTACAAATAAGAATAGGCAATTGAAATTCAGTCTCTGGATGTGAAAAGCTCATAGCAGTAACGGCTGGAATTACAGTGAAGATGGGTGCTGCAAAGAAGAAATTCCTCCATATTGCACTACTTTCCGTCGGTCTGTAATGTTAAATCGCGCACAGATGACACTAATATTTGAGGTAAGGTTCGGTTGCAATTTGACCAAATGTAACATTTAAAGGGTTTGAATACTTAAGCAAATCTGTGCAGCTGGCATTCTTTAGCCTGATCATTCATAAATCTTAACAACGGATTGACATTTCCTATCCGTGTCCCCTCAGACCTCACCCTCTCCTCCAGTAAGGAAGTCGGCTCCACCACCGGACCGTCGGCAGCATGGACTACTGCACGCCTCAGTCTTCACGCCGGCACAACCCCGTGGACAGCATCTGCCGCAAGCTTCAAACCATTCAGTGGCGTGGTGACAGGGAGCCCAACTCACCGTTCCAGATCCCTAAACTCTCCAGCAGCAGCTACGACAGCCCTCAGTCCGGCCTCAGGCGCAACCTGGAAGCCATTGTGAAGAAAGGAGCCTTCCTCAGAGACGACGGGGACAGGGTCAAAGCCAAAGGGATGGGGATGCCCAGCTCGGCGGCTTCCCACAGCAGCGGCCTCGGCTCCTACGTACCTCTCACAACTCCCAAAGGCAATCAATCCACCCCGGCTAATGTCACGTACACAATCACAAGCTCTCTTGGAGAAAGACGAGGTGCTGATGGGAGTGATTTAAAACACGTGAGGACATGGCAGCAGTACTGTTCGACACCCGCGGGCCAGTCCAGGGACTCTCCTTATTTCACGATCACACGAGGACCAAACTCTGCGCAGTCTGAGAGCGACGATCGGAGCGCCAGTCCTCCTCTGTCCCGTACTTTCACCCCGAGCCGCAGCACCTTGTCGTACAACGTGAACTTCTGCTCTGCAGACGCAACGAATTCAGTGGAGCATGAGCCGCGATACCCCGCCCTGGTGGTGAAAAGACTTTCCATGGGAGATGGCGGTAGGGGACATGCTCCAAAATAGATTCAGTTGCCTTTCAGAAACGATAGTTTGACAAAGATTGCGTTCCTTATTACTTTAGTTCTTTTTATTTTATAACTAGTCATGGTTATCATAATTAGCATATTTTAATGTCATTATTTACCCAGAGTGACTTGTTCTTGATGTCAAGATGCGTCTCTCTCGGGGAGGAAAAAAATGTCATTTGCAGGCCTGAATTGCACTGGTGAAGGAGAGATCCTTTATATTGACCCTTTTTGTTTCTATCGCATCACTCATCTATCAATCAATATATATCATCGTTCTTTGCATTCTAACCTAACCATCAATATTATTTCTATAGGACAAATACGTTTCAAGTCCCACTAGACATACCAGAAAGATTCTGCAGCTGGTGGTACTCAATGTTTGCTAAATGAACCTCTTTTGGCATTAGGAAAACTAAAATGTACAAAGGATGGAAGGGGATAATTCTGCCTCACAGGTCCTCCCCTCTGTATGACTCAAAGTAAACTTTGTGATTTTCATACAGTGATAGTTGCTATGCATGTAAATGAATATGAAACCAATATGAAGTTAAGAGTCTGTGACAGCTTTGACTTCTGTAGCCTTTGTCTAAATTCATAGGATTGTCTTATTCTAGTTGGACATTATATAGTCTATTTTTTGAATTAGTGTAAGGTTGAAAGCGCATGGTAATGTAGATCTTCTTGACTAAATTTGACCTATGATCTATTATTCTGATTTTAAGTGTTCTGGACTGGGCTCCAAGTAATTCTTTGTGGGCAGATCTCAAGCAAATAAATGCACTTGCAGTTTAGCAAGTTAGTTGTAACATTTAATTAGGTTTTTCAGTTCTCCTTTAAAATTAAACTTAAGAGTGGAGTAAGAAATTATTGAAACTTTCCCTATTGATTTTTTTTTTTTTTCGGTCTGTTGCAGCAGTGTAATGTACCAGAATTTGTTTGGTCACTATTAGTTGTTCCTGTGCCCGGAGGATAATCATGTGCTTTCTGCGCTGCATAATTCTGTACACTCTGTCTCCTGTGTGTTGTGTTCAAGCTCCTTCAGGAACGTTGGTTAACTCTGAGAACAGGAGAAATATGGCAGAGATCAGTCTCATCTGTGAAGAGAATCTGCTCGATACCATATTTCATGCTTGTGACACCCAACGCAGAGGTACGCCCACTCATACTCACACATGTACGCGCACACGGCACTTATTTGCTGGGTCATGTGTCGCCTGTCCAACCACATGACTATAAGTGTTTGAAGCGATTTTAGGGTGTGCATTACAGTCAATCTGTAAGTAGTTCCACTTAACACTGCACTACTATATACAGTTAAAACCAGATGTTTAGATACACTGTATAAAAGGGCACAAACCTCCTGAGATTAAATAAACGTTTCCAGTTTTAGGTCAGTTAGGATTAACAATATGATTTCCAAGGCCATTTTAAAGGCAAATACTGCCTTATGGTAATTAGTGGCAGACTAGCTGGTCTGAGTATTTTAGAAACTATTCAAACTATTACTGCATGGTCCAAAATCCATAGTGAAGGTGAAAACTATTAGATCATGAAAGTTGAAGTTGCCCTTTTTATAACTCTACAGCTGGAAAGTCAAAGTCAATTCATGTCGCCAATCTCTAATTTTGGTCATCAGAGAGTTAAGCAACCAGTAAGTTACTCTTTAATATAATCGTGTTTTTAAGCACATTAGTTGGCAAAATCGCTGATCGTGTAAATTAAATGCATCTCTGTTGTCTTTAGGTTACTTACCCGCAGGATGTTTGGTTAAAAGCTAACAGGTCTTGTCTTCTCATCTTTGCTCCACATTCTGGCCATGAACAAATAAAACAGGCTGTGAAAACCCATCAGTGTAACCTGTTGTTCTAAGGGTTGCAAGATTGGACTTTCAAGTAATATATCCTTATATATCGATATGGACAAAATTGTTGGTACCCCTCTGTTTATCAAAAGAAAAGCCCACAATGGTCACTGAAATAATTTGAAAATGCCAAAGTTAATGACTAAACATTTGCTGAGAATAAACCAATGAAAATCAGACATTGCTTTTGAAAAGTGGTTCAACATATACATTTAAAAAAAAAATAAACTGGACAAAGATATTACCTATATGTTAATATTTTGATGTTCAAGTTTTTGATGCAATCGAAAAGACCTCCGAGACCAAGCGTTCTGACACTAGGCAGCACATTTCTCTCCACAATGCCTTGATCTGAGACAGATCCGAGCCTGTTTCGCCGTGCCTTTTTTCTATGTATGTTTATTTTAATGTCTGTGAACATGGAGCTGATGTGCCTAGCCAAAGAGCTCCAGATTCTTCCAAATTAAATTCCCCCAGAACCTTTGTGTCTTTACACTATGCATGGTGGCAAATTCTAGTCTTGCTTTTTTTTTATGATTTCCTTTAAACGGTGGTATCGATTTTGGCTCAAACGGTGATGGATGGTGCAATCTGACACTGACAGACCTTGACCTTGGAGTTCACCTTTAATTTATTTGGAGTTTGTTCTGGGCTCTTTGGTAATCATTCGTATGATCTTTTCAGTTTGTCACACATTTTTCTTCTACGGCCACATTTAGGGAGGTTGGCTACAGTAATGTGGACCTTAAAGGTCTGAATAATTAGTCCCAGGAACATGAAGCTGGGTTTTATAACCTTTAACTTTAACATACTTGTCTATAATTTTCCTTCTTCTGAGAGAACTCTCTCCTTTGCTTCCTGTGATCCATGTTCAGTGTGGTCCACTCCATGTCACCAACAGCACAATGACCACTTGACAGACTGGCTGGTTACAAGCTTGCAGACATCTGCAATGCGAATTAGAAGACACCTCAGTTTAATATGCTCCTATGGTCAAATTATTTTCAGTCTTTTCTAGGGTTACCATGATTTTTGTCCAGGCCCGTTTTGTTAGATTGTTTTTGAAAAGGAGTCCATTGAACTGCAATTCAAAAGCAATGTCTGAATTTTATTGGTTTATTTTCAGTGAAAATTTACCTATTACCTTTGTCAAGTTTAAGTTTTTTATTGTGGGATTTTCTTTTAACAGATGGGTACAATTTTTTCCGTGTCTGTAAAAGTGAAGTCAAAGGTTTAATGGTCAAGTTTAAAGGGAGTTGCTCCAAAATAGCCCTTAATCACTATTACAGGTCCTTTATAAAGCTGAACTGCATCACTGCTGCCCCCACACACCTACAGACACAACCATCCCCTTTAGGAACAATTTTGCGGCTCTTTTTTTTTTTTATTATATTGAGAATGCCGCTAAAAAAAAGGAGGGTAAATCTTTTAACTCCAAATAAAACGGCATTAAAAGACATAATGAACTACGTTCTCTTGATGGATGTTTCTCATTTAAAAAAAGATGTCGTTCAATTCAGTTCTCAAAACTATGAGTTCCATGTTCATGTACCACTTTGAAGATGGGCTACAGCAGCAGAAGACCACATGGAATACCAAATCTGTCAGCTGAGTAGAGTCAGTTTAGGCTGCATTTCACTAACCTGACACAAGCCAGACGCATGTCGCTCCGAAGCTAGGCGGAGCAACATGCGTCTGGCTTGTGTCAGGTTAGCATTTCACACAGCCTCATCTAAATTAGTCAGTTGCAGATTGGAAAAGAAACATTTCCCATTTCAATGGTTGTGCCATTTGGATGGTTGTCAGAATTAGTTGTATACAACGTGATGGCATAGATGCATCCTGCCTTTTCTCAGTAGTTCTAGCTGGTGGTGTTGTGGTACAGGGTCGATTTTCTTGGCATGATTTGAGCTCCTTAGTCAAGGAGGGAGCATTAACATGTCACAGCCTAAGTGTTGTTATACTTTGCTTTTACAAATAAGTCTGCCAAAATGCCCCTAGTATATTTTGTGATTTAAGGTTTTCTAAAATTAATTTTTCTGCTCGAACCTCAAAGTAGTATTACGGGTTACCAATGTAGCTGGATGTGTATCGGTGTTGGCTGAATATTTTTAACCCCAAATTGTTTATACCTTCATTGGATGGAGCCCAAACCTGATCTGTTCTAGGAAGTAAAGATTGAGGTCTTCTGACCTCAATGTTAGATTTTCAAATTACCAGTGAAAACATGCAAAGAAGATGTTAGCTGATGTAATGGCAATAAATAAAAATATTAGATCGATTGTATATAATTTTTAACGTGCTACTCATTTCTTGTGACAAACTCCCTTTGGTTGAATGAAAATCAATTTGAATCTAAATCTGATGAGTACACCTAACCTTCAGCTTAGAGTGTAGGTAAAAGCAAGGAGGTGAAGATCCTTCATGTTTTTTTTGCTTTTGAAGTTTGGTTGCCATTAGTGTACGTTTTTAGATCAAAGAATAGAAAACTTCAATAGGTTACTGTTTAGCTAACCAAAAACTATTCAATGAAAACTGGACTGAGAATCTTTTACACACCAGCAGCCAGATCAGGGTCACTATCACTATGGTAACTGCTTTTTGCTTTGCTATAAGTAACAATACTGGGTGCCATCAGGAAGACTGTTAAAACTAAGAAAACCAGTAGATTAAAGCTGATGGTTTGTTGTAAGAGACTGAAATGTTACAGAATGCAAACTGGTGAGCAGATTTCTGGCATATTATAAACTTCAAAGCTTATAATTTATCACGTGGGAGCAGTCAACTGCTTGTTCCTAAAAATTATGCTTTCGTACTCTAGGTAAAGTGTATGTGTCTCATATTGTCGACTACCTGCGCCACACAACCAGCCGAAGCTCAGAAGACAGCGGACTGGAGGAACTTTGCAACATGCTGGACCCAGAACACAAGGACGTGTCTATTGATCTGGACACCTACCATGCTGTTATGAGGGAGTGGATAGATGACTGCCGCAATAGCAGGTACTAGCAAAGTGTGCGTTTAAAGTTAGACTCTGTTTTTGTCTGAATATTGGTCACTTTCTGCAGGTTCCTTTGTCTGTCATATGATTGTGGAGGATTTCAGTCATTCTGAAGTCTAGAATTGGACTGAGCCGTTGCACCACCTTGATCTCTTCTGAATCTGACATCAAATTCCTTGTTTGTACCCACAAACCTGATGGATAAAGTTGATTTTTGATTCAACCTTTTCATCCATTTGCGGATTTGTTGCAGTTTTCGTTGTTCTGTCCAACTGCAGCAGTTTTTACCAAGCTTTAGCTGCCAGACATATTTTGACACCAGAACTGACTCCTGATAGGTGTGAAATATTTTCAGAAAAACTGAACGAAAGTCTCGTCTCCTCCGATTTAAGCCTGTTAGCTGTTGCCATGACCGGGATAACTTAGAATTTGCACTGAGTTCACAATTAACTTGATGTCTGCAAAGTTCCAAGGGCTTGTTCCCGCAAGCGAACAAGCCAATTTTATCCTTCACCACAGTGCTTTATAGTTGTGAGGTGTTGAGCTGGTATGCTGCTTTTGGGTTCATCTGAGCGTGGTGCCATGCATGATAACCAAACATCTCTACTTTCGTCTCATCGGTCTAAAGACCATCGCTCTAGAAGTCATGGTATAGAAGTCTGGTCAATCAGTGGTAGCTGTGCAGGTTGAAATCATGCTGCCATATTCTTTTTAAAAGATTTTTCCTGGCAATCCTTTTAAACAACCAAATGTTTACTCTTTCACCGACTGTTCTGAAGTTTAGGAGAGAGCAAACAAACTGAGGTCTGTAGAGTGTGAAATTAAGCTCTAGTGGTCTTTTTTGCAATTTGTCTGAGCGTTGCATATTCTGATCTTCATCTGAATTTGCCAGGACATCCACCATGTCACCTGTCTTAAATCTTTTCCATATGAATAATCTTTATCACAGCAGAATGATGGATTACAAATAGTTCTCTCAGGTTGTTGCTTATGTCTTTCCCCCATTTGGCATGGTTGTTTGCGCACCTGCATGATTGTACACAATCCCTGCTACATTAGAGCTTAGATGTCTTTACTTTTGGCAAGAAGTCGCTTAAAGTTCAGTAGATTATTTCTAAATGTTCAGCCAAAGTATATCACATTTCATTAAACTCCTTGTTGCTTTGGCTATTTTTGGGGTTACCTGACAATTATTGATTTTGAAAGCTTTGGGGGGTAAAAAAAAAAACCACTGTTTTTTATGACATTTTAATCTCTGTCTTATTGCAGAGAAATGACAGCAGAGAACAACACCCAGGAAGACTCGGTTAAGATCAAAGATGGTGATTATTTATTTAATCATTGGAAACTGTACACACTTCTTGTAATAGACAGTGAAAGACGTCAAAGGCTTGTGTGTGTTTCACAGCCCACAGATCTATGTTGCTAAATATGACATCTGGAAGCTTGGAGGCCTTTGGTGGAGAGGCATCTAGAGTGGAATTGTAAGTCAAAGTATCATCAAGGTCTGGAGGAGAAATTCAATTTAGTTTTTTTAATTATGGGTATGATTTCCGCCAATGATTAATTTACAATCTAGTCACCTTTTTAGTTTCTTTCTCTGAGATCATGTACGTTACCTTTACTGAAGAACATAAACTTAAGTATTCATTAACAAGTTTTTGTTTTTCCTTCTCAGTGAAACATCAGAGCTAGTATATTGTGTTGCTGATCTCCAGATGACTAACCAAAAGCTTCAGGAAGAGGTGCGAAAGCTGAAGCAGGTGGTGGAGAACATGGAGGAGAGCAACCAGAAGCTGGCAGAGGAAAATGAGGATCTACGCAACCAAGCCAGGGTGTAAGGTTCTACATTGCCCACAGTGTGCTGTGATGACATATCGAGGCTGCAAACTGAGGTTTGTTGATTCTACTTTATTACAACAGCAACCAGCAGCTTGCACTGAAGGAGAAGATGCTGAAAGAAGAGGTGGAAGAGATGAAGGCAACTTTGAGCTGTACGGAAGAAGGGAGAGCTCGCGCCTCCGCACACAGCAAAAATATGGTTAGTCATGCAACTTTGGTGTGTTTTTACTTGGTGGTAAAATCTAAAATGAAATTAAAAAGCTTTGTCGATGTTTAAAACAATGGTTTGAGTTTTAACACAGTCCTGGTGTTAGTTTGTTGGTAGAAAACTGGTTATTCTCTATTATATTATAAATGCTAAGGCAAAATTGTAATTCTATCAAACTTGAAATAGGCCTACCTGAATATTTGATTTGAGATTATGCTGAAATCTCTGAGCACTGAAAATGGGGGTCATGCTGTTTGCTTGTGATGATTCTATGGATTTCTTCATCTTTCCCAGGAGAAAGAAAATCAGAGCCTGATTGCCAAGATTGCATCTCTTCAGGATGAGGTACTGATAAGACTCCTGTCCTTTCATTTAAAGTTAAATAAACTGGCTAACATCAGTTAACAGGTATAATTACCACAAATGCCAATAATGGGTCCTGTTGACCATTTGTTCAAACGTCCGACTGATGGATTTCTAGAACTTTAAGATCACCATGGAGACAGAGGAGCTGCAGAAGAAAATACGGGAGCTGTGTGACATTAACACTGACCTTCAGGTATTTCTCCCTCCTGGCAGATGCATTCAGTTTATTCCGTTTTATCTCTGCTCATTATGCACCGCTGTCTGTTTGAATCCTTCCAAGAGCATTTTCACATTTTTCTTCAGTTACATATTTTCAGTCATTTAGCATAAATTGCCAACTGCTAAAACTATATTTACATATTGTCCCACTTTTATATTTTTGCACTTTCCCTTTGCCTAGGTGCAAATTCACTCCTTTGATGTTGTCATGAGTGAAAAGGAAGCGACTATAGTGGAGGTGAGTGCACTATTGTTTATCAAGTTTATATAAATCCATTGGTAATTAATACATATATTCTTTGCTATTAAATACTTCAAAAACATTAAAACATTGTACAAACTTTCCCATTTTTCAAATTCTAGCTGCAAACATCAACATGATTTAATTGGAT
The DNA here is from genome assembly GCF_011125445.2 of Fundulus heteroclitus. Taxonomy (NCBI): domain Eukaryota; kingdom Metazoa; phylum Chordata; class Actinopteri; order Cyprinodontiformes; family Fundulidae; genus Fundulus; species Fundulus heteroclitus. Next base: position 4,263,326 of record NC_046377.1, on the reverse strand, counting down.
ATCAAGATATGCCAATACAAAATAGCACTGATTAATGTGCAAACATGAATGTTCTAGGATTTCAATTGATTTTACAGCTAAAAACCTTGGGTATTTTGCATTCCTTTCACTCAAATACTCCTAAAAAAATTCCATTTCAACCAATTATCTTCAGAAATCCTAATCCAGCTTTGTAATTAAAACATTATTGAAGAAAGAGCGTCAATTAGATCAATAAACACATCAGATAAGACGCGTAAACTCGTCTAGTTTCACACAAGCCATGTGGTCTGCACAGCCAATAGGTGGAAGAAGGTGCTCTGATCAGATTATTTTAATTTATTTATTTTTCCTATTTATTTATTGGGTAATGTGTGGTGAAAAACTAACACTGCACATCGCCCTGGAGACACGATCCCTAGAATGAGGGCAGCATTATGCTCTAGGTGTACTTTTTTTTTTTTTTTTTTTTTTTTTTTTTTTTTACCAGCAGGATCAGTGAAGCTGGTCAGCTGACAAGGAGATAAATGAACCCGAATTCAGGTCAATTCTGAAAGAAAAGCTTTTAGAGGCTGTAAAAGACTTGATACTGGGGTGGAGGGACAGCCATCCTTACAATACAGCCTGAGCTCCAATGAAGGGGTTTAGATCAAACCATAACAGCAAGACTAACCCGATCTGAAACGTTGGTAAAGGTACACCCTGAAAGATTTTATAGCTTTTATTTTAGTGGAAGAAGGGTCACAACTTTTAGGAATTTGTTTTAAAAGTATTGGGAAACATGCATCCTTTTTTCCTTCCCCCTCACAGTTGCGGCCTACTTTTTGTTGGTAACAGCGGTATTAACATTTCTGTAAACCTCCAACCTGTGCGACCTTCTTCCTACAGAAGAGCAGACAGATAGCTGAGCTGAAGGCAGCAGTAGAGGAATACTCTGCCATCACAGAGGTCAGTGTGGCCACATGCATCACATTATGATTTATATATGAATAACTTACATCTGTTTTAAACTTATTTGAGCTTCTGCTATTGAAATAAAATTAGCCTATTCTCAAGTTGGAATCTAAGGCTAATTTATATCAAAAAGTCACAATGAAGAGATAAAATTTGCAAAAACAATTAGCTTTAAGAGCATTTCCTGAATTCCGTTAAAGATTCTGATCTTGAATGTTATTCTTCTGTCCTTTTAAAGTATAACGTATGTCCAGTAGTGGATTTATCAGTAGCGAGGTTTTGGTCTGAATGTCTGTGAGAAGCAAATCACCTGCTGCGTTTTGGACATTCCTTATCACCACAGTTGCTTTCAAACAACATGCTACCGCTAGATGAGTCATGGCTCTGTTATCTGTCCTTTTCGCTAATCCAGCTGCTGAGGAAGGAGAAAAACAAGCTCGAGAGCCAGATGCAGATGATTCTTCCTGACCTGGCTGGGTAAGTATTTTCGGCACTCCAGTTTTCTTTCTTTTTTCGCACCTTTTGTTTTTTAAATAAAAAATCTTGTTTTATTTGTTTCCCTCCCCTGTGCCTATTATCCTGTCTGTGTCACAGGGCTAGTCTGGCTTTGTCAGTGGCTTACAGATTAAACCAGAGCAGCCTAGGATCCCTGCAAACAGAGCTGGCTCTGGCTCAGTCACCACTGGAGGTCAGCACCCCTCCACTCTCTCTCTCTCTATTTTGCTTTGCCTTTATTGAACGCTTGAAGTAGCGTTTAAAAACATTCAGAGACTAAATTGAGGATTAAACGATGTTCCTCAGAGCCAACAGTGAAAAACAAATGTAATGCTTTGGACTGAAATACTGGCCTGACAATTGAAAGCACACCTGTTGCCCCTTTGATTCTTATGAGATTATCAATAAGGAGAAATCTGGTATCGGGTTAAAGATTTTTGACTTGACAAATCCTGTGTAAAGATGATTAAACATGCAAATATCTCAACATTTCCTCAGAACATTATTGCAAACATCTTTCATCTTGCTATGTAATAAAATTGTGTAGTTGTTCCGTTGTCAAAATATTTTAACAATGTTCCTGTAAATCTCCTGGTGCATTGTCTGCAAGCTGGTGGAGTTCCTGTTTCATCTCTTTTCCTGCTGACTTGTAGTTTTTTCACTGATGTATTAGTACTGAATGGCCTCAGTCACCTTTATTGATCTGCTGTTTGGAAAAAATTGACACTGTGCTTTTTTGTGTTAAGTCTCATTTTCTCTGCATTACATGACTAATGATATAAAACAGTCTTTCGCAAGAAACATCAACATCTTTGCCATTCATCTGTGAAAAAAGCATATGGTTTATTCCCTTTTTAGTTCCATTTTTTGCTAAGTGTCTTTCAATCTCTTATCTTCAGTAACTGATTTTGTGCATATTTATTCATTATTACTTGAAGAAGCCAGATTATAGACACCAATTAGACATAGCATTGTGACTGCGTTCCTGTCTAATAGTGTGTTGGTCACTCTTTTACTGCCAACCCGGCCCCTGACTCTGAGCCATGGACTCCGATTAGACACTTAAATGCTATTTAAGATGTTAGCAATTTAAACTTTGTCTATTTGGTGTTAATCACCAAAGATGATGAAGAGATAATCTGTGTCATTTACTTCACCTAGTCATAATGTTATGCTTGATGGTATAGTTCAGATTTGTATTATTGTAGAACCTGGTAAAGACCACATAATAAAAATACTAAAGACCTAAAATTTGCCATGATTAAGCTTTCATAAGATTTCATTCAGTCCAATTCATTTCATGCATTAACATTTAGTATAATAGTCTGATTTTGATCAAGCTACATACAGTCCAACTCAAGATAACTATAATGCAACAGGGATAAAATTGTAAAATCCCAAATTCGCAAAGTTTACCAATTAATTATTTACATTTGTCAAATTAAGGTTTTGTTCTGGTGTTTAATTAAATCTTCATGTGTAGAAAAATATGGCATAGCCAAGCCTTTATGCTGTAAAATCTTGCTAATTCATTTAAAAATGTTGCCTATGCTTCCAGGCTGCTCATGGAGTGGACTATTTGTCAACCACAATTACGACGGCCTCACCGCTGGATGAGACGCTGGACAGAGAGGTGTTGGTGATGCTGCAGGGACCAAACACTGAACATTTGGCTCTGGAGTTCAGAAGTCTCTTAAATAAACTGGTAATCGATTAGGATTGCATCTGAACCCAAGGCCTGTACTTTAGTTAAATCTGTTGACTATTGAATGACTATAACCCCTTCAATTGCAAACGGTGCAGATGAGCGCATAGTGTTACATCTGTAATATATCACTGGTATTTACAAGCAGCTCTGAATGTGGGATGCATTGCATTTCACAAGAATTGATAGATTTTCATAGAATTATGTTAATTTATGTGCCACATTCTTAAGGCTTGTGTGTAGGGTGTTTCTGTAAATGCAGAAATGCCTGACTTCCCTCCAAAGCCCATACTTTATATTTCATTATGTCTTTAAATGGTTGTCTTTTAATATTAGGCTTTGTCTTGTTTTCCAGAAAAGAGATTTCAAAGAAGAAACCAACTGTGTCTTATCTTCAGTTCAAAACATTATGGATAATCACACGGAGCTAGACAGTAGCACCGATGCTGGTCTCCAGGTCAGATGGACTCATTTTTAATCCCAACTATGCACTCCTGCAGCACTAGAGATTAAGACAAATATTCAAATTGTACAACATCCGTTTTTATTCACTAATTGTTCGGTGCTGTTTCCCACTTTCCAAATCTTTCTACTTAAAGCTTAAATAAGAACACTTTATATGTAGTTAAAGGCTGAAAGATTAGTTTAAAAGGCTTTTGTAGAAATGTACATGTTTTGCCTTTAGGTCTGCAGCAAGTTATTTTAAAACCTAATATGAATCATAAAGTTCTGTGTTCTCCAGTTCTTCTCCCTCACATCATGCTGTTATCGCTGTATCTGCTCTCTCTCCTTCCCACACAGTATTCCTCCTCTAGAGATCTCACTTATATAACTGTGTAACAGGCCCCATCCAAGCAGTGCTGTTTAGTCAGTGCTGTACCATGATCACAACCCACTCCCCCCCAACCCCCTCTGTTTTTTTTTTTCTTTCCCATCTCCTTCTGTGTTGTTGCCACACTGCATTTATTAGCCTTGTACTGTCAAACAGCAGAAAGCATCCCCAATGAGACAGAAAGCATTAGTGTACCTGAGCTGGAAGCGGTACGAGTTTGTCTTATGCTATGGTCTTTCAGTATGATCGGTAAAATGGACGTTTTTAAAACAAAATGCGACATGCTGCTCAGCCTGTAGCATTTTCCCCATGCAAGAGGGTGACCCTTTGCTTTGTCTGTCCACAGAGCGTGCAGGCTGAGCTAGATGCTAGGAGGGCGGACTGGGCTTTCAGTTTGGACCAGCTGGCCCAGTACACAGACTCATTAGAAAAGGAGCTGGTCAAAATGGCCAGTAACATGAGAAGATCCCGCACTGAGATTCTCCACCTTTCAGTCAGGTAAGTGCTTTTTTTTTTTGTCTGCACTGACTCTCTGTTTCTGGATGTGAGGAATTTGTGGGTATTTGGTATGAGACCGGGTCCAATCAGATGAAGAGATTGCCTTTTTGTAAAAGTAGGAGCCGCGCTAAAAGCCAAAGATCTCATTGGTTGAATTTGTAGGCGGAGCTTGAATTATCTCTTTTTCAGTACTGACATTCTCTAAGAGACATTGTAAAACTGAATGATATTTTAGCTGACATCCACTATTGGAAGCGTAAACGTTCAAAACTACAAATATATAATTTTTTTACTAGATGACCTCTGAAGTGGACCCAAGTCTGTAACTGTCTCCAAGAGCTTACCTAAATGTTTTGGGGTTTTTTTTTGCTAAATAAATTTGGGGTGATATGCCATCCATCCTTCCCTCAATCCTTTCATTGGTCTTTGTTCATCCATTCATCCACACGTTCTTCGATCAATCCATCCTGCCCACTGTCAGTTCAGCATCCTGTTGTCTGTTTATCCACTTACCCTCTGGTCCGTGTGTCCATCCTTCCATCTGATTGTTTGTCTCTGTGTCTGTTTATCCATCCATTTGTTTGTCCATCTGGTGATCACTCTGTTGGTCTGTCTGTCAGTCGGTCCATCCTTTCATCCAGCTGACACAATCCAGCCATCCTCTTGAGTGTTCATCCCTCTATCATTTGTCAATCTGACCGTTATTTATTTATTTAATTTTTTTTGTCGATCCGTCTCATTGCCCTTTCATCTGTTGGTCAATCCATTTATTTTTCTGCCATCGCTTGTCTGTGCTTTGCTCTGCCAATTTATCATGTTTGCAGCTTTCATATTTAAAGGCAGACCTCTGTATAAATTCATGGAGAAGTTTTGCATTTCTCAGAAAAATTGAGTCTTGAGAATTCTGTGATTTTAATATAAATGTGAAGGAACGTGTTCTTTTTTAAATTCCTTTCAAAAAGTTGATGCTAGCTAACAGCAACCACATAAGTCCTGAGTCTTATCTGGTTGACCTCGTTTTTTTGTTCTTTGTCTGAGTTGGTTTGTCAGTCGCCCTGAAAAGAGGAAAGACCGGTTCATTATCCTTACCACAGTGACCCCAGAAGGCTTTCCTCAAAAAGTTTGGGCCATTCCAGGATTTTACTCAGACTTCATGTGTGAGAGTGAGGGAGAGAGAGAGAGAGAACTTGTCATGTGCTGCAAGCGTGTCTGTGTTTGGATGTGTATTTATGGAGACAGCCATCCCCTCAGACGTATAAAAGGGCTTGACCAGTGCGATATGAGAGCAGAGAGGCAGAGTGGATAGCCTATCAAGGTAGGCTTTACTGTTTGACTGGACTAGCTCCTCAAACAGAGTTATGCTTCCAGCATAAGTGACGTCTCAGGGTCCGTGTTCTGCAATACTGAAGGCTAGATCTACAAAACCAAAGTGAAGAAATCAATACGGTGCCAGTGGGAGAACTGGCGCTGGTCACCCTGGGCAACGGAATGGGACACTGCATGGGCCTGCGGATTGGGTACCGTATGTCTGCTGTCATCCAGGAGCTCTGTGCATATGATGGTTGCAGCTGCTGTGTGAATTATGGGGACCTGTAGTGTGATTGTGTTTGGGGAAAATCTAATTGAGAGGGTTTTGTCACAGGGTGCAGGAACAGGAGAACCAGAAGCGGCAGCTGTGCGAGGAACTGGAGCAGCTAAAGACATCTCAAGACAGCAGAGAGGCCTCTTGCCAAACACCTGCACCAGAGGAGGAGGTCTGAAAGGAGGGGAGAGGGAGAATAATGTAGCATTTATTGTTCCATAAGTAATAACTGTGCTACTTTATGTTGTCTAGGTGTTTACTGACCTTCATTTCAGACTGGGGTTTGAGTAGTGCTGGTTTAAATTTCAGTTTTTAATATTTTGAGTGCCTAATCTATGACAGCAGCACAATTATCACTTTGTTTTCCCGGAGAGCAATGGTGCAGCTAGTTTTGAATGTACACAGCTGGAGCATCTGGCAGAGAAAAGCTGAGAGTGAGTCGGCGGGTAAAGTGGACATGTCCTCCCCCACACATGCACACAATAAATTAATAAGGCCACACACCTACGCACTTTTCAGTACTCAGAATGTCATGCTTAAGCATGCTTATGTTCAGCAGCAGCACTGCTGTTATGACAGATTTATATACAGGGACTAGGTTATTAATCTATAATGCATTTCCTAGTTTCTAATAATTCAGTCAGTCCAGCTCCGATTTTTGGAACGTGTTCTCTAAAAGTGATGACTTTTACTCAGGGGTTTAACCTGAAGATTGTGGATTTCATTCATCTTTCTCTTAAGAGTTGCGTTTGGATTTAACAGATTTTCGTAATAATCGTAAGGTTTATTTTCTGTTCGCTTTAAAATGAAAACAGATTTGGCTTTGTAGTTTACTAGATTCAAATTCAAACCTTTTCTTAACATTAAGGGCACCTTTGTACACTAAATTGGTGTATTCAGTTTCAAAGGTTTGATTGTGGGTGTTGGTATAGAATAAGAGCAGCTATTTTTGCATTGAAATTATCAGTATTAACTGCTTTATGTATGTCACCTCCAGTTGTATTTCCATTAGTAAGATTTCTCCTGTTTTTGTCCTTTTTCGTTTATATTTTCTTCATTTTTTTTTTTTTTTAGCCTGACTTGGACTGGGATGAAGAGTTTGCTCTACAGGACTTTTTGAAAAATGAACTGGCAGAGAGGAATTGCTGGGTGCAGGATGGGAAAAGAGACTGCCGTTCTGTGGAACAGAGAGACAAATTAACAGACAGAGTTGTAGAAGAGGATGGGGAGGAGAGGTGGACGGTAGTGGATACAGCTGGAGGAGGAGAAGTGAGAGATGCATCAACCCCTCTGTCTGCTGTCTCTGCAGAAATTCAACCTGAGCTGAGCACAATTGAAGGAAGTCAAGGTAGGCAGCAGTGGCATCAATAATGTGAATGACCCAATATGTGATGCATGTATCGGCTCACTTTGGTGCAGATGTTTAATGTTGTAGTGGCTGAAGAGCAGTGGCATCAGTCTTTTAGGTGCATTCCATATGCAGCCATGAACCAAAATAAAACGTCAAAAATTTGACGTAGTCGGGTCCTCAAACAGAGGCATGATTTTTTTTTTTTTGGGCCTCTGACCTTCTGTACAGTCTCATTAATGTTTTTTTTCAGGGTTTCAAGTTCCATATTTAAACTCTGACCAATGTGGTAAGATGTACTTTACCTTCATGGTAAACGTTTGGATTTACCCTTTTGGACCCAACGTTAACTGTGACGTCTGCAAATCTGAGTCTGACAAGGTGTTAGAGTTTGAAATGAAAAATGTGTAGGATCTTTGACACTGGTGATGTAGTTGTTTCATGCAGGTCAGCTTTGAGCCGTGCTCAGCTAATGGCTCTGCTGTCCAGCCTTTTTATCTAAGCACACCACATTTGGTGTGACCCATCACTTGCTCACATTTGTCATTTCACTGTTTTCCTAACAGTTGGCTTTTAAGAGGCAATACGTTTTTTTTACATGCATTATTAAAAAGATTGTCCTAATCTTAACCTTTTAAACCAGAAAAAATTCTGGTATTCAGTCACCTGCAACCAGACATATACACTTACCAAGAAATGCCTCTGGAAACTTGCTCACAGCTATTTTCAAACAATTAAAAAGTCAAACACAAGTCACAAGTCAAATTTAAGTGAATTGTATACAAATATTAAAGCTTTGTTGTGGCCTTGTGTTTTGTTTTTTTTTTGTTTTTTTTATCCATTTCAATATTCAGCCAGATTTTATATGTACTGTAATCCACATTGTAATTCAAAACTAATATTTTACATTTACATGAAATTGTTTTAAATTTCACAAGTGACTAAAATAAAATTATGTCCAAAGTTCTTTCTTATCTTTCATATCTGTACTCACACGTGAATGATGCAGTAAAATTAGGTTAATCTACAGTTTTATGTGGGCCGTTTAATTTAAATATACGGTGCATATAATAAATCAGATGACCATTAACATGTCCTATTTTCTGATTTGGTAAAGCACATCAGCAAAAATCACTTTTCACATTATTTCATTCATTAAATTTACATAAACCTCATCATGTGTGTTGAACTTTTTAATACCTCAATATATAAAAACGCCTACAGATTTTTATTGGCAGGTTATGCTGCTGTGAGCCACGGGGGTTATGGGGTTCTCATACCTTCAGAGCACTAGTGCAGCACACTATCACTATATGGATGCACACGTTCTGTGGCCCCTGGAAATAGACCCCTGCCTTCTATGGTTGTTGTAGCTCAGAACATTGTGTGAGAGAGACAAAGTGTATGTGGGTGTATCAACACAACTCAAAAATTCTTGGCTTCCTGAAGTTCCTTCTATGGCCAGGTGTGCGAGCGGTCTGAGCCCGTGAAGTGAGCTTGGTAATCCCCATGCCTCTGCCTGCATGAGTGGCTGGCAGGCAGAGAAACAGAGTGAATGTGGTCATAATGCCACTTTATACATGTTTTTTTACCCATAGGCCCCTCCGTCTCCAGATCTTTAGTTAATGCACTGTTGTACCTTTATAGTAAAGCTGCATTTTTGTGGCACTTAACTAAAAATGAGATGTTGGGTTCTTAATGATTGATGTTCTTCCAGCCTTTAAGGGTTCTTTAACTTCCCTTCATCTCAAATAGTCATTTTCTTGTTTATTTCTTGTTACAGATTTTGCCGCCTGCTCAGAATCGGACCCTGAAGTTGTTTGTCAACCTTTGCAGGTAAGATAACCTGAAAGAATAATTGAAACAATAATGGAATATGCATACATGGGGGGAGAGGTGAAATCCTATAACAGTGGGGACATTTTTTGCCCATTTAGATTTAGTTTGTTAGTTACATGATATGACATATTCAAGTGTGACAGAACACCAAAAGAGGGGAGAAAAAAAAACAAAGTAAATGCAATTTGCCGTTTTCAGATGAGGATTTCATTTATAGCGTGTAAAAAGTTAAACTAACTTAGCCTATGTGGAAAAAAAGTAGTTGTGCTTTTAACCTTGAGTGCCATTTTTACCCAGTATCTTTCTTAGTGGCAATGTTAATGATCGCATTTTAACTTATGCTGGCAATAACTAGATGCTGGTCTTTTATGTAATTTATTTATTTATTTTCGAGTACAGTGCGTATCTGTAATCCTGTTTACCAGTTGCACCCTTAAAGAAACATAAAATATTATAAACAATGAATTAAACAAGAGTCGAAATGACATGTTGGTCCATTGCTGAATAGAAGTAGAATCAGCAAAGAAGCAATAATACAAGTAAAATTAGTCAAGAGAAGCAGCATAGTTATTTTTACACACAAGCAGCAGTGACAGGGTTTAGTAAAAACATAAAAAAAATGATGATGCAAGCGTCATGCATTAGTAAGCAGGTTAAAACATTTGATAGAAACAGAATAAAGTGACAAGCATTGTTGGTAAAAGAAAATTTAAAACATGCAATAATCAGTTACCGAAAGGTTTAGAGAGGAGTCACACATCCATAGCTGAAACAGTCAGTGTTAGCAGTTCTGATTAATAATCAACATTATAGATGACAGCGATATAAAGTATATGTGTTAATATCTGTAGTTGGAGCGGTATCCCATTTCTGAGAAGCTCCAACAGAAAAAGCTAACTGACTAAAAGTGGGATAATACAGTCACCTCTAGACACTCCTCGGGTGATTTATTTCTTTTTTTTTTAATTGTTTTTTTGTGTGGATTTTCTGAGACTGACAACATCACTAAGAGGTGGTGGGGCCATCCCATGTAGGATTTTGTATATCTGACAGGCATTTGTGAACTTGATGAGATTATTCCAGGTTAGAAATCCGTATTCTTCTTTTGTGACCTCCTTGACGAGTTGCCAGTTCACTCTTGGAAGATCCACCGCTGTTCAACGTTTTTTCCATTTGTGGTTCCTTAGAGTCCTGAAGCCTTGAGACCTTTGTAACCATTTCTAGACGGATAGATATCAATAACTGAGCATACCAGTAAGCAAGAACCCTCACCATATACCCAGAAACTTCCTTTTGCTTTCATTTATTTAAAAAATGTGATTGATTAACTCCATCAAATGCTTTTGAAGCATCGAGTTTATGGCTACAAACCAGTTTTCTTAGTGCAACTTTATTTTCTTTTAGCTTGATAATCACGTCTGTGTCTTCTCAAATTTATTGGGGAAGTAGAGTTTAGTTGTGGTGTAACCTTTATAGTATGGAGGCAATCTTAATTATCTCAAAAGCTTAATTGAATGTTGTCATATTTTAAAAATATACACATTTATAAAATAACTATTTTTTTATTTGATTCGTCATTTCTAAAAATCGGTTTAAAACTTGCATGTTATGAGTAATTTGTCTTGTCTGGTTTATGCCGTTTTCACACTGCTCGCTGGTTTTCAGTCACACTTGTATGGTTTTGCAGTTCGATGCAGTGTCACTTCCTGTCGTGGGGTAAACGCACCATTTTTTTCATATTTTAGAATCAACAGAAATGTTTTAAACGCATGTAAAAGTATTAAGCTTGCCTATCAGATGCAGCTTTATTTTTTTCCCCCCGAATTGTCAGACATTCCTGACTGGATTTATTAAGAAATCAGCAACAAACCATAAATCATTGTTTCTTGGCAACACAGCGTCGCTAGCAACACTAAAAGCCCATAAAATGATCTTTTTCACAATAATCCTTGTTTACCATCAGAATGTTGTTCTATATTTTGTGGATCAAAATAGAAATGTCTTCTGCTGTATCTCAGGTAATACCTTTAGATCACCGCAGGTTCTCAATGCCAGAAACATCAGAACATGTCCATCTTCTTCTCTTGCAGGGTGCATCTCTGATGATGAATCGGGTTTTTAGGTTTTGATCCTTGTTTTCATGCAACATTTCTTCTTCTTTTGCCATTTGCCTACCAAATAGTTCTTCACATATCAAGATTCACTGCCTCTGCTCTCAGGCGCAGGCTCCATATTTGTACTAAAGCTGTCTGCTTCCTAATATAGAACAGCAAAAGTGAAACCTTAAGATCACACAGAGTTGAAAGGAGGGATTCGAAGCTAGAAAATATCTGAACTTAAACGTTTTGCATTCTCCACACTTCCTCAATTTCGTGCCTTAGAGGTTTCTAAAACTTAAATACATTGTCTGTGCATGATTTATGCTGTCAACTGTGCTTTCAAGGTGATGTAAAACTAATCAAGGCTCTTGCAAGCAATCCATCACTGATGTGCACGGTCTTTGTGCTGTGTGTCAATCGGCTGGATTTTGACTTATGCAATACTTTCTCATCTGACAAAGATTTGTTTCTGCTGACTGGCAGTCTGCCAGCTGCTTAACGTTTGCGGCTTGTTTGATCTTCTTACCCCGTTTCTCTTATGAACGTTTATCGTTTTGTTTCGGTATGCATGTTTATCAGAAGGTGGCAGCAGCACCACTGAGCGCCCACTCCCAAGCTGTCAGCAGAGGACACCCAGAAGCGATTGCTCTCCCTGATCTGTCCCACTCAGAAAACAGTGAGTTTTTCCCTCGTCTTCATTTCTGTTTTTCTGTCTTCTGCTTCTAAGGTCAGCCAGACTGCGGTTGTATTAATAACTCATTTTCTGACTCACTCAAAGTGCTGTTTGTTTAGAGCAGAGAACGTGTTTTAAAATCTGGTTACATCAGCCTTTTCGATGGAGCATATCATTCTTTGAAACTTAAGCTGCATTGACATAATGTGGTGCACTTTGCTGTCATGATGGAATATGTTTAGGTTTGAGATTGATAACTTTGTATAAAATTTTGACTTGGGAATTTTATTTTTAAAGTGCCTATCTGTTTTTGTCTCAGCAGGTAAAGAGACAAGTGAGGTTCCAGACTTCAATTCCAGCCATCCAGCTCAAGCTGAACAGGACCATAACATCAAGCCTGCTGACGCGCCCAATGCAGAAGCAGATATGGCTTCTGCAAACAGTACGTCACCTGGACCAGATAAGACAATTGCCAACAGTGAGAGGTGAATTGATGTTGTTAAAAGGAAATTCTGTCTTCTGTTCAACTACAGAGCAATTGTTGGCTTTACCACTAGAGGACTCCCAAGTATTTTTCTATATTTTTGCTTAGTGGCTACACTTTAGAGTACATTTTATGTGTGGTTCTCTCCGAAGACCTTAGTTAAGGGCCAGTGTGCAGAAATATTGGAGTCACCAAAAATATTTAACATGATTTTATTGTATTGATAGGCCTACAGCTTATGAATAATTCAATTTGTCTGAAAATGATATTGCAAAAGGCAAATTTAAAGACTTTTAATTCAGAAATGTAATGATGTAAAAAAAAAAAAAAAAAAAAAAATTAGACTGTTGACTTGACAGATGAGTTATTGACACCCTCCACAACGATGTGACAAGTGCTCTAAAGGGAGAGAGTGTAGAGTGATTTAGGATTTTAAAAAACAGACCGAGATTTGCAAACACACTCCAATTTTCCCAGTTCAACAGATGTTTTGTCAAAGTGCAGTGATGGCATAAATCTCAGATCTTTGTACAGTATCTCTAAAGGCTTCAGGGTCAATGAGTTAGCCTTCCCCCACCTTGTTAGACGTTACATTTTTTGTTATCTTAAAGGTAGAGTGGACGATTGTTCCAGAAATGTAGGTAAGAAACACCCATGTCCTTTTCTAAATTACTGCGCATACACAAGACCATCTTACCTGCTCCTCAGGGGGATCACCTAAAACAATATCCTAAATCATAAACCTGTAAGACCGTTTTCATTTTGCGGCTCTCATTTTCAAAGTATATGGTGAGAGCCGTGGAGCTACAATGAATGACTGAAACCGAAGCCAAGTGGAAACATAAACACTAGAAGTGCACACGTGCAGCCAGCAAGTGGAAACTAACAGAGGAACGAGCACGCACACTGGTGTTGCATGAGAGCGTCACAATGATTTGCGTGTGGGGCAACCAATTGAAAGGTGATACCTTTGGAACTCAAAGCCGGAAAAAGATTGTCCATCATACCTTTAACATGAGGTTTGAATGATAAATTGGTGTCAAACAAAATCTTTAAACTACTTGACCAACAGGATCTTCTATCCAGAAATGTCTGTAGTCTCTTAGTAAAATGCATGCCAACTGTTTTAAAAGCATTTAGTTGGAGGCAGGCATGCAAAAGGGGCACCATAGCATTAGTAAGGTTAGATACCACTTGATTTTTGCTCTTACCACGAAGATAGATGACTATTTTCTACATACATTTGGATATCTATACTGTCACAGACTGATGGTAGTTCATATATCAGCTCAATAACTGATCCATGTGGGACCTCAGTGAGTGAGTGCCCAGCTGTAGAGAATTGACTTTGACAATCTGTCAATCATACTAGTCATACAATCCATTTAATAGCAGCTGTTAAAAGTTCAACTTTGTTAATACAGAGACAAGGATTTTATGATTCTGTGTCAAATGCTTTCTTTGGAGCTAAAAGGACTGCCTCAACAGCACCTTGTCCTTGTCTAGAGATGTTTTAATCCTCTCAGCCAAGCACCAATGCGCAACAAGCCAAATTGCATCGTATGTTTAAAAAAAAAAAAAAAGAAGAGGAAAAGTGGGTTGCTCTAATATCCATTGTTTCAGCTGCTTATGTTATTGTGGGCAGAATAGATATGAGCTTGTAATTCACATGTCCCTGCATTTATTAAGGTATTAATAACATTTGTATAACTTGGAAAACCTGTACATATAATTAAGTTAAATGTGGTATAAACACTGGTTGTAGTATGACTTGTTTATATGTAATACTTAAACTATTTTGAGTTTAGCTTTTTAGATATCAACGGAACTATAACAAAGTGATATTAGCTTATTTGTTTATGGAGCCTCTCTGCAGTTGTCTCCTAGACAGACTTGTCACATGTAGCATGCCAGTTGCAGTTTAAAAACAATGTTATTTTGAAAAGCTTTCTTTTAGTTCCTAGTTACTATTTGCCAGTAGAGTGGAACATTTCTATACAGCACAATGTTTTTTTCTAGTTAGCTCGGTGAAAGACAGATTATTTTTCCACTAACCGGCAGTCCACAGCAACACCTGCATTGCCCTATGATTGCTAGAGTCCTCCAGTCACTCCTCATTTGTTCAAGCATATGTTATTTTAAACTGCAGAAAAGAACAATAGTTTTATCTTTTGAGACACTAACTTTTTAAAACTTGGATTTACTTTACCAGTACCACCTCATCTCTGAAATAGGCTACACGTTTCAGTCAGTTGCTAAATGAGCTTGTTGTTCTGTACATCTGTTAATCCGTACTGTATGTTTGCATGTTAAAGTGATGAAACAGGATTATCCAAGCAAAAAACGGCACCAAAATATCTTGGAAGTAGGTCAGGATTGTTACTTGTCACTGGTGGTTAATGGTGTTGCCGCTTATTGATATACACGATTGCCAGCAAATGTAAAAATAATACTTTGGTTGATGTTGCTACGCAAATTAGAAAAGAGGAACAGCTGTGTATTCCTTATTTTTCCCTCAGCACAGGGGTACACACAGCTGTTCAGATGGTGGATGAGAATCACACCTTTTATAAGACAGCACTGAAGAAAAGGAAATTGTCATGCATCCTTCTGCAGCATCCTGCTCATTTTCATGTCAGTAAATTTGTTGATGAATTTCATCTGCAGTCTTACCAGTTGCAAGTGAAGGTGGCGTTTTACTGAGTTTCATCATTTGCCTATGACTTTGGCCTTATTTGCTAGTCAAATGGGTGTGTTTCTGTGTAGGAGGAGCTCCTAGCTGAATTAGTATCTCTGTGGCCATGCTTTGCATAGACAAAGTCCACCTCCGCACAGACTAAAGGTTTCCCTGTCATTCTGCAGCAGCAGTCTGATCGATGTACTTTGTTGTAGTATAATTTATATGTTGAGAATCTAAAAATGCATAGTACCTGACACTTTGACTCTGACCTTTCATCTTTGGTCAGCATCCTGCCGCCCGGTGACGACCACAGGCAAGAAGAGGAGAAAGAAGTCGAGGTAGAAACAAGCGTGGCAGACATGAACCGGCATAAGGTTAGTAACAGAGAGGAAGTGTTTTAATACACAGGGGAATACAGCTTCTTCTCTTCAGCAAACTCTTGCTGCTGCTTCCCCTTCCTCTTTTTAAAACAGTCTTTTTTTCTTTTTTTATTCTTGTATGTTTATTGCTTGTCAGTTCGGGTAAACTGATCTCTGTCGGGACCATAATGTATTTCTGAGCTTGGCAAAGATGTTAAAATCAAGATGGTTTCCAGCTTTACTGAACACTCTCCCAAAAAATTGGAAGCAATTATCTCTGGATATGGCTTATTAACATCAGTGCTAAGATTTTTTTTTTATTCTCAAGTCTACTTTTAATTGTTTTAGTTTTTCAAACAATGAGTCAAATGCCTTTTTATGAAGGCTAATAAAAAGAATATTGGTCAATATAAATCTGGGTTTGAATCCCAGTTGCATAACAACCGAAAAGACTCTCACAGCTTGTATAGCGCTTCATCACGTCCAAGGACCCCAACGTGCCTTATGCCACATTCAGTCATTCACACACTAATGGTGGTGAGCTGCACTGCAGCCACAGCTGCCCTGGAACAGACCAACATAAGCGGGGCTGCCGTACAGTTGGTGCCACTGGGCTCTCTAACCACAAAGTAGGCAAAGTGTGTGAAGTGTCTTGCCCAAGGACACGACCACTGAGGAGCAAGGATTCGAACCAACAACCCACCGGTTAGAAAATGAACTTACCTCATGAGCCTCTTCCGCCCCTTATATTAATGATGGTTGACTGATGGTAATGTTTTTTATGACTGCAAGCTTTGTGCTCGATTAGTATTTTACCTAAAGGTGCAATGTTAGACTGCTACACTGCACAGGGGTTCTTTAAGAGGGTTCTAAACAACCTTGATTTGATGGTCCATGTGTTTGTGTTTCAGTGAGTAATCCATTGTATATCTGGCCAGTCTTTCTGATTAGCAACTCCTAGCTGTTTGGCCAGCTATTAGCTAAAACAGTAGATTAACTTCAGTTTTTGGAGGCTACGATAGTGAAACGATACATCCCTGCTCCTACACACCTCAGCAGAATGAAGGGCTTGTTGCCAGGTATATGCAAAGTTAAGTAACATGCTGAAGGAATTCCTTTATTCAGGTGTGTTGCAGCAGGAATGCATCTGAAGGCTGCAGGATGGTAGCTCTCATGGACTGGGCAGCCCCCTCACCCCCAATCTTAAATCTAGTGGTGCACTAAATGAATTACAAACGACTTCACTGTAATGGCTACTACGGAATCCTCGAGGTATAATAAGTGTGACAATGTAAACATGTCCTCCTTGTATTAGCCACTGCTAATAGCTACAGTTATCGTGTGAAATGGTTTTTGGCACTGTTGCCAAGTCCGCTGGTTTCTTTTCTAAAGTCGCTTGTAAATTCCGTGAGTCGCAGTTTTTCGGGCTTGTTTCTGAATGTGCAATTGCTGAGACTGTATTACACTAAGAGTATGTTTTCAGTCTGGTGCTACTTCAATTCTGCTGTAAGACTGACCGATGCGTGAGATCCTTCCTACCTACAGTCACCACAGTTTACAATCACAATCACTCTTTGATGAAACTTGAAGCAATGATTCACACTTAATCCTTTTTGGATTAATAAAGTATTTTTGAATTTGATTGGAGTTCACACCATGCAAACATTGGTGATCTTAGTCATGTTGTGAAAGAACAGTACAAAATTCTCTTGTGAGGTTAAATGAGTGGCCCGTGGTCATCAGAGTAGAGGGCGCACTGACCTGACTGCAGTACCAACTTCCACACTGAAGAATGCTATGGTTAGTGCTTAACGAGGATTTGGTATTTTAATCAATATAAGACTGAATGTTTTTAGTTCCAACCACCCTGTCAGGCTATAAATCGTTAATTTCCAGACACCAGGGAATTCTTGGTGCATTTTATGATTTGCTGTTTTTAATTATATTATTTCTGACAAGAAACCTAAACTTTACACCTTCATAATTAGACTATATTAAAATAAGTTATTGTACACTGTTAATTTAATTTCAGGTAAATAAACACTGCATAAAAACATGCTTCAACTATTATTATGGTTAAAATGGATGTGGGTAAATTGGCAGCTGACGGATTAACTTGCTGCTGCACATGCAAAATGGTACAAAGTTTCTCCTTTTGATTTTTTTCCAGTAAGATGTTGAACCAGGCCTTTTGCTTTTTAAGCTGCGTCATAGAGGATATTATGTACACTCATTACACAAGATGCCGTTACAGTGATCCGAGCCCTCACCTCGCTCCATTATGTGTGTTCACACCGTTTTCAGGCAGTCCGCCTCCACCACTTAGTGTTATGCCTGCGTCAACTTGGTACCATTTTCAGCTCTCCGTGTGCATGACTTTCACATTATATAAGAAGTCAGTCCAATCTCTTTTCCACACTCTGTAAAGCCTAGATGGCAGTTCCCTGCCATAGGACATGTATGCTCTCTGGTTCTTCTTTTAATAATGGATTAAGAAGGGGGGGAAAAGCTTTTTAAACTCCAGCCACCTGCCCATTTTGTCTTTTCTGCTGATCATTTCAGAGCTTTAGTGATCAGTTGGCAGACAGATCCGCAGCTGAGGACAGGTGAGTGGTTTCTGTCACCCTTCAGTTATGCTTCAGATTTACGGTGTTTCGCTGTTTTACCTATTAAGTGTGTTGTTTAACAGCACAAGTCTGTTACCTGTGCTGGTGGAGGAAGAAGAGACTGTTCAGGATAGCACGGCTGACGGTCCAACACTGTCAACCAGTGTGCCAGGTAAAGAGGATAAGCAAAAATTCCACATTAGATTAGGATATCAGTCAGGTTTATGCTGGAATTCAACTTCTTACATCTATGTGCACCTTTTACCAGTGACTCTCACTTCCTTTTCAAGGGATGGAGCAGCCAACTAGCAATGGGCCGAACACCTCTGAGAGCGCCTCTCCTCAGTCAGAATTACCTGTTATGCAAAACAGCCAATCAAGAGGAGGAACGAGCAGCACATCCCCTGGTCCCACCTGTCCACAAGTAAGTGATGTCATAAAATAGGCTGTACAAGTGGCTTTATGGTCTTTTTAAATTGCCTATTAGATTTAAGCCTACAGTACAGATTGTGGTTGCAACAACTGTCAAGTGTTGAGATTTTTTTTAAACCCTCTGGAGTTGTTTTTTTTTTTTTTTTTTTACCCCACTGTTTTGTAGAAGTATTTTAATTCGGCAAAGTTAAAGGGGTTTTAACCAGAAACAGCCTGATTACATCATAGTAAAATATTCCAATGTTAAAGCATTTGTGATTTTAGTCCTTGATTAAAGTCCAGACATTGACAGGGCTACTCAAAAACATAACTTTTTTTAAACAATTCAGAGGTGGACGTTATAACATGCTTCTCCTGGTGCATGACCAAGGTGTACTTGAGCTTAAGGTTGGAAACTGATGGCTGGACATTCACCTTTAGGATATTCTGATACAGAGCAGGATCAATGGTTTCATTGATTAAGGCTAGTTTTCTGTGTTCTGAAGACCATCACTCTACCACCACCGTGTTTGATAGCTTGTATGGTGTTCTATTTCGGAAATACTGTGGTGGTTTCACACCAGAATGTTTGAGATTCACATCTTCTAAAAAGTCTACTTTAGCTGTCTTTTCATTGCATATGTTTCTAATCATGAAGAATCATGAAGACTGTAGTTTTAACTTTTGCAAATATGAGATGTTCATGTGTTCCTTTTTTCAGGAATGGTTTTGGCCTTTGCACTGTGCAGCAGATGTCATTTTAGCCCACTCTTGTTTTAATAATTAAAAATTACCTTATTGGAGGAACATTAGGCTTCCAGCACTGCAGCTGCTGTTGTGTGTTGTTCTGGGAGCTTCTGGATGAATTGTTAGTGCTTTTGGTATAATTTTGGTAGGTGAGCCATCATTCTATTTTTCTTTTCTCCACTTGTGGATAGTCAGTCTCACTGCAGTTGCCCTGGATTCCTAAAGCATCAGAAAAGACTAACCTTTTCAGAAATTCCCACTACAATCCAGTGGACAAGTTTGTAAATTTAGCACTAACCCTGTCCTTGAAATCTGACATGGCTGGTGCATTTTTAAAACATTGCCATAACTAGAAGGCAAGGCAAATTTATTTGTATAACACATTTCAGTACAAGGACAATGCAGTGCTTTACATTATTAAGACATAGGAAAATAAAAACAGAATAAAAGCAACAGTTGGAATAAAATGTAGAAAAAGTTAAACAAAATAAAACAGGAAAATGTAAACTAAAAGCAGATGATATTAAAAACAGTTGGGCTACAAACTTGAACTAATGTTTCAGTAAACAGTTTAACTAGAACATTCAAAGGCAATCCTGAACAAATGTGTTTTTAATCTTGATTTAAAATAACTCAGGCTTTCAGCACTTTTACAGTTTTCTGTAAGTTTGCTTTAGATAAGTGGAGCATAGGAACTAAATGCTGCTTCTCCTTGTTTAGTTCTGGTTCTAGGTATGCAGAGTAGGCTGGAGTCAGAAGACCTTAGTGGTCTGGAGGGTTGATACACTGATAACAAGTCTGTGATGTATTTAGGTGCTAAGCCATTTAGGGATTTATAGACTAACAAAAGTATTTTAAAGTCTATTCTCTTAGATACAGGGAGCCAGTGTAAGGACTTTAGAACCGGGTCCATGTGCTCTACTTTCTTAGTCTTAGTGAGGATGCGGGCAGCAGCGTTCTGGATCAGCTGCAGCTGTCTGATCCACTTTTTAGGAAGACCTGTGAAAACACCGTTGCAGTAATCAATTCAACTAAAGAGAAATGCATAGATTAATTTTCAAGATCAAGATCCTACATTAGTCCTTTAATCCTGGAAATGTTCTTCAGGTGATAGAAAGCTGTCTTTGTAATTGTTTAGATGTTCTTGTAGGTTCAGGTCTGAGTCCATCACTACTCCCAGGTTTTGGGCCTGATCAGTGGTTTCTAGCTGAAGCGACTGAAGCTGTGTGCTAACTTATGATCGCTCATCTATTGGTCCAAAAATAATTAAATCAGTTTTGTTTTTATTCAATTGAAGAAAATTTTGGCACATCCATGCATTAATTCTAAGCATTTACTCAGTGCTTGAACTGGTTTATAGTCACCTGGTGACATGGTGATGTAAAGCTGTGTGTCACCTGCATAGTTATGGTAGCTGATGTTGTTGTTTATTATCTGAGCTAGAGGGAGCATGTAGATATTGAAGAGGAGGGGACCCAGGATGGACCTTTGGGGAACCACACGTGATTTTTGTCGCCTCTGATGTAAAGTTACCTACTGACACAAAAAAGTCCCTGTCCTTTAAGTAGGATTTAAACCAGTGGAGAGCTGTACCAGAGAGGCCGACCCAGTTCTCCAGGCGTTCTAACAGAATGGAGTGATCGACAGTATCAAATGCTGCACTGAGGTCCAATAGTACCAGCACGGTGGTTCTTCCACAGTCTGTATTTATATGGATGTCATTAAACACCTTGATAAGGGCGGTCTCTGTACTGTGGTGAGCACGGAAACCTGACTGGAAAACGTCAAAGCAGCTGGTCGTTGTTAAGAAGATGTTTGATTGTTGAAACACAGCTTTTTCAATAATCTTACTGATAAAGGGGAGGTTTGAGATGGGCCTGTAGTTCTGGAGTAGAAGTTTGTCCAAATTGTTATTTTTCAGCAATGATTTAATAATTGCTGTTTTTAGAGACTGGGGGAAAACACCTGACAGAAGGGAGTGAAATCAGACGTTATGATGGGCAAGCTGTGGATAGAATATGAAGGCAGCAGGAGGAAGAACTTAGCTGGTGAAAAATTTCTTCTAAGCCTTTGTGATTTATTTGGCTGAGTTGGAACATTTTGTCAAGATCAGGTTCTAGTTGGAGACAGCTTTGTTGCTGTAATTGATGTGGATGTACAGACTGATCCTTTAATCTTTAGGATTTTCTCAGTAAAGAAGTTAGAAAATTCATTGCAGGCCCTGGTGGAGGTTAGAGTTTAGACACAGGAGGATTTGTTAACCTGTCGACTCTGGCAAATAAGGCACAAGTATTATTAATGTTTTCGTTGATTATCTCATAGTATAAAGTTTCCATTTCATTTATCAGTTGTAAGTTAAATCTGTAAAGTCTCTCTTTATAGATGTCATAGTAAACCTGGAGTCCAGTCTTTCTCTACCTGCATTCAGTCTTCTAACTGCTGAAATTCTCCAAGGAGCATTCTTTTTCTTCCCGGAAACAACCTTCACTTTAATTGGAGCGATGCAGTCAATGGTGTCTGAAACATTAGACTGAAAGTTATCTACTAGTTAATCTTCTGAGTTACAGGACAAAGTGGAAGTAAAAGAGTAAGCTTGGTTAAAGGTTTCAGTGGCATCGTCCTTAAAGATGTTTTCTAATGGTGTCCCATTGGCTAAATGAGTCACTGGAAATTATGCTTTCAAAGGTAACAGAAAAGTGATCAGACAGGGCAACATCACTTACATTGACCTTGGAAAAGTTTAGACTTTTAGTGATGATTAAGTCTAAAATATGTCCCTGTTTGTGCGTTGGTTGTTAAACATGTTGAGTTAAACCAAAGTTTCTAAGTGTGTCACACAGTTGTTTTGCACCTCTGTCTTCGGGGTTGTGAATGTGAAAGATGAAGTCTCCCACATTAAACAGTCATAATCAACACATATCACAGATAGGTCACTAAGATCATTAAAACGTTTATTTAAGACTAAGGAGGCCTGTAAACATACGTACCCGGCTCTTTACCTGGAGAGTCAAATATTCAAGAGTCGAATTTTCCCAAAGACACCTTTAGTTGCACTTTTCTTATTTCTGCCACGTATCATCACACTTATTCCATAATGTCCGACAGAAGGCCCAAGCTGATGCTGGAAACTATCATGTCTGATAAGGTTGCTGCTAGGACCTGGTTTGTATCAGAGAAGTCATCTGAATGTCCTGAGCACAGGCATGTTCTTTGATACACAGAGGAGGATCGGGGCTCTGCGGCCTTTGGAAGATGCTGGTTTAGTCACAGAGGGTTGTCAGAAGGGCTATGCGGAGAGGATACCAGCTGTAGGCCAATCTTAAAAAACTGTTCCATGTTTGTGAAATCCCGAAAGGGGACATCTGGGCTTAGATTAAAAGTTTTTCTACTCTTTTTATGAGTTGACCCACCTAGTTCTACACAGGCTCTGTTAATGAAACTGAACCTTTATTGCTGGAATCCTTAAAATGCTATTATGTTTGTTTTTCTGTTGTCTATTCTTGATAAACTTTGTGTTTAGCTTGTGAAATTAGCAACAAAAATGTATTCTTAGTAGCACTAAGTGTAGACACAGTACCACTGTACTGTGTACATGCATCACTGTTTCAGAAACATGGAATATATCCTAAAACAGCCTGAACTGAAGTGCTGAAATGTTGAGTAAAGATTTTAGCATGAAGATAAAATTCCTTCACCCACAACAAGACCGTACGTTGGTGTTTTGCAACCAAAAAATGCAAACTGGAAAAGTATGTTTTCGTTGTCTTGCCTGCGTACGATTGTGTGAGCTTGTCAAAGAGAGGGAGTTAAGAACAGAGTACATAGCTTGATTTTTATCTCCTGTAAGGATAGCTTCATTCTGAATAGTAAGAGCCATGTCTGTTGCTCTAAGTCTTACATTTATTTTCATTGTGTGAGGGTAAGAAAGAAGCAAAATGGATAGTAAAGAGAATGCTGAAATGGAGAGCCTGGAGCAGGAAATGCAGAAAAAGGAGGAAGCAACAGAATGTTTTGTACAAACGTTGCAGGATCTGGCACACACCATGGATGCTGTTGAGAAGAACCAGGTTCAGGATGAACCGAGTGAGATCGGCCTCGCTACTAGGAGAGAATGTAAGTATAACACATTCACCGTAACGTGCTGAATGTAAATTATTTTCCCACTGAGGTAAATTCTGTTCTGCAAGTTTTGCTTGGTCTAAAGGTTTTACCGGCTTATTTTCTAGCCAATTCATCTGTGATCTCTGATACCAACGATGTCTTCAAAGAGGACAGGAGCAGGTAGGATAGTAGACACCCATTTTATAATAAAGTTCTTAAATATTTGTGTAACCTAATGTTTGAACTTTTTTTTCTTTAGCTCTTCACCTACTGACAAGGAGATTGAGGTAAGCAGAACTACTAACCTGGGAATATGTAAAGATTTAGCTTGGTTAGTGTGGTTGATTTAGGAAATTTATTAATTAAAATAGCATCTGATGCATAGAAGTAGTACATTTATTATTGGGCTATAAAGTAGGCTTCTAGATAATCCAAATTGATAAGATTCTTGTGATATCTGAGTAGTTGTTTTTTTGCTTTTTAATTCTCCAAAGATGTGTTTAGATATCTTTTTATAAAAATGTCCGTAGTGTTGTGTATTAAAATGGATTGCACATTTCCAGACAGAGTTCCAGCGCCTTGCACTGGGATTCAAATGTGACATGTTCACGCTGGAGAAAAGGCTCCGGCTGGAGGAGAGGTCACGCGACCTTGCAGAAGAAAACGTTCGCAGAGAAGTGTCCAGCTGCCAAGGCTTGCTACAGGTCCAAAATAAAATCTTTACATTTCTCTGGATAAAAGGTTCACAGATTTTTCTCAGTTGTGGATATTTTTGAGTTCTGTTGCTTAAATTAAAACATTCCCTCTCTATAGATATTTATGTGCAAATGTTTTACGCCAGTCCCTTTTTCTGAAAACTCAACTTTTGTGACAGGACGTTTTAACCCTCTGATGTGTGTTGTATTGTAAAAAAAAATCGCTTATTGCTGGTGTCTTGACAATATTCTCTGTAAATGTAGAATAGGTTGCTGTTTCATTGTAAATTAAGGAGCCTTTAAATGCATCTGGTTCAGGTGCAGTTAGTAATTTACAATGATTTTACCTATCCTCCTGTCTTAGGCTCTAATTCCTTTGTGTGAAGATGAAAGCCAATCAATGGAGATCATCCAGAGGCTTCAGAAAAACCTAGATATTCTCACCCAGTCGATGACCAGGGTGTCCAGTCGCTCTGAAATGCTTGGAGCTATTCACCAAGTGAGCTGAAACTGTCATGTCTGTAGCATAAACACATGTTGGTTTTTTTTGACATCTTAGTACTTATATTGATTTTGACTAATATTTCAGTGGGGCTTTGTGTTTGGATAATAGGAGAACCGTATTGGTAAAGCTGTGGAGGTGATGATCCAGCATGTGGAGAACCTGAGGAGGACGTACACAAAGGAGCATGCAGAGCTTCTCGAGCTGAGAGAGGCGCTAATGCAAAGTGAGAGGTCATTTGGATCCCAAACGGAAAAAGGTTTGGAGCGTTGCAGTCAGGTTCCTCAGTTTGATGTTCATACCTTTTAACTTATTTCTTTTATTCATAACTTTCAAAATGACAGATGATTTCCGTGGCAAGAAGCAGTCATCAAAATACACGGTTGGTTACTTGTGCACAAATTACTCAAATATATTGTCGTTTTTTTCCTAAATTTCTAAGTTTTTGATTTCCTTGTTCTAAATGTATGATCTCTCATCAGGAGAGAGCCAGGAGAGTCAGCACCACAGCTATTCCCCGTGGCATTGGTGGAAACATGCTCTTTGAAATGGTAGGCAGCTCCACATACCACTACGCACTTACTTTCTCCTGCCTGCTTGTCAGTTTCTCTAAGATGGATAAGACGCAAACAAGTAAAAAGAACAAAAAGTTAAATAAAAGCTTGAACATTATGTAATCAAATATTTTCTGTTTCCAAAATGTCTGCAGTGCCTTCCAAAAGTATTCACACCCCTTGAATCTTTTCCCCATTTTGTCAATTCAATACATTTTATTTATATAGCACTAATTGACAACACACATCTCAATATGTAACACGACGGTAGCAGTGGACTGTGTTTGACTTTCTTTCAAGACGGCAGTTCTTCTTACCTCCGGTCCAGAAAGGCCAGATTTGTGGAATGCACAGCTAATCGTTTTAATATCAGCAGATTCTCCCACCTGAGTCGTGGTTCTCTGCGGCTTTTCCAGTATTACTGTGGACCTCCTGGCTGCTCTTTCTGATCAACTCTCTCCTGCAGTTTTTGTTGATAGACGCACTCTTTGAATGTTTATAGAGTCGTAAGAATGATCAATGAGGGTTTCAGAGCTTGAGATATTCATTTTTATTAATTCTGGTTTTAAAGTTAATCACCACTTAATCCCTGGCCCGTCTGCTGTGTCCCTTGGTTTTCATGAAACCTTTTGTTTAATAATGTTCTCTCTAAACCTCTGAGGCCTTCACAAACAGCTAGATTTATACTGAGAAGAAAGTGCACACCCATGTTGGAACCCATATTTTTCATATTTTTATTTGTTAAAAAAAAGTTTGCAAATGAAGTATTATATCCTACCACTTGACACGTATGGAATACTTGATGGTTTCCTGTTGCGTAAAATGTCAATAAACAGCAGTGAGGTTTGCGGCCATAGGATGACAAAATGTACAAAAGGGGATGTAGATGTTTATGCAAGACATTATTTTTGCTTTTGACTTCTTTCAGTTTAAAATCAGATGTGGCAACAGAATTTAGGAGGTGATTTGAATTTGGGGAACACTTGTTACAGAAATAAAGTGAAATATAAAGATTGGTCAACATGTTTAGACTTGTGAGCTAAAACTTTTTTGTGCCGTGTCTGCCAATATAGATCTACCCAATGCACCTTAAAAGTAATTACCCAGAAAATACAGGATAGTTTTTGGTTAATCTACAAACCTGCATGAAACGTGGAAGAAGATCATGGCTCATAACATTGTGTGGAAAGTATGTAGTGATGATGGTTAATCAACAAATCTGTTTAATACGAGTGTTTTGGGTTTTTTTTTGTTCTTTTTTGTACCAGTCAAAAGCTGGTCAGGATGGAGCTGAGACGGATGCAGAGAGGTTGACCAGGAGATCCCCGTGGTAAGTAGTAAAAAAAAAAACTCCCCTCAAGTCACTGCATCACAGGAAATTGGACAAGATATTGAGGAACTATTAGGGAAAATGTCATTACATTACAGAAGGGGACTTCTAAAATGCCTAGTTCCTAAGATAAGTGGGCTGTTGTACACTCCTTTCGTTGTTGGTGGTTTCATTTTCTCCAAATCTCCAAGGCGTACTATTACTTGGAGGGTTGTTGTTGTTGTTATGCCACTATGTGATAACGATGGTTTCCAGGAATGTGGCAGGAAAGAGCATGACACGGCCCCCGCTAAAACGTTTTGTTAGCTCTGCGGCCTGGATTGACACTGAAGATCCCCCTGACATGACTAAGGGGTAAGAAATGGCCGCCTCTCTGGCTGCGTCACCCTGGTCTATTCACAGCAGAACCTAGTGCATAAAGATGGCAGCTGTTTAGGATTTATATTTTCATCTGCGGAAAATATCGAAGCGGATCAGAAGAACAGGAAAAAAACAGCTATTGCACCAAACCACATGGCAGCCATCTTTTATGCATGAAGTCCTTTGCATGGGGAAGTTTCTGTGAGAAGGGTTATGATCATAAGCTGTTTTAATTTCTGGTGTCGCTGCTGTAAACCCATTAAGACCTGAGGTGCTCCATATACACATGCATAGAGACGGGTCTTAATTGGTTGACGCCATCCAATATGCAGTCTTTTTTTTTTTTTTTTACCAGTTTTTTTTTTCTGTAAAATATGTGACATTGCTTCATGGGGGAATAATGCTGAGGTTTTGAAACATCTGCATTTACATGCACTTTTTTTATACAGCTTAATCTTTTTCACATTTTGTCACTTTACAGCCACAAACTTTAGTGTATTTGATTTTAGACCAACACCAAAGTTCTGCACAATTGTGAAGAGGGTGGGAAATGCTACATGGTTTTCTTTTTCAACTACTTAAAAACTGGGTGAGTTGTGCATATCCACAGCTCTGGCACCATCTTGCTGGAACCTTTCAACAGGAGAGCTATTTGCTCTGGTGCCACAAACCTGGCCTTTAGAGTGGCGAGTCCCATTTGCCGTTTACCTCAAACCACGGGGAGTCCCACATACTTATAGGGAAGAAGGTTCTCTGGTCAAATGAGACTAAAATTAAACTTTGACATGCATGCAAAACAGGGTGTGGTTGAAAACTTTACATCGTGCTGCACCCTGAACACACTAATCCTCACTCTGAAACGTGGGGGCATTATTCTATAGAGATTTTTTTTCTTCAGCAGGAACCGGGATCAACGGAGCTAACTCTGTTGATTGTTCCAACAGAATGACAGCCCTGAACATAGAACCGGACCTACAGTGGTTTAATCAAACCATACGAATGACCCCAAAGTCAAAACCCATGTAAAACCCAAATAAAATGAAAATCTGTGGTTATAAAGTGACATAATGTAAAAATAAATAACAAAGTTCAAGGGGTATGAATTTTTTTCAACCTGTAATTTGCTTGACTTTAAATGCATTTTAATTATTTAGCTAAAATGTGAACTGTTACTTTTAATGAAAGAAGCGCATCGTTTTGCCGTCTACCTTTTACCAGCTTTTTTTTCTGCATATGCATGACATTTTGTGCACCAATATTGTGTGTGTGTATGTGTGCTCTCCAAATATTGTGGTTTTGTAGCCTCACTTTTCTGTGAATAAGCAACTGAACACTGTTTGTGAATGCATGACCATGCCTGCCCACAGGCCATCCTGCAGCAGCACAGACTGCCATTCAGACGACGAGCCCAAGGAGGAGCTATTGGAAGAAAGGAGGAGGTCCAGTCTCAGTGAGCTGGGCAGCAAACTCACCTCCCTAATTCTGCCCGTTAAGACGTTAGTGAAACCAGAAGCCTATCACCAACTTACTGCAGCAGCTCTGTCTGCAAGCAAAACTCAGGCTTACAGTGAAAGAGTTGATCACTTGGCTTCAATGAGGTTCCTGTAGTCCTCCCCGCAGCTGTTATCAGTTCATCTCTGACGTAGTTTTCTTTATTTTTCTTCCCCTCTTTTTGTTTTAATATAACTTCAGGTTTGTTTTAAACCACAATCACTATACCTATTATTGCAGTTTCAAATTTAGGTGTCAAAACTCTGAATTTAGCCATTTTTTTTAACATTACTATATATATATATATATATATATATATATATATATATATATATATATATATATATATATATATATATATATATATATATATATTATCATGGTCACACAGCTATAATATAATTATAATATTGGAGTCTCAAGATATTTACTGTTTCACAAGCAGTTTGCCTTAATCAATTACTTACAGTTGTAAGAATTTGGAGAAGACGTATTTATAGATTTGTCTTAAATTGGGGAACTTACGGAACCTCCTAAGTGATGAAACTGTTTCATTATATGGGATAATGCTGGACCTCTTTACTTTCTGCGCTCACTGGCTTCAACTCATGAATCGGATTCTCTTATTGTTTGAGCCATATTTGGTAAAACTTTTTTGACTGGAGATCAATGTAACAAACAAATTAAGAAATTTGGTTTGTGACTTCTGCATGAAGCTCCAGCTGAGACTGATCTGTGCAAAGTGTCTGTTCCTTGTCCATCTCCGCCAAGCTTGTTGTCGTGTCCCTAATAACTCATTCCTCTGTTTTAACAATATTTTGTGCAATCTTTTGTTGAACTTAATCTATTGTGGGGCAACGGTCTTTCATGTGCAAGCAAATAATGTGCTATTTTGATCTATCTTTTCCTTTCCTCCTTATAAATAACTCAGGAGTCAGGAGGAACTGTTTGTCATGCTGTAAGTGAAGAGCATCAAACAAGTTACTGCTCAACCCACTTCCCAAGCAAACAGCTACAGCGCTTTGTACAGCTTTTGCATTTTGTTCTCCATTACGATATTCATGTAAATGCTTGTAAAATCTTAAAACTGTGCAAGACTGGTGGCTATAATCATTGGATCTAATTTTAGATTTCATATAAGGGTAGTTTAATGCTTAATGTTTAATTTAGCATAAATGAAATGGATAACACTATCTTCTGGTGGCTTTACCTTGTTGTGACTAATTTTTGGCAATTTGGTTAACTTTGTTTACATGGCAAAAAAAGTTCCTGTGGTTAAATCATGCTTCATAGCGTAGTTTATGGTGATCATGCACTGACATTTCTTTCTCTTTCCTTCAGTCCAAGTCCTTCATCCAGCCCCACAACTACAGATCCAGGAATATCTCTGTCTTTGAGCCAAAGCCTGACCGGTTCCAAGGCAGCTGCTGCATCAGCAGCCAAAGGAGGCAGAGGGCTGTGGCTGTGGTTGGCTATAATGGTTGTGCTAGCAGGTAAACACATTGGGGGATAAAACAGAAAAAATGTTGTCCTAAATGGAATAATGGCATACTATGCCTGTTATTCTGTTTTCATTTGTTGCACCACAAGTAGTTGCTTGTGATGTTTTTAGTGTTTGATGCAGTTAAAATGCTAAAAAAAAAAACATTCTTTTTTTATTCTGGTGTTTTATATATCTGGATATAATTAGTTTGGTGTCAGTGTTGTGGACGGATGCATTGATGAAGGGCTTTAACCGTTGAAACAGCTTTAAGCTTAGTGATGCCACTGGCTCTCCTCCACCTCCTGAAGCTGCTCCCTTGTTGGGAGTAAATGAAACTTCTTTGTGACGATAAGCTGAAAAGGCAGCTGTGCAGAAACATTTCTCTCTGTAGTGACTCATTAACAGTATATGATTCTACTGTCACTTGAAACTTGATTTTAATGTCTTCCTAAAGTGTGTGTCTTCAGTATTTGACCTTTTCACAATATAAACATTTTCTGAGATACGGAATTTGGGGTTTTCATTAGCTGTCAGATGTAATCATCAAAATTAAAAGAAATAAACAATTGAAATATATCGGTCTGTGTAATGAATAAATATAATATACACTTTATGAATGGAATTACTGAAAAAAATCTTTTTCTGATATAATTATGACCAGCACTTGTATATGAAGACACTACCAAGAAAACGTATTTGCGTTTAAAATTGCTTATTTGTGTTCTAAAATTAGTAAAGAAACACGTTGGAGACCAGCTTTCACTGCCGAATTACGGACACAGTACTGGCTGAAATATCCCTCCACCTTTCCGCATTCACACACTCCTACCTAAAGAAAGAAACATACTGGATGCCTCATTACATTGCTGGAGCGCATCCTGTGTCACCGCCATATTGGCTGGGTCTTTTCTACTCTTGGTTGACATTGGATCCGACGAGAATAAAGGCAGAGGGAGCAATTTTGCCAAAATTTTATGCAGTTTACGGTTGCAATAACTGCTGAAATTAGATTACGCGGAGCAGATCACCATTTCGGAATGAGATTATGGAGATGAGTTTTTACAAGGTGATATTGCAGAAACCTAACCCATAAACCATACTTTAATGCTTATTAATTTGCTGTCCCTGTATTTGACTAAGGCTGAATCATATTGCCTGATGAAGTATCCTGTAGTTGCAGTGTTGCATAGGAATTGGGATTATAAATATTCTCCTAAATATGTTTGTATCCTTCTAATGGTTAATTTTAGGCCCTTTTTCTTCCCCACTTCTCACTATTTGTATACACAGGTCTCCTTGCACTCCTGGCCAGTCTGGTGATGCAGCCAGCAGTCGACGCGGCACCTGTGGGGACAGGAGACTCCTGGATGACCATCCAGCAGCTGCTGTGGCCTTATGCAGGGCTTCGGCACAATGGACAACCCCCCGTCTAGATTGTGTACTGTGAGGCTGGTGGTTCTTAGAGCCCCTCACCCTCTGCAAATTCTCTTTATACTGCCGTGGTGATGACAGAGACAGTACGCCACCCCTTAGCAGAAGCCAGTGGGATGTTTACTGGTGCCTGAATATTCCTGAATGAAGACTTGCATTACCAGCACAGGCCAGGCCTCGGGGGACAGTTGACCCTATAGATGATTTCTTGTATCAGATCACGTGTGCTGAATTAGTCTGTTTCTGCACGTCTCTGTGTTTACAGGAAAGGCTGTGCTGACCACTGTTCTTGGCGCCGGGCAGCCTAACAACCTGAAAACATAAAGAATGTAGTACTGTTGGATGCATCCAACCATGACATAACACAATCAGTTAAATCATGATCAGTCAAAAAGAGCTGGCAAAGCTCTGACCAATTATGTCACACAAACGAATGATAGCACTGATAAATCTTGTGTTCAGCTTTGACAGCCCAACAAGAGTTTTTTCCAACACATTTCATTTGCTTAAATTTAAGAAGACTACAAATGTTTTAATCTGTTTTTTATTCAACATTCTGTTTACAGAACATATCCACTGACTTAGCTATATGTTGCGTATAAGCTAAAGTCACAAACACTGGTTAGAAATTGTTTATTTGTGTCTGAAATATATTTAAGGTTGAGCGGGAAGAGATGGAACGTTTTACTTTGAAGCTAGGCAATACCAGTTAAGTCTTGGCTGGTATTGAAATTAATGGTTTTAAGACAAACACTGTCTTTTTTTTCTTTGTCTTTTGGTTTGAATGTCAACTTGTTTTGCTTTTCTACAGTTTGAACACCAACTTTTTTTTTTTTTTCTTTTAAGACTGATTCTCTCTGTGGTTCCCACAGTTTTAATACACTTTTGTATGTTCCAAAGAGGATGCATGGATCTTTGCACAAATAAAGTAGCCTATTCTCCAACAAAATGTGTTGTGCATGCATTCCAATGTAAATTTACCATTCACACTCACATCAGCCCATTAGCTCACCACAATTTATGAATAAACCAGAGGCGGGTGCCAGACAGCAGGTTCTGCACAGTTTTAACAAACATGTAACAGGAGTTCCTGGTCAGAGCAAATGCAGCGGGGATCGTGTTGCAGTATGAGGATCAAGCTTGAGTGGAGCTCGTTGCAGGGGTCATGGTCTGAGGGAAAAGCTTCAATCTTCCCGTTTCTGATCCCTCTTTGCACCCAGAAGGCACATCCTAAAACATTATTCTGGTTCAAAGGTGGAAAATGAGATGGAAATGAAATTAGGTACAACAGAACAATGAAGATGGACTGCTTTGATTTGTGGTCTAGTTTAATCTTTATTCTGGCCACTCAGCTGCCTCCTAAAAGCACTAATGCCATATGAACTCTAGCATGATATTGATATTGTCTATTTTATTAGGATTTTATGTGACAGACCAACACAGATTAAGTTCCCCCAAAATAATATTTTCTACAACCACCTGTTGCTGCAGTTCTTTGGCAGCATGTTTTACCTGGTTTGCCCATATGGAACCTGACGTATTTGCCCATTCTTTGGAAAATCTATCAAACTGATTCTATGAATCCCATCTGTGTTCATCAATTCTCAGGTCTTCTTAAAAACTCTCCACAGGGATTAGACCTGGACTTTGACTGAGCCATCCTATCATGTACATGTTCTGACCCATCTAATGATAGCTCTGGCTTTATATTTAGAGTCCTGCTAAAAAGTGGATCTCATTATTTCCTTCAGTATCAGGTCTTTTGCTGCCTAAAGCAGTTTGTTTCTTTATTCCAAGATTAGCTTCTTCCATCTTCCCGTTCTTACCAGCGTGCAGATGTGGGGAATCCAGGTTCAGAAAGTTAAAAAGCCTGTCCAGAGATTAGTTCCAACCATGTGCATTTCGAGGACTAAAATCATCTGTTAAACAGGATGAAGGAACACCAGGCAGGGTTTTTACTTTCCTGAAGCCAGATTCCCCACCTCTGCCAGTTTCCCTGGTCCTGGTAAAGAGAAAAATCCACACAGCATATTGCCGTCATTGCCATATTTTGTTGTAACAATGTGGCCAACATGATATGCAGCATAGTTTAATGGCAGAGGGTATTGTATGCTGGACCCCCCAAAAAAAATCGTACATTTCGTTTTCAACTAACTAGAGCACCATGCTCGCTTTGTGTCCTACGTAGGATTTGGCAAACTGCTGGGAAGACTGCTCTCGGCTTGCTTTCTTCAACAATTTTTGCAACGTTTCTATAAAGGCTACATTTTTGGAGTGGATAACTGACTGTTGTCCTGCTGTCAGGTTCTCTAAAAGCTCCTCCAGATATTGTGGACCCCATGGTCGCTCCTTGCCTGCCCTGTCAGTTTAGGTATAGGGGCCATTTCTTAGTAGATTTGCATTTCTTAGGCATTGCTTTAATTGTAGTTGAATGATTAAGCTGTTCTCTCTGAGATGTTATGGTCTTGGTATATTGTCTTATTACCAAACCTGTTTTAATCTTTAAGTTATGTCTGCATGGGTCCTTTTGTCTTTTGAGCAATAATTTCTCCTCCATGCCACAGCGATGCACTGCTTTGTTTTGGTCTATCACATAAAATCTTAATCAAATACATGGACCTTTGAGCTGTGAAAACACTCGTGGACTATGAATAGCTCTCGAAGGCATTGTACGAGAACATAGAACCAGCTTTTCAAACCTGACATTTTAAAGTACTTCCCTATTTGAAAAATGATAGCCCTCTTCCCTCCCATGCTGATGTAAAAGTCTAGTTGTCTGCAACATTAACTGCAGATGATTGTTGTGCAAAAGGAGAAGTTACTAAGATGAACCTGACATGTTGGTGGGGACAGATGGCACGTCAAAGGCCTGGTGACTCCATACTGTATCAGTGTGTTGAATTGTTAACTTCATATGTAAGAAGCTGTAGCAAAAAATGCATCTGAAAAAATAACGAAAGGACCAGAAGTCCACATTCTACATTCTCCACAATAAAGCACAAGTGGATCCACACGGGAACATCTGCTCATAGGCAGCTTGTTCTTTAGTTGGGTCCAGAAAGAGATGAAGAAAACAAAAGCCTTTCTGGTTTGGAGAAAGGTTTTAGATTTGCAAAATTACGGTTGGCTGACATGTCAAATGATGCAGCACTCGTTCTACAGTTCTTTGTGGACTCCCACCTCCACAAAATCAATTTAAACCATTTTAAGTAGCAATAATAAAGCACCAAACCATGGCTTCTAGCTTGTGATCTAGTCTAAAGCCAACATCATATTGAGAAGTACGTTATCCCTAGCAACACCAAATTCAACAAAAAAAGGGGTTCAATTGTTGCATCTTTCTGCACCAGCATAACATGAATATAGAAAAGGATGCAGTCCTCTTGGTGTATGCTGACTTATTCTTTATTTGTTCATAAAGCTGGTAAGCATGGCTTTCTGCAGACTAGGTTTGCTCATCCACCCCCAGCCGCAGCAAACACTGATCATCCTGTTCATCAAGAGCACAAACTGTAAACAATGAGCCATACAACTGGAACCCTGCTGCAAAAACGGTGTCACATCTCTTCAAGATAGTAACCAGCGGTTGTATTTTCCATGAGGAGAAAAATATATATACCATGGCACAAGATCCATGATTTATTAGCATTATGTTAAAAAAAATGCCAAAACAGATCAGCAGTTTTTTTGAAAAATTGGCAAAAAATGACTGTTGGGAAATGCATGTCCAACAAGTTTTTCGCTGAAACGATGCAGAGCATAATTAACTACAAAGTTGTCAACTAGAAGCAGAAGTGTAGGATAAAATGTGTATCTAATACAATCAGAACCCCCTTTAGTAGGGAAATTTTGTCTCCCATCCCTTAGTATTTAAAATATGCTACACACAATGGAACACACCTTCATACAGCTGATCCAAAAATATAGCGGCAGATGTATCCCAGTGAAAAATAACTCATTAATGTATTCAAAGTTTTTATAGTTATATCTTAACGTAAATACACTGACAAATATGGCACAAATATTCCATGTGGGTGACTCTCCAAATTTATGAAGGAAGGTGCTCAGGTCAGAGGAGCCTAAAATTCAACTTTTTGAGCAGATCCCATCACCCCAAGAACACCATCCCCACTGTGAAATGTGGTGGCAGCATCATCCCATGGGGACTGAGAAACATGGTTTTAGCTAAATATGTGGATATTCTGGAGCAGAACCTGCCAGTTTGCCTGTGATGTGGGACTGGGACCCTGAACGTACTGCTGAAACGGCACTTGAGTGTTTTTAAGGGGAAATATTTAAATGTGTTAGAATGGTCTAGTCAAAGTCCAGACATCAACCCAACTGAGAATCTGTTGATGGACTTGAAGATTCGTTTTCACTGTCAAAAACCTTCCAATATGAAGGAGCTGGAGCAGTTTAGCCTTGAAGAATGTGAAACATCCCAGAGGCGAGATGTGGTAAGCTGATGGAGACTGATCCAAAGCCAGTTGTAGCTGTAAAATGAGGCTCTACAAAGTACTGACTTTAGGAGGGGTGCACAGTCAGGCACGCTGCAGTTTTCTGTTGCTTTGTCCTATTTGTTGTTTGCTTTATGATAGTCAAAAAAATCCATCTTAAAAGTTGTAGGTATGTTCTATAAAAGAAAATGCTGCAAATTCTCAAACAATCCATTTTAATTTGAGGTTGAGAGTCAACAAAACATGAAAACTGGGGGTGAATACTTTAGAAATGTTACTCTGACTGATCTACTTATTTAATTATTCTGTATATAATGATGGACGCCAAAGCCTTTTCTACAGCGTCAATTCTGCATTTTGTCATTGCAGAGTTGCGTTCCTCCAGCAGATGGCGTAGTTGATTCACCTTACTAGACTGCTTTCTAAAACCTTTCAGTAAAATCCAGTTTATACACTCAGCAAGAATAAAATGATTATAGGTGTAATGCAGAACACAGAAAAAAATGTAATTGCAATTTCTAAGAACCAATGTATGAGCAACAGTGAGGCTAAAACAAGGTATTGTATGGGTTGTTGCTCATCAAGAAAATATTCTCTTTATTATTCTCTAAACTGTAAATGTTGCTCTTCATGCATTAGATAATGGTTATAAATAGGTTTCAGTTACATTGAGAGCTGTTTAAGTTCATGAAAACTCTACGGTTTGTGTCAATCTTGCTCACAAAAGCTTATGAGAGGCCAAAATCGTCCCTGTTGCATCAGTTGAATTTTGCCTGGTATAAAGGAGCTTAAAGAGGAAATTATTTTCAGTTTTCCCCTCCCAATATATTGGTTTTTCACTTTTAAGATCAACCATCAACCAACAATCCCTGCCCAACAGACTCATTTGTGATCTAGCACCGGCCTCTTTGAAACCCCAGAACAAAATCAAGGGACCCTGTGAAGATGCTGGTCGAACGTGGTAAGAGAGTGTCATTAACAGTGAAACATGGCATTTACTGACATAGGCTGAAATGCCACTCAGAGAAGAAGAAGCCTTTACTGCAAAATCAATGAAACTAAATGGTCTTGGCCTTAATGAGCCCAGTCACATACGGAGGAAAAAGGTGAAATCGGCATCCCAACTTAAAGTACGGGGAAGGCAGCAACATCTCAAGATTTCAGTCAAAGTTGAAGCTATTGAAACGTTCATCTTTTCAGACCGTCTATGTAAATATCTGGTTTCGTCTGCATCTACAAACCCTAGGAAAGCACCTCTCTTTGAATAGTTACAAGTTGGGTTTCTGTATAAAATACTAAATGCATCAAATAAAGTACCTTTGTTGCATGAAAGCAGATAGATCAGCAACATACACATTTGGATTACCTTCTTCCGAGCAATAACTTTAGAAATTAGAGTGTTTAACAGAGAACGATGGCCGTCCAGTCTGTAACTGGAGACTGGATAATCAGAATTTAAAAGTAAAAGAGACTAATGAGCATTTTCAGCATTTAATGCCCAATAAATTAACTAAATGTCAACGTCAATCTGAGAGATCAAAGAGAAAATGATCTGAGTGCTTTTTGCCCAACCCTTATTATTAAAGGGTGGCTATCATTCATGGAAAAGAAAGTTACAAAGAGACATGCAGGAAAACGTAAAAACACGATTAACATGATGTAAGTTGTGAACTAAGGATCTAAAGAAAGCTGAAGACAGCCTTACATGTCTACATTTCTTTCCGCTTATTTTTGTCCATTTGTCTAAAGAGGGTTTTTTTTTTTGTCCTACACAAACAGAAGATGGCACACATGTTAATTATGACACGAAAAAAGGAACATTTCATTTGGTCTGGTCTGTCCAAAGGACGTCCTTCCTGAGGTTGCGTGGTTCACTCATAAGCAGCTTTGTAAACCTAAGTCACAGATCCACACGTCCTATATGTCCAGACCTTTTCTAATTTTACTGTCATCATTCAGCAAGCAGAGGCATCTAGAGTCGGGGGTTTTTGGCTAATGTGGTCTTTGCGCTATCTCTGACCACTGTCTGGTATAATCTTATTTTGAATTTGCGCGCTTCTCCACCCCTGGGAAGATTGGCAGTTGTCTAAAATGCTTTCCACACAAGTTAGACTGTTCTCAATGAAGGACTGGAGACGTGACGTGGTCTGTGAGCCGACCTCACGTTTGGCAGGAAGCAGCAAAGTAATCAGACAGTCTAATCTCACTAGAAGTCCTTGCTGCGTACAGAACCTTCTCTGTGCGCCACTAGAATAAAACAAGCTGTCCGACTGGGAGTTTTTGTGGGCTTTCTAAGCATTCCAGACAAGTACATTGAGTTGATGTGCAGAGCAAAGGATCTGGCTCTGTTTCACACAAACACACAACAGATGGGTGGTAACTAACCACGGTGTAACAGTTTGGCTAGTTGGTGAAAAAGTGCTTGAATGATGTACATTTTGTACAAGCAACAGGTCTAAAGTCGTCCCAGATGTACAGCAGAACCCCACACACCAAGGCTTCCAACCACAATAATTAGTTTAATCTAATCGATGACAGCTCTGCTTTGTTGTCTTGCAAATTACCCACTCACAGCATTGTTCATCTTCTTTATTGCCATTCCTTTGTACAAGACCACACCAAAAGGTTTCAGCACTCTGTTTGATCAAGAAATGTTGGTCTTTGCCAGGTCCAGCTCAAAATCACTAAAAGCAGGATTAGCGTTGCCAAATGTCATGTCTCTGTTCTTCTTCAGGTCCAGATGTCCACTTCGACTCTTGATCTGAGCGGGAAGAACACAGGCGTTAAAAGGGAGAGTGTGTAACTGATTTGACTGTTTGTCAGCAAAAATCAAGTATTGTTTTCATAAATACGTATTCTGTCAAAGTCTAATGAGAAGCGCATCAAAAATGAAAGCGTTCTCATTAGGGTTGCCAAAAATCTTCCATTGATACCATGCCAAAGTATTTGGCATGGTATCAATGCTAAATATTTTAGCATGTGAGGCAAACGAAGAAGGAAAACCCAAAGATCTTGACAGGCTACTCATAGCTTACAATGGATAGTTTATAAATACATGACGCCATGTTGTGTCGCCATTTTTGATTACAGTAACCGAAAGGGGACAAACTTGTTAGCCTCAGAGATTTTTCCTGTATATGCAGACGTGGTGTCTACAATAAGCAAAGACGAGCGGAGATCATTCTATTTGTCGTTTTCCGCTGAAATGGAGGACCGTCCACACTCTTTGCCCAGCGAGAGAGAAGAGAAAGTAACCAAGAAAAGATAAAGAATTAATAACCGGGAGAAAACAAGAGTCAACAGTGACGTGGCTGTTGCCAGGTGGAGATAATTCATGAAGGTGCAGGGCTTTAAAACGGTTGCGACCGTTGCAGGCTTTCTGCTGGACAGCTAAGTTAATTCAATATAATTGAAGTTTATTTTGCTGTTATGTCAGAAACAGGGCAGGGTAGTCCAGCAACTACTCTGTCTTCATGTCAGAGGCAGCTAGTTTGTTCGTCTTCGTCTCTCTCTTTCTGCCTCAAACTTTTTTAGATGATCTCTAAGTCTGCAGGTCACCCAGAACCATTTCACACGATGACCGTAGAAATCAGCAGCAGCTTTGTACCAACTACATGGAGGACATGTTGACATTGTCACAGTAATGACTCTCCACGGCTTCTGTAGTAGTTATTACGCGCTTAGCGACGAGGTTGTTTGTAATTTATTTAGCACACCACTAGATCTTACACACTGGAGCTTTAAGCATCACATGAGGGTTCAGGTACGTTTTTTTCAGCAAGGCGATACTCACTCTGCCTTTAAGCATCTTGATTAAATAATAAAAGCTTGTGTCTTCCTTCCTTAACATCAGCCTTGACTCCACTTTGAGCTTGCAGCCTCCTTGAAAAGAGACAAAAAATGTTCATCCAAAGGGTTTAATGAGAGATAGAAGTTGGCTGTAATGTTATCGTTTGAGAAAAACTTCATTACCCGTCAAGATGCTGACTATCAGTCCTACGCAGATAGCTACTATGGTTCCCAGCGGACTGAAGTAAAGGTAGGACAGAGAGTACAGGTCAGCCAGCATGGGCCTGGTGATGGGAGGACATTTTACATCAATGTCAGAAGAGGAAGTTGGACCAAACTGGACGATCAGAGGCATCGGCGTTTTAAAACACCTACTTGCCGTCGTCGGGGACTGGAGCCACTGCAGTGGAGTTCTGGACTGGCAGAGCGCCGGAGGTCCAATTCAAGCCGTGGGTCGTCATGGTGAAGTTACAGCCGTCGGTGGACAGCGGCAGAGGCCGGCTCATGTCAGGAGGCGGAGGGTAGATCTGAGCGCCAATGCCCACCCACAGAGACAACGCCAGACCTGACACAAGGCCTGACAAAGCTCCCTGGAAGACGGAACAGCAAGACGGCCGTGTCAAAGCATGACAACCCTTAATGTGCAGAGACTCACAAGACAGTGAGAGTTCATACACGTTACAGCAAAGTCGATGTCAAAAAATAAATACCTTAGACCAAGAAGGTACTACAGCTAGAATATAAGAATCCTACATCTACATGAAGGCAGACTTACTTTAGAGTTGGCCAGTGGACACAGGATTCCCAGCGTGAACAAGCCAAGTAAAGGACCTCCAATGATCCCAAAAATACTGATGGTTGCCTGTTTAAAGGAAAGCGTGTTTTCCTGACTTGCAGACACAGTTCACATCATAAACCCTGGACCGTCAGACACAAATGTTGGCATTGATAAGCCAAGTTAAGCTGCTTAAGGAGTGTCTGACCTGCAAGATTCCTCCCATAAGAGAAGCCAGTCCGGCCATCCCAATGCATAAAACCCCATAGAAGAGACCTGCAAACAAGCCAGGGAAAGCATTTGATGTTTGCCGTCAAAGTTTTTGACAAAAAGGGGGTTTTCAACTCGCAACTCATCCGATTAATATCACGGCCAGG
Source organism: Fundulus heteroclitus (assembly GCF_011125445.2). NCBI lineage: Eukaryota > Metazoa > Chordata > Actinopteri > Cyprinodontiformes > Fundulidae > Fundulus > Fundulus heteroclitus. The sequence goes on along the minus strand of NC_046377.1, from coordinate 4,222,690 downwards.
GCAGCTATCCACTCACTCATTCCTTTTGAGATCCAGGACAGGTGTTTTTCTGAAAAGTTGCTGTAGGGTCTAATGATGTCCTCCACTGTCACTGCAGCTAGTGCATTGATGCTGGAAGACACTGTGCTGAGGATACACACAATCGGCAAATCAATAGAAGGAGGATATAGTATTTACAGCAAAGTAATGTCTGTCAGTTGAACCCATTTCAAAAAGCCCTTCAAAGTCAACTATTAACCTCAGAGATCCACTAAAAGCTGCTGCAACAAAGAGTCCGGGAAGGCCGGGATAGTCTCCTAAGATGTCCATCACCAAATATGGCATCAGCTGAGGAGGAAATGACACCCTGGGTTAATTAAAAAGATCCAGTGACGTTGAACGCTTCACACGCATGCACAAAGAAACCGGTCAGTGCGTTAATGGACGTGTACCTGATCAGGAGCAGAAATGAGTCCCGTGGTCCAGGGGTCACAACTTTTATAAACTGAGAAAAGACACATTCCCGCAAACACTGAGCTCAGCAAAACGGACCAGAGACCCAACAGGTTGATGTACAGGGAGCTAGAAGGAAGAAAAAGACCACGTGAAATCTCACGAAACCACCGGCTTCAGTGAGCTCGTGTATTTGGAGGACGCAACTTACAGTCTGGCATGGGTCATGTTCTTGCAGGAGACGTATCTTTGAACCTGGGCCTGGTTGATCCCATAGACGCTGAGCCAGATAAACGTCCCACCGATGGACAGAGTCCAAAATGTGTGTCTCCTTAGTGGGTTTGCATCAAAGCTGATTGGCAAGGGGGAAAGAGATTAGTCTGGTTATTCCTGAAACGTGGAGGTATGTAGTTTGTTGATTGTCATTGGGTTTCTGATCATTGTTGGTTTTCTAATCTGTCAGGTTGAAGTGAATCCAGAGATTGTCACCTCCTTTCAAACCTTGGACTTGGACCAAGTAGTAAACCTCCTGTTTCATTGTCTGGACCTTGAGGGTCTATGTGTTCAAATATCAATAACCCGCCTGGCTTTAGTGGGAATCAAGGGTCGTGGTAAAAAAAAACTGCTTTCTGGGGCAGGATCTTGGGATTCTGCTGCTGATAAGTGGCTCAGACAAGCTGCTAAGCAGTAAAAGAAGACAAGTCATTAAAAACATTTTCTAAATAATGGCCAGATTGGTGAAGGACCCTTGCGTAAAACCAGAAAACTTCAACCACAAACCAGGTCAGTTATTTAAAAAAACATTGTGGCTTATTCCCACGATATGAGCAAAATTCACTTTGTGCAGACATAAAGAAAGCTCTTACTGAAGGCTGTTTTTGTACTTTGATTCATTATGCTATGACCTAGAGATCCCCAGCATGTAAATAGGATTTAGTTGGGGATGCGGCTTGTGACATTATCCAGAGGAAAACATGCAGCAAACAGATCGGATGCTTCAGTGTTCACACACGGAAGCTGATGAGGCGTATTTACCCGTAACACACCAGTTGATACAATGCACCAGCTTCCCCTGCTACACAGAAGAGTGACTTAATGTGACATTTTCCCATCCTCACTCTGTAAGATTTAGTCTTCCTCCGTGTTGTGAGTCTGAGATGATGGTGATGACGCCACCTTGCAAGACCACAGACCGGATGATGACGGCGAGGAAGCCTGCGAGCATGACACCAAGCTGCCGGAGGAAACAGGCGACAGTGAGACCTGTTACACATTGCCCTGGCAAGATATATGGAATTTATGCCGTTCCCATCTTGTTTCCACACAACCACAACCGTCAGTGTGTTTTATCTGGATTTTATGTGATAGACAGTCACAAAGCAGTACTTAAATTTGCTCACCGGTTATCTGAATTTACGGGAAAAAGAGGCAAGCGGAAAGTTCGCCGCTAGCCGCACAGGCAACAGAACACGCATGTGGAATAATGGGCCCCGCTCAGATGAGACCAGAATCTAACGTTAACGCTAAAGGTTCTGTGCACTGCAAAAACGGATCTAAAAATAAGTAAAATGTTCTTAAAGTTAGTGTATTTATCCTTTATTTGGGCAGGTAAATAAGATTATCTGCCAATGGAGTGAGTATTTTGACCCCTAAAATAAGATAATTAGACATCCTTCACTTGAAATAAGACGATGGAGATGAATTGTTCCTATTTTAAGTGCAAAAATCTTATTCCACTGGCAAATCATCTTATTTACCTGCTCAAATCAAGGGCAAATACACTCATTTTAAAAACATTTTATTTATTTCTAGTTCCGTTTTTGCAGTGTGGAGTAGGAAACTGTCAGTGCACTTCAACTTAAACACACCATCTTCACGGTGAAACCACAGTGGTGGCAGCATCATGCCGCGGGGATGCCTTTGCTCGGCCAGTCAGAAGCAACCGTGGCCGAGACAAAGCCTGATTTGTTCTGGTCATTGGTCATGATTCTGGTTGCTCTGTTTTAAATGCAGTAAAAACAAGTATTTTTGCTCAAAATGTTTATAAAAACTCTATTTCCAGAATGCTCTGGAGGTTGCAGAGATTAGCCAGTCTTTAGTTGGGCTATCCAGCAGCTGTGGTACAAGTCAGTAAAGTGCTGTTCTGTCACCAAATACAGCAAATCATTTGAAACATTATCCCATGTGTAAAAAAAAAAAAAATTAAAATAAAAAAAAAAGCCCTACCTGGATTACATCAGTCCACACCACTGCCTTTAGACCCCCCTGCAACAATGAAAAGCACAAGGAGATTTCTAAACGGACTACGAGCCGGCCCTTGTAGCGTCCCGCTTGACGCTGATGCTGACTGGTACATTTCGCTACGCACCATCGTACAGTAGAAAGTACAGACCACTCCAGTTGAAATTACAGCGCCCCACAGATCCATGCCAGTCACTGCAGCGAGAGAGAGGGAGGCTTTGAAACTGTGATCAGTCATCTGGACAAAGCCAGGGACGGTTAAGTGCCCTTTGGGTAAGAGCGACTCAAGAATCCGACCACATACCTTGGTTTAAAGCGAGAGCCGGAGCGTAGATGACAATCCCAGTATAAAGGATCTGTAACAAAACAAAAAAAAAGAAAGTGGGACAGGATCCCCTGCAGGAAATTTGTGCCTTTACCCCCAGAATGAAGTAATTGTGTGCTTACTGGCCCGATACTCACCGTCTGAACAATGAAGAGCATGGTTCCCAGCAGACGGGTCGCTCTGTTGAAACGCAGCTCCAGGTACTTGATAAGGACAGACCCAAAAAGAAAAACAATATGACTGTAATATCCTCACCTTCACCCTTGCAGGGTTTAGACTTGTGGTCCCTACCAGTGTTTTTATTTTCTTTAATGTTAGAAAATTCTAAAACTCAAGGACTGGCATGTCATTCTGTGGCTGCAACATCACTTTAACCTTTCATTTGCAAACAGTGCAAATATGTTAACTTCTAGAAATATATATATTATTTCTAGAAGTTAATGTATATATATATATATATATATGTATATATATATATATATACATACATACATACATACATACATACATATATAGTGTGTTTGGTTGCTTCTCACAGTATTGAAAGAAGAAGTCTACACTATATTTCACGTTCACAAATTCAGTTAGCATAGTTTTCATAAACTATGAAAACTATGGCATATAGTTTATTTAAATGCTATATTTATTCATCCGTCCATCCATCCATTCTCTTCCACGTATCCGGGGTCGGGTCGCGGGGGTAGCAGCTTCAGTAGAGAGACCCAGACGTCCCTCTCCCCAGCCACTTCACCTCACCAGGGAGGCGTCCAGGAGGCATCCTAACCATTTATTTCTGACAATATATAAAAACCCTATTCCCACTGTTTCTAATTCTTGTTTTAGCCAGTTTACACAATATTTCACTCTTAAGTTGTATATTGAAACATTAAATCCTATGAGGTTCAAAACATGAATTTAATTAGACCAGGGTGGCCCTTTTGGAGGCCTTAAGGAGCTCTGTAATTCACTTTGCCTATACGTATATAGGTAAGCTACACATGTGACAAAGAATTGCAAAACCTAGGAAATCCACAAACAAGATACATGCATGCATGGTGGAATAACTCCTTCTTTCATGAAACCACACTGACCTCATATGTGCTTGTGATGCTCAGCTTGTAGAAGACCGGGAGAAAGACCTCAGAGGTTACCAGCATTGTAAATACATAAGAGACGGCATAGTAGCCAATGCTGGCTCCATAGCGGTAAACCTGCAGAGGATTATTTTTTTTTTTTATCAGTTACAATTGCAAAGGTAAAGGTGTTTCTAAAGAAGGCAACGCCACAGCAAGGACACAGTGGCTTACGTTGACTTTCAGGATTTCATATATCCACCTGTCTTACCTCAGCTGGGTTTGCCAGCACCGTGATGGCGGACATGAAGCTGGCAGTCAGGGACATGGAGACGGGCAGGGCGGTCAGCCTGCGGCCCCCCGTCAGGAAGTCCCCGGAGCTCCTCTGGCTCCTGTCGGTCCAGGCGTAGTAGACCCCGACTGCAGCAGAAACCAGCAGCATGAGAGCAAAAACCACATAATCTGCCACGGCAAAGGAACCAACCGTGGAGCCCCCTGACATCTCTGGCTAAATAAAGTTTTATTTTTTTTTCTCTCTCTCTTTTTAAATAATCTGCATAGAAACCAATCCAGACTGTCCCATGAGTTCTACTGACGGAAACAGGCAGTCCTCTGTGAATAAATGGAAGTCCTGGCACATCACCTGCTCACTCAACACTGAGCTGAGAGCAGTACCACAGACCGAAACCTTTTATGTCTGTGTGTGTGTGTGTGTGTGTGTGTGTGTGTGTGTGTGTGTGTGTGTGTGAGAGAGAGAGAGAGAGAGAGAGAGAGGTGGGGGGGAGTTCATAAGTAGATGCCAAGACTTACAGTATTTGTGACATCAAATCTCATTAAGAAAATCAAAGTTCAAATATTTATCTTACCCTTTCTACCTAAATTAAAATGTAAATACTTTTTTCTGCAAGAAATCCGAATAAACCTGCATTTCCCAGGTGATTTGGGCAAGAGTCTTGCTGCGGACTTACAGCAGTCGTGCTATTTTTCTGCTATTTTCTCCTGAAGTCGTGCTAAAACATGCTTCATTGTAATGTCTTATCCAGCGTTAAAGACCGCGGTGTACCCGGTAGCGACTGATAAGGAACCCACCTCCAGGATTTGGACAATTTAGCCAGGCGGTTGAGTAAACTAGGGTTTCTGCAGATACGTTTATGAACTGGGAACGATGCTCTGGAATGTGCTAAAACGGGATTTTGTGTGCCATTCAGAACGGAACAGGTTAATTAGTGGAAAACCCAGTGTTTTCAGAAACGAACGATAGAAATGTGAGTGCAAATATTTCTTTATACGGATCATGTGTAACTGTACATACTGAACATTTTGAAAACCCCCAAAGAAAATTTAGTCTTATAAACTATGGTTATTTTTACAGCAGTAAACTAGCTGTGTTTACTGCAGGGAGTGACAGGATGTTCTGGATCCTTCCTTAAAGTTCAAGGAGGACATGTTTGACTGAACATGATCAAGCAGACACGGTGGTCAACACAACCGCGGCTCTCCTAACTCATTAGCTGGACCCAGCACAATGAGCATGGACGTTTCTCCTTGCTCAAAGGGTTTAGTGTTTCTCCCACATTTGGATTATCAAAGAGAACCAAAGCACAGGCCTTAGCAACTCTTCAAAATTCAGTTTAAAGATGCGGTATGCCCAAATTTCCAACCGCAACCTCTCTTTCTTGTCATCGTTTATCTGACATGTTTACCCCTGCTATTGTGTCCAGCCAAACCTGGAAGACGCCAGTGAGAATAGATTTCGTCTTTCACAGAGCTTACCACTTTGCAATTTCAATAGAAGAGTTAGTGTGTGCTTTTTTTATCACGTATGTAGACATTTTGCTAATAACCTCATTAGGCACTGCCATGTATAACAGGAATCGCTTGAAAGATGCAACATTTTTGGTTAAAAGGTATTTGCCCTCTTAGAAATTGCTTTGCATTTCCCTACATTGAAATGTTTTCAAATCAATTTCAACATCAGACGAAGATGACCATAATAGTCATAGCCTTCAAATGATGATTTAATTCATAAGCTATGCAAATTGACCTACCCCAAGGTAAAAGAAAAACAAAGTAATTGCCTCCCTTGTTACATGTTGAATAAACTGTTGGCACATTTCTTAGAATCTGTCTGACAACATGAAGCAGGCTAAAAAAAAATCTCATATAAAGTACAAATTATCCCCCAATCTACAATATTTTAAAAACAGCGGAGAGACAAAGCAATTGACATCTACCAGCAGGGTAAGGGTTACAATAGCAACATTTCTAAGGCTTTGGGACTCCAGTTAACTACAGCAAGAGTCATTATCCGCAAATGAAAGAAAAATCATCCTAACCCACAAAGATTACTTCTGTGGATCGATGACTCAAACGAGGGCTCACAAAAGAGCCCAAAAACAACAAGCGCTGAAGACCTCACTCACCTCAGCTGAGGTCAACGGTCATGATTCAAAAATAAGAAAGAGACCGGGCAAAGATTACTGGGAGAGTTACAGGGCAGAAGCCACCGTGACCACGAACAGCACAAAGATACCTTCCATGTTTGCCTGAGAAAATCTCTTGAGAGTTTGGGAAAAACAGTTGACTCAGAAGACATAAGTGGTAACGTCTCGGACAGTCACTGTAGAAGAACATTTTAGCAGCCAAACATGGTGGTGGTAGGGTGATAATCTGCTGTTTTACAGCAAACCCTTAAATTCTGCCCTTGCTTTGAGAATCTTGGAGCAAAGTGTCCGGTCATAAGCGTCTGGACGTTATCCTGACATAAAAAGGCAACGTAAGCGTGACATATTTGAAGTGACATTTATCTTGGAATTGATAGAGTAACACATAAACCCCTTTCACACAGTACTTCAAGCTGGGATGTGTTTTGCTGAAGGGTCGTCGGACAGAGGCGTCAGAAGTCGGCTGGCCCTGTTACACCAGTCGCACAGAATTGCAGCAGCTGACTTCCATAAGGGGGGTCACAATTTTTAGTGATGACTTCTTGTCCCAAGGGCAGCCAACTGTCCCTTCGAAAAAAAAAGGAAACGACCCATTTAGAAACGAAAATATGTTTCTAATTACATTAAGGTTTGAGGCAAATGTTTACAAAAATGTCATTTCAAATACCGAAGAATAGGCAAAAAAGACGAATCGTGTCAGTAAGGTGTTAGACGATAGCTGGCCAAGAAGTGTCCCCTATTTATTTTTCAAATAGCTGGCAACCCCTGGGTTTGAGTGGCCAGCCAACAACAGGATTTATTTTTACAATTACAAGAAAGGCCACCCGCTACTAAACACACGAGATTGTGTTAAAACAACAGCTTTATTGTGATATAATGAAACAACTTGACCTGCAGCCTGCAAATAAATACCCAGGTCTGCTGATAAAACCAGCAATCAGCTTTTTAATCCGTATCTTGAGCTAAAATACGAATAAAGCACCGTTGCCAAGCAACAAGCAAAGCCGGAAGTGATACGCGCTGTGCGTTCCTGTTTTACCTCCGTCACTTCCGCCACGAGGAGAGCTTCTTTTTTTTTGTTCCCTTCTCTTTTTTTTTTTTTTACCCACAATGCTTTTTTCCAGCATGGCTGCTCCCGTGTGTCGGCGTGTGTGTAAACACTTGTAGCGCTGCCGGCAGCAAGAGAGAGAAACGGCCGACTTTATGACAACTTGAAATCTCCCATCGGGTTCCGGAAATCCACTTCTTCTGTTGGCAAAGCAGCGGGGGGGCGAAATGAAGATCAAATCCAAGTCTTCGTATCACAAATCTGAGAACACCTACAGGGTGAGAGGCTGGAAAACTGGCACGTAGCGTGGCGCTGATGCGGCTCAAAGCTTGACCTGGTTTCATTTAAATGGACCTGTGTTCATGAACCAAACCAATAGTCTTGATAATAATAATAATAATAATAATCAAACAGCGGGTACTTGTGTATCTCTGAGCTAGCCGGGTTGGTTTTAAATCCTGTCTTGTTTCTTTTCAGTTTCTCACATTTGCTGAAAGACTTGGCAACGTCAACATCGACGTCATCCATCGAATCGACAGAACTGGGTCTTATGCTGAGGTTTGCACACTGGTGATCCCACCAGCTGCCCCTTGTCTTGTCTGTGAGCTCCACTGTTTGCCTCTGACTGCTGATTATTTTTGCTCTCATCACAGGAGGTGGAGACATACTTCTCAGAGGGGCTGACAAAATGGAGAGACCTCAACTTAACAGAGCATTTCAGTGAGTATCACCTGCCATGAGCTCCACATCACTTTATAAGGTGTGCTGTACATTGCAAAAGTGTCCGTATCCCCCGTTTTCCCGACAAACACGAACTTGCATGTGTTTTAAACTTTTTTCAACGCACCGTAAGGTGTCGAAACGAGCGTTTGGTTTTCACGTGAAAGCGATGCCTTTTCTTCTCCAGCTACCTTCCTGAAAGAGGTGGCCAACAAGAGCCAGTCCTTCAACATGCTGGTTTTCCATCAGGCGTCCATAGTGGAAAGCCTGAAAACTCACCTGGCGGTCAAGAACAGTTTGGCCTACCAGCCCCTGCTAGAGTACGTTACACCCACCATTTCATCAGGCATATTAAACCCTTTAAATTAATTTCCCTTTTATTCATCATGTTTTAATTCCTTCTCTCCCTCACCCCAGTCTGGTGGTGCAGCTGGCCAGAGACCTGCAGACGGACTTTTATCCCCACTTCCCCGACTTCTTCCTCCTTCTCACCTCCCTGCTGGACACGAAGGATACGGAGGTGCTGGAGTGGGTTTTCACCTGCCTCTCCTATCTGTACAAGTACCTGTGGAGGCTCATGGTGAAGGACATGACCAACATCTACAGGTGAAGCCAGATCACACGTCCAGACTTTACTTCCTGCTCCAGACCTTCCTGTCAAATAATTCACCAGGCTTCCTAAAGGTCTTTAGAAAATGAGTTAATAATGTAAAGAAGAAATCGAAGCCTGCATTTGTGCTTTTTTTGCTGCAGCCTATAATATTGCTTGCAACCTGTTGTTTTAAAGCAATACCTTCTGTCCACAGTTTGTACAGCACGCTGCTGGCACACAAGAAGGAGCACATCCGCAACTTTGCTGCTGAGAGCTTCTCCTTCCTGATGAGAAAGGTGGGTAACTGTGATGCATCCTCTGAACGTCACCCTTCCTTTTAATACAGCATGAAATGGTTTCCTTCCTATATAAGGTGCACTTTAAAAAAAAAAAACTTTATGTGGGTTATGCCAGTAATTAAGATTTATTCTGGCAGGTCCCAGATCTCGACGCCTTGCTGAATCACATGTTCTCAGACCTGGAGCAGCACCCTGACAAGGTGGAGGGCGCGGGTCAGCTGCTGTTCGAGATGTGCAAAGGGGTTCGCAAAATGTTCCACTCCTGTGCTGCAACTGTAAGTCGCCTTGGCTGCGCTTTGACATCCTCGCTCGCGTTTGAAGCAGGACCTAGTTCATGTTTTTGGGGAAATATCCTATAAGACAACTTAAAGGAACTTTTTTGATTGCTTAATCATTCCTTCCTGACAGCCAATGGAGCTGAATAAATCTGTAAACGAAATAATAACATAATCAAATTATTTCATCCCTTGGGTTCTTTGGATTATTTTTTTGGGCAATTTCTGGGACTATTGCACATTCTCTGAATATTGGGGTAAAAAAGCGGTGAGATCCCTTTCTCATTCGCTTTCTTGCATGTTTTCCACCTGTTAAAATTTTTCTCACTGCAGAACTAGGAACTTCAAGTTGACTGCACGATAGCAACACAGCCCTTCGTAGATTTGTGGGCTGCAACCATTGCTTCTTTAAGGTCATTGCTGATGTATCTCCATCTTGGCAGTGCCTTAACGCTCGCCTGTATGCTGCTGAGAAAGTATTCAGGACAATACTTTCTCGTTTAAATCCTCTAGAACACACAAGGTTGATTATTTATCATTTATTATAATAAATAATATTTTTTTATTATTATTATTATTAAGAATATTATTAATAATAATTATTATTAAGAATAATATTACTAATATTAAGAATGATATTAATAATAATAACAATAATAATAATAATAGTTATTATTAATATTATTCTTAATAATAATAATAATATTAATTATTATACACTCTTCTCAATTCTATGAAATACCAAACCTAGAAAACAAATTATTTCTGGTATTTCATAGAATTGAGAAGAGTTTATACTTTCTTTATTCCCATTACTTTTATTTATCTATTCAACTTTTATATTTTTTGTGCCTCCCAAAATTATTCATACATTGTTGCATTTTGTCGGGATGCCCACAAAATATAGAATTTTATTGGGATTTTCTTATTGCAATAGTAGATCAACCCAACGTGGCAAACATTTGTGAAACGGGATGAAAGAGGTTTTAACAGGTGTTGCATAGAAAATCTGAAAAGTGTGGCGTGTTTGTACTCGGACCCTTTTTATAGTGATAAATAAAGTCTGGTCCAACCAACCCTGAATGTGCGTTCCCGTCGCATTGTGAAACACGGCGGCAGCGGCATCATGCTCTGGGAACGCTTCAATGTGATTAAACGTGTAAACGCTCGATAGGTATAAACAGTTATTCACGGCACATTACATAACCGCACGCAAAAAAATGTTTGGATCCTGTGACTCCAGAATCGGTTAGCTTGGAAGGATCCGATCTACGCAGCAGCCTTTAAAAATTATATTTTAATTCTCTTCAGGCTTTTCCTGCTGCCTGGAGGAAGCTCGGCTCCACCACCTGCCCCGGGGTCTCGCTGCCCTGGACCGCCGTCAGGGACGCCCTGGATCACATGGTCCAGGCAGCGGCCGGTTACGTGGACAAGGAGCACTTCCTGGTTTTGTGGGAATCGCTGCAGGTAAGACTAAGACCGCTTTGACGACGACCGGACCGGCTGGCCACGGTGGGTCGGGACTCATCCAGCTGGCGCGTGGCCGGATGTGGTTTGGTCACAGGTCAGCGTGGAGGAGCTGTCCGACGCCGTGGGGAAAACGGGCGAGGCTGCACGCGAGGCGATGGAGCAGCTGGAGAGGCTGCTGTTTGTTCTCCACACCCTGGCGTCCCACAGAGGCGGGGCTAAAGTCACCAAGCCGGAGATGGTCTGCAAGGTAACCGAGTTTGGAATAGTTTGCTAATGAGGTCTCCAAATGTCTCCCCTTTTGAGGGTTAAACCGCTTTTTGGGCTTTTCCGTCTTCAGATGGTCGTGCGGCTGATAGAAAGCTGCTCCCTGTCAGCCTCCTGCTCCCGCCTCCTCCTCCAGATCACCTCCTCTCTGCTGCTAGGGGAGAACATCAGTCTCCCAGGCGTGCTTATACGAGAAACCGTCCAAAAGGTGCAATCATATACCCAAGACGTCAGCTTTCATGTCCTCATTCTGTCTGAAAGCTGCTTGGAGCTTGAGCCTCATCCCCCTCCTCCTGTTCACCAGGTATTTAGCAGCAGGTTGGAGCAGGATCTGATACTGGAGTTCACTAAGGAGATGTTCACCATGGAGCAGTTTGAGCAGGTGGGTTTACGCCGGTCTCCCGTCTGCCCCTTGCATCCGGCCCTCTCTCACTGACCGCCTTGCTTGCAGCTCTTCCTCCCCAGCCTGCTGCGCTTCACCGCCGGGCTGCTCGGACGCGGGGACGCCCCGTCACGCCACGGCGCTCTCGACGCTCTGGTCCACCTCATCCTCGCCAAAGCCCCGCCCCCCACCGACGGCTCCATGGCCTTCGAGACCTACCCGCTGCTGTTCGCCGGCCAGACCACAAGGTTAGGCGTTACCCGTGTTTATGGTCGCCAAAACAAATCTCACTTTTGGTCTGGTGGGACCAGATCACCTTCAACCACATGTTTGCTGTGTTGCCTGGTACAAGCTGCACAAATTCCCCTCTGACAACCCTCTGAGGCTAGTTTTATACTGACATTGCCTAACATCCAGGGAGAATCTGTTCACTTGCACTGTTATTTATGGGTGTCAGAGTAAAAAGGGGGTAAAAACCGTGACAGCCTGTAGCGCCATTGAAGAGATTTGGCATTGTAAACTCAAACATTGAAAAATTAAACATTGAAAAATCACTTGCAATGACATTGAAAACAATATTTAGCTAGCTGTTGTCACTGGTTTAGCTCAATGTCACTACAATCATTAGCTGATTAAGCTAATGTAGATAATATCAGTGAAAATAACGGGCAGCGGTACTAGATGGGAGCTTTTCATAAATTCAATACAGGTAGACGATGAGTACCGGAAAAACGGAGGGCCCATGAAGGGGCCTTCAATTTAGCCCCGCCCCCGACAGACAAACAGTGCCAGCTTGTAGTGGCGTCGTAGCTAAAAGAGCTTCTGCAGTGACATTGAAAACATCTATCATTGAAAAAAGCTGGAGCATAAAATGAGAATACCATCATAAGTTTTTACTTTCTAATAATGTTTGATTTTTTTTAATAACAAATCTCTTTTCAATGTCGCTGCAAGCTGTCACTGTTTTAGCTCCGTAACTTTTTCAGATTTTTATTCATAGAAAAACTTTGGGAATCAATGAATGATTTTCCTTCATGTGACGTACGTCGCATAAAATCCTACTGAGATGTTAGAAGTTCTGGTTGTAGCAGCAAAAACGGAGCGTCTGCCTATTGGATGCCGTACAAATGTGTTTTTTTTGGGGGGTTTTTGCCTTTTAGCGGTCAGGAGGCGGAGCGGCAGACGGTACCAGAGCTGGTGCTGTCCCTCATCAAGCTTCCGGAGGAGCAGTCCATCACCGATCTGTCGCTGCCTTGGGCCGCGCTGGTTCTGCTGCCTCACCTCAGGTAAAACCCACAGCGGCGGCCATCTATAAACTAGTCAGAGAATCTGCCGCGTCATCGGCAACCCGGCTCCTGTTTTCATCCTCATGCCTCTCTTTTTTTTTTTTTTTCTCCCTTCTCTTTAGACCTCTGTCCCCGGCTGCCGTTCTCCCCGCTGTGGCCGCTTTTTTAAACCGCCTGCTGGACGACATCGAGGCAGAGAAAATGGGCAAAGGTATGTGGGTGTTCCCACCAGGCGGGGCTTTACAGATGAAAACTGTGCAAATTTTAACCTAAATTAATAGTTTCTATGCACATCTATAGGACGGAGATTATAGAAGCAAAGGTTTTGAGTGCAGCTTTGATTCAACAACAGCCTGGCCCTTGCAGCAGGCCACTGTTGATTGTCTGCGATAAATGTTACCACTGATTGAATGTTTGATGTTCCCATGCGGATAGCTATTAATCCTGTCTATAAAGAGCCAGGCGGTAATGTTTTTGTCCAGTCTGGAAGTCTGGAGTGAGAGCTAAGCAAAGCCTGATGGTCTTTTCTCCTCCCAGCGGCCCTGTTTGCAGCCAGACAGGCTCTCAGCTGCCTCCTCTCACTGGACGGCTCCGCCCAGCTTCTCTCGCTGGTCTCTGTGGACAAAGTCTACGCCGTGCTGCGGTGAGCTCCGTCATATAGTCGTAGCGTTTTTTCTTGCCCCGTTCCTCTTTAATGTCGTCCCCGTCGTCGTTGCAGGAGGTTCCCCACCGACGTGTCCGCCCTGCTGCTCGGAGACCTGTACCATACCCGCCTGTCGCTCAGCGGCGCATCAGAGCGCCTCTCCCACGCCGCGCTGCTGGAGATCCACGAGACGCTGCGCTCCAACCTCTCCTCGAACGTCTCCAAGGTCAGTTTCCACCGCGCGAACCCAAAGTGTTGCTTTGGGTACTGGAGGTTTACGTTTGACAATCTCCACTTTGCAGATCCGCATGCTGACTCTGAGGATCTTCTCCCAGTTTGAGGCAGAGCTCCCGCCTCAGAGCGAGGTATTGCTGCGGACCAAGTCGCGCTGCATCCCTGAGCGTGTTTAAGCCTGTCAGCGACTCTCTCTTCTTTTTCTTTTTTCACTCTCTCATCCAGGATGAGGAGAGCGTGGAGGCGCAGTCGGTGTTTGCCGTTTGCCTGCTGGCCGAGCTGGTCCCCGCGTCGGTGCAGGACTACAGGGAGAAGCTGCTCCACCTCAGGAAGCTGAGGCACGACCTGGTGCAGCGCAGCCTGCCGCGGGGGCCGGCAGGCACCTTCCAGCAGGTAGACGCAGGGACTCCTGATAGATGGAGAAATTATGAACTTCAAAGTAGCATGTATTTAAAAAATGACACGTTTACCATACCATGAGAAAAGTGGGTACACCCCGGATCGTTTCATTAGACAACATTGAAGACGTGACACTTTGACACAATGTAAAGTCAGTCTACGGCTTATATAACAGTGTAGCTTAGTTTTCCGATCAAAATAACTCAACATCCATTAATGTCTAAACCGCTGGCAACAAAAGTTAGATGAAAATGTTCAAATTGTGCCCAATTAGCCAAGAAGATTGCCAACATCACAAAACTGAGCTGCATCAAGGGCCCAAGGCCATAAAGCCGTCTAACTGGACCGGTTCCACTCGGAACAGGCCTGACCGTGGTCGACCACAGAAGTTGAGCATTTATCCAGTTTTCCAACATAATGACCCCAAACCCACCTCCAAGATGACCACTGCCTTGCTAAAGAATCTGAGGGTAGAGGTGCTGGACCGACCGAGCGTAGCTTCACGTCTCTAACATCCACCAGCTCCGTGATGTTTGTCACGGAGGAGAGGAGGAGGAGGATGCCAGTGGCAACCTGTGAAGCTGTAGCGAACTCCAGCCCCATCAGAGTTAAAGCAACGCTGAGGAACTTCCGAGTGGCACTCCCCCTACAGGATGTTTGGAATATAGCACTCTCTTGTTCATAGTCGCTTCATTTGTGGCCCAGATAAGCGACTTCATGGTCAAAAAACAAGCCCCATGAACCACAAATTGTGGCTCATGAAATTTACAAGAGACTTCAGAAAAAAAAAAACAATTTAAGAGTAGCTTATAATAAGCAGATGGCAATGGCCTTACATTGGGCTGCCATAAAGCTGTTCGTCTTACCGTGAGAACGAGGACTGAGCGGCGAGACCGCCCCCGGGTCGGCGCGTAGAAAGTTGAACGTGTGGGGTTTTTTTCTGCCAGAGACACTAGCGGGAGATGATGGATCCCCTGAATCGTCTCATAAACACTTAGATTAACATCACAAGGACTTCGAAGAGGAAATGTGAAGGTAAAAATGTTAGTGCTGCTTTAAAGCAGTGCTGGAAAATAATAGTGGCCACGCAATATATAGATTCTTTGGGCACATTTTGGACAGTTTCACCTAGGGGTGACTAAGTGTTGCCAGCAGGTTATACATCAATGGATGAGTTGTTTTGAGTGGACAGCAGGTTTACATTGTTATACAGGATGACTCCTTCACATTGTATCAGTGTCATATCTGCAGCGTTGTCCGATGGAAAGGATACAATAAAATACTTAGCACAATGTTTTTATTGTGTACCTATAAAAAATAACCAATGATTTTTCTGATAGTGATTTTCTGGTTAAGTCAAACAATATTCTGCTTGTTTGCACTGATTTTCTTCTGTTTTATAGATGGTAGCAACTGCTACCAACCCAGCTATCGAGTCTTTAGGAGTTTCTTGGATTAACATCACAATTTGTAATATATTACAACAGGCTTTTTTTTTCTTTTTTTTTTTAAATCACTTTAGGTTCCTCTGAGGTATCTCATCGCCATGCTATTTGTCAACTTCAGGCCACTGTGGGATGCAGTCATTGAACTTCTTGTGTGAGTATGACCCGAATTGCGCACATTCTGTAATATCACAAGACTTTTCTTTATTACTGTAGTAATAAATAACCTCTCTGAGCTGATCAGATTGTTTTGAGTATCCTGAGTCCGTCTTTTCTTCTTTCTTCTGTCAGGACTCATGCCAGAGGAATGGAGAACAAGGACTTCTGGGGAGTTTATTATGAGCATCTGGAGATGGTGGCAGAGCTAGCAGGTGGGGAGGGGGAGTTGTTTTACGATCTTTTGGAAAAGCGTTCATACTGCTTGAGCTTTTAAATATTTTGTCGCATTACAGCTAAAAACACCAATGCATTTTTTTTTAAACGTCTTATTTGTTAGACCGACACAAAGTAGCACATAGTTAATATGACTGGAAAAATGAAAATGAGAACAAACTGGACCTGAATCCCCAGGCTGATACATGGTGGTGGCGGCATCATGCTTTGGGGTTGCTTTCTGCACCTGGGCGAGGGAATAATGGAGCTAAATCCGGTGAAGTTGTGGATAGAGACACGTTAGAGGCTGCAAAATACTTGAGCGTGTGATAGTGGGGCTTCACCGTCCAGCAGGACAGCGGCTCTAAACGTACAAACAGAGCTATAATCAAACATTCAGGTAGAAATACAACTGCTGTGGTAAGGATTTAGTCCCAATAGTCTGGCACAAAGTACGACACTATTGAGAAATACCACAGAAAATGGCTTGTATATGTAAACACCCTCCTAGTGTTACCTTGTCATTACAGCTATATGTATGTTTTTTCTTTCTAAATAGTTTAAATTCATTCAGAATAAATGGTGTCTGAACAGTATTTTTAACATCTTGCTGCAGATTTTCAATTGGATACATGACTGGACTTTGACTAGACCGATCTACTACATGAATACGCTTTGATCTGACAACCATTCTGTTGTAGCTCTGGCTGTATGGTCGCTGTCCTGCTGGAAGACATTCGAGGCCTCAAATGGGTTTTCTTCCCTACCTGACCCACATTTGCCTCGATCCATCTTCTCATGCAGTCGTTTCTGTAGAAACACATCCTTACAGCACGATGCTGCCGCCACCATATCTCTGAGTGGAGCCGGCGGGTTTAGCCTGAAGCACAGCATCAGTTCGCCACATGTAGCGTTTTTCATGTCGGTCCAAAAGATCCGTTTTGTTCTCATCTCACCAGAGCTCCTTTTCCCGCATGTTTGCTGGGTCCAATCAGCTTCATGTTGGGGTGATATTTATCACACACTGGGAGGATATGTTTAGGTGACCTGCTGCTTTAATGGGTTGGATTGCACTAAGGGGTGTCGGGGAACGTGAATACATGATGCTATACTTTTTAGTTTTCATAAATAAAGCTTTTCCATCCTCTTCAGAATTATTCACATTGATTAGATTGTCTATCCAAATAACAATACTAGGGCAGGGAGATATGGACCAAAAATAAATTCTCCATATTTTTATGCTGAACGCCGATATAATTCAATTCAATTCAATTTTATTTATATAGCGCCAATTCATGAAACATGTCATCTCAAGCCACTTTACAAAATCAAATTCAATCATATTATACAGATTGGTCAAAAATGTCCTATATAAGGAAACCAGTTGATTGCATCAAGTCTTAACAAGCAGCATTCACTCCTGGAGAAGCGTAGAGCCACAGGGAGAGTCGTCTGCATTATCTATGGCTTTGCAGCAATCCCTCATACTGAGCAAGCATGAAGCGACAGTGGAGAGGAAAACTTCCCATTAACGGGAAGGAAAACCTCCAGCAGAACCAGGCTCAGTATGAACGGTCATCTGCCTCGACCGACTGGGATATACTATATTTATCTGGATATGTTTTTCTTGTCTTAAAGTAATCCTAAAAAGGCTTCTCTGAACTTTAGCCAAATGTCTCACAGGCGCATTCTTTTAACAAACAGCTGTAGATAAATATGATAAACAGTTGAAGGATAACCTACTGGAATACATAAAAGTTTAAACGATATAGTCTCATCTTACACCTTTTTTTTAATCTTTTTATATTATTAAATATTTTTAAAATCTCAACATATTGCCCAGCCCTACACAATACGAAGAAGACCTCTGCCAGAACAGTATGGCTGCATCTGTGCCACCTCTTCCTCTGTGTCTCATTACAGAGAAGGAGTCGGGTGTGACTGACGAAGACGACGACGGCGAGGAGGAAGAGTCAGGCACACGGGCCGAGGCCGGCTGCGATGTCATCGAAAGCGGCGACGTGGGGGTGCTGTTCCTGGATCAGCTCGAGCTGACCTCCGACCCCAACGAGAGGACGGACTTCCCCAACTTCCGCAGCCTGCTGTGGCGCGCCATGGCGCAGTTCCCCGACAGGGTGGAGCCTCGGAGCAGAGAGCTGAGCCCCCTGCTGCTCAGGTTTATCAGGTGAGTGTTGCGCCGCGCCGAGGGAAGCGTTTCTGGGGCCCCCCCTGCACAAGTAGTGGATCGTGGTGTGTGTTGTTTTGGCAGGAACGAGTTTTATCCTGCCGACATGCTCGTCGCACCGACTCAGAACTTGAGGAAAAGCAGCGAAGCTGTCCACGAGGAACCAGAGATGGCTCTGGAGGCGGAAGAGGAGGAGGAGGAGGTGAAGGAGGAGGATGCAAGCAAGCAGCAGAGGAAGGCGCTTCCGAGGAGGGTGGCTGCAAAGTAAGAACCCAGACTTTCCTGTAAACGTAGCAGCCAGAAGTGAGCCGTCGATGGATTAACGTTTTCTCTTGCAGGCAGCTCATTACCCATCTGAAGGTGTTTGCCAAATTTACCAACCCTCGCTCTCTCTATCTGGAGAGCAGCCTCAGTGAGCTCTATAACCAGGTAGGTCAACGCAAGTTAGCACAGAAAATAAAGAAGGTTTTGTTTGGTCAATTACTTATGGCGACTTCAATTTCTTGGGAGTTAATCTACTGTTGGGGAGCTTGTTGCTTGCCGCTTAAACGGGGCAACATTTGTAAGTCACGTGTGAGTGGAGTAGCAGCTTTGAGTGGGTTGAATGGGATCATCCCACATAGGGCTGGACGATAATTCAATAACGATACATATCGATTGATAGACGTATATCGATAATAGAAAAAAGGGTAAATAAAAAGTTAAATAGAATAAAAGTTTTCATTCCTTTTGTATTCTAGCCTATCATGTAGGTTAATACTACAGTCATTACATCCTCCCAGCCAATCACAACGCAGACCTAGGAACCCCCACCCCCCCCCACACACCAAGCTCCACCTTCAAGGAGTTCAAAGAGCACGTTCTTTTTTCTTTTTTTTAAAAGCGTGCAGTTTTGCTACAAAATTGGTTGAATAAAGGGTTGAATTTAGTGTTTGCGTGTTCTGTATCTAAAGATAAGTCGCTAAGCAACAACATAAAATGGGCAGGGCTGCACTAAAAATATATGTTTTGAATTTCTTGATAATAATCGATATCGATCAATTTGATTTCTGTTTTATGGATATGCTTTTTCTCGATATCGTCCAGCCCTAATCCCACAGCGATGTGCGACCAGCAGGGTGTGAATGTGCCAGACTGTTGTAGCTGCGCTCGGTTCTCCTCTACGCACTGCTGAGGTCCCTGTTTCGTAACGGAATATATTGTTACGTTTCCAATATTTCTCGTATCTTTAGACTTTTTCAAATCCAGAAAACAAACCAAAGAAGAGGTAATAGCAGGATAAGCTATTAGGCATTGGCTGAGTTAATTTGCATTTTATGCATTTAAATTACAACGTGGGACCATTTAAAGAAAAACAAACAGCTGTTGGATTTATTGTCACGAAGCGTTATCCCACAGAAATTGGCCAAGCACAATTTTCTTGTGTAAACTCGTTTTGCGTCTGACTCACTTTGTTTAATTATCAACGGGAATGTTTCTCTCTCTTTTCCGCCTCAGCTGCTCTGCCACCAGGACCAGCAGATTCAGCGTGTGGCGCTGGAGTGTGTCCTCACATACAAAGACCCCGACGTAGTCCCCTACAAGTAAGGACGCGCTGCCCTACCCGGCCTGAAACTGAGAGGTTCTCTTTGGCTTTTTCTCGGTTTTCCCCTCTGATAGGTCACTCCTCTCATCAGCATCGTCACCGTCTAAGGTTACACGTGCAGGAATGTCCACTTTGACCGCATCGCCGCTACTAACTGGCTTCTTGGCCTCTAGCTGCGGCCATCAAGCTATCCTTTTACCACACTTCAGCCAGGCTGCAGACAGAAGAGCAGCCCAGGGCTAGATTTGCCTTACAGGAACATGATGCTACGTTCACTCGCTTCCAGGATGGTGAAAGTCAGCAAAGTAGACGGCTCTGAACGCAGATATTTTTTTTTTTATAATGGGGTTTAAGCAGTCATTATTTTCATAATGTCTAATGCTAGATTCTGAGGAATCGTACAACCTGTCGGTTTTTCCTGCCTTATGCTGGGTAATTGTTTCCTGCATCTTTGTGCACAGGGAGAACCTTGACCGGCTACTGGATGACAAACACTTCAAAGAGGAGATCGTCCACTTCAACATTTCCGAGGAAACGGGCGTAGTCGATGCTTCCCACAGAGCCAAGCTGATTCCTCTGCTCATGAGGTACTGGTCCCATCGGGGAGGAGGGCTGCACCATGTTAGGAAAAGTTACTATATGAGATAATATTAGTGTGGCATGCAGCCCCGATCAAAGATGAGACTTTACTGATGGGTTTTATGAGATTTGAATTCCTTTAGAAATATATGCCGTTAATCGTAGCTTTTAAATCCACATATCACCACAGTAAGAGCTGAAACGCGTTTGTGTAGCTCATCATTTCATATTATACCAATTTAAATATACGGCATTGACAAATGCTGTCATACATATTACTATTAATACTTAAATAACGCAACTTTTGCCTCTCCGGAGGGGCAGCCAGGACTATAGGAGATGCTACTGTGTCTATGTGTCATACGTGTGGACAACAAGCTACCCGCTACTACAAATGGGCGGGACAGGAAGCACATGCTCAAAAAATAAAAGCACTTCACTGGTTTTGTATTTGTTTTCTCTGGTGGAGGTCCATCGTTTCTGGTTTGAGTCAAGTAAAGCACATTCCGATTTGCTGGAATAAAATACAGTTCTGATTATTTACAATTACTGTTTGTTGTAATAACAACATAGCTTGTGATAAATACAGAAAAAAGGCATTAATGTCTTTCTGCTTTAGTGTTCTAGCAAATCTAGACTCCAGATGATTAGTAATCTATCCAGCTACCAAAAAACTAAAACATTGATGATTTCCATCAGAAATACAAGCTATTAATGGAAAGGTTGCCTCTGTCTTGTGATGTTTTGGCAATAAAGTTACGTAGCTTTAGTTTCTTATCAACTTTACCACTTCTTGACCTTCTCAAACCTTTTTGTTACACTAAACGACAAATGTCAGCAAACATGTTTGGAGCACTGAGAGCCTGAATGCAGGATGCTGAAATAATTATCTGAGTCTTATTGTGCTTCAGGCGTTTCTTTGCGATGTGCATATATTGCGATATTTATTGCATAGATTGCGATATATATATTTGGTGCAGAGGAATATATATATTTTTTTAGAGGTTGTCTGAGTAGATCTGTAAACTTTACTGTGGTGAGTCACCTAAAATGCCTCTATCAAGGAACTGACGAGGGATGAACTCAAGACAGCTTCGAGTAATCCACTGAGCTCTGCTCAACTATACAGAATTCTGTTGTCACGTTCTTTTTCGTGAGTTTTTTTTAGGTTGGTGACTATTCGTATTATTACTGTTACATAAAGGTCCATAGCGCTCCGTTAACGGTATCCTCTTTGCCGTGTATGTTCCAGGATCCTGTTTGGCCGTCTGCGCAGTAAAGCTGGCAGTAAGTTCCAGGGAAAGTCGAGCGCCGCCACTCGGTCCTCCATCATTTTGCGATTCCTGGCCGGGAGCCAATCAGAGGAGCTGGGGATGTTCATCGACCTACTTCTAGAGCCTCTGTGCCATTACAGCCAAGGTAGGGCTTATGACGTTGTGACGGTTTAAAATGCTGCTTGTTGCTAACAGCTACATGGAGATCATCGGTTAGCCTAGATTCTAATGCAGTGCCTTCCAGTAGTGTTTATATGTGCATTATCACCACAAAGTTCAGTGGATTTTACTGGAATGTTATGTGAATGATTAACATGTAGTCCAGAATTGTGAACTGGAAGGAAAATTATGCATGATTTGTTAGTGGCAAACTGCAATTAGGGCTTCCTTTAGCTTTCATGGAAGCTATATTTATTTTCCCACCTGAGCTGTGGATCTCTGCAGCTCCTCCAGAGGTATTACTGCTATCTTCAAGGTGGATGGGCAGTATCTTTGCAAGTTTTAACAAACACGGACCACTTTCCGTCACATAAAAAAAAAAAAACAATAAAATATGTTAAAGTTTTTGGTTGTGACATAAAAATATGAAAAAAAAATAAAGAAATGAAGGGGTAGAAATACTTTAGTTTGGCCGTGTCTGGCTCATAAATAATGAGCAATAAAAAAAAGAACCCAGGTAAAGGTAATCTCCGTTTGGTCGTCAGGATCCTGTCTGGGCGCGGTGGAAAAGGCCATCGCTGACACGGACCTGGCCGCCGTGCTTCCTCTGGGCCGTCAGCACAGCCTGCTCAACATCATCCATGTTGTGCTCCAGAAGCTGGGACACCTCATCCACACGCACCTGCCCAAAGTGCTGCAGATCCTGCTGTGTGTCAACGCCTCCGTCTGCACCGTCCTGGACCAAAGAGACCAGGTAAGAAAAACATTTTTTTGTCTGATTTTGCTCACTGTGTGTTTAAAACCACGATTCCTTGCTGTAACAGCTTCGAGCAGGATGCGTCAGCCCCCTGAAGAACCTGAGGAGACTGGGCATTCTCAGGATTCAGGACTTCTTCGACGCGTTCGACACGTACAGCTTCAGCCCGGATGAGATCGACGCCGTTTTCCAGGCCGTTGTCTGGCGTCAGGTACCACTTCCCCTTTCAGCTCCGTCACAGTCACCCGGCATTAAACAGCGCCGTTCCGCTAACAGGTCCGCCCGTCTTCCGTGTGCAGGTGTGCCGTCTCCCCACGGAGAGCCCCTACTCCCCCACCCCCCTGCTGAAGCTCATTCACGTGTGGTGCAAAAATCCCAGGTCGGTACCCACGTCCTCCGTTCCCCCCTCGGCGATCCAGAACGCCAACCAACACACCAGAGCCTCATCGGGTTCTGTGTTTCTTCCGCTCCAGGTATTTTCCCCTCCTGGCCAAGCAGAGGCCGGGCCACCCAGAGTGCGACGTCCTCCTGAACGTCTTCGCCCTCCTGTCGGCCAAAAACGCATCCCCGGCCACCATCGCCATGGTGATGGACATCACCGAGGCTCTGGCCATGGCCAAAGACTTCGTCGCCTCAGAGGCCGAATCGGAGCTCAGCGTCAACGGCTGTGTTTTCCCACAGCCTGAAGAGGGCGCCGTCGTCACGGCAGGTTGTCAGCTCATCCCTTTTTAACTTGAAGCTCATCGATGCTGCGGTTCCAAGTTCAATATTCATTTTATTGTCTCTCCTCCCCCCAGAACCCTTACCCCAGGGCTCCAGACTCTTGCTGCCTCATATCTCCACCTTGCTGCGTTATTTCAGCGGAGTTGTTCGCAACACAGACAGACTCAAGAAGAAGAAGTTCAGAGCACAGGTGGCCAAAGAGCTCAACATCCTCTCCAAGTGAGTTATTATTTTTTATTTATTTGTGTGATCACAGCTGCTGCTGGTCTGCGTGATCATCTTTTTTTTTTAAGTCTGTAACGAGCGTTAGCAACAGACCCGGGCACGCCGCTGTTTACCTCCTGCGTCCCGTTGTGAGGACCAACAGGGTAAACGCGGTCGTCCTTACAGAGATCTACACTGCAAAACAAGAACTAAAAGTAAGTCAAATGTTCTTGAAATTAGTGTTTTTGTCCTTGATTTGAGCAATTAAACAAGATTATCTGCCAATGGAATTAGTATTTTACTACTAAAATATGATAATTAGATACATTCACTTGAAATAAGATGATGGAGACGAGTTGTTCCTATTTTAAGTGCAGAAATCTTATTCCATTGGCAGATCATCTTGTTTAATTGCTCAAATCAAGGACAAAAACACTAATTTCAAGAACATTTGACTTACTTTTAGTTCTGTTTTTTGCAGTGTAAGGCCTGTTGCACTTAGCTTTCAGAATGTTTTTTTCAGTTCCTCTGTTGTTAAAATGTCTGTGCTCATAAATCTAGACAGCAGGTCGTTTTCTCAATCTAACCTAAGTTTGGTCACCGCTCTCTCGCCGTCAGGGTGAGCCGGTTTGTGACGGACACGGAGCAGAGCTCGGTGCTCATCGGCCTGCTGCTTCCTTATCTCCTGAAAGGCAACAACCCTCAGGTGAGACCTACGTCACATTCTCAGGTCTACATTTTGTCATGTTGCATCCATAAAGATGCTTTCTGTGTTTGCTGGAGATTTTATGTCACGGGACAACAAAACTTCTAGTGCATCACTGTGAAGGTGCAGAGATCCAGAGGGAGAACGTGTTGGCAGAGCAGCTGTAGTCTGTATGACAAGAGTAGCGAAGACGGAATGAGCCTCCAGCTTTGAACCTCGGGTCACTTCAGACTGAATTTAACTAAAAATCTTGTGTGTGGTGGGGGAAAAAAAACAAATGCTGCACCGCACCTTTAACTCCTCAGAGTCTAACACGGTGGTGGCGGCGGCATCATGCTGTGGGCCAAATACTCTGCGCGTCGGTCTGCCATATAAAATACCCAATACAATGATGTTTGAGGTTGCAATGTGACAAAAGGTTTTACTTATCATCTGAGGTTCTTCTCTTTTTTTTTACCTGTGTAGCGTCTTTGCTTAAAGGGTTTGATGTTTTTTTTGTCCCAGGAGATGGAGATCGACCTCCTGGCCACCATCCAGAACCTGCTGCGGCAGAGCGCTCAGCCCGCCGCCTTCCTGCGGCCACTCGGCAAACTCTTCGCCGTGGTTCACCACAAGCTGCCCAGACAGGCTCTCACCTCCGTTTTCCAGGTATCCTCTCAGGGATTCCAGGAAGTCGGGCTCAACAACACGTTCATGTGTTTACTTTGTTTTTCTCGCCTTCATCTGTGGCGTGTGTAGCTGCTCAGTGTTCGTTATCTGATTTTCATGCAAACGTTCTTCTGCTATTAGAAGGAATGATTATTTATAATTGAAAAGGCTTTGGGAGAGTTTCTGATGCGTTAATTTTTCTTTTCCCGCCAGACTCTTTCAGATCTGGACTCTTCACTCGCCTACATCACAGATTTAGCAACAAAGGTACGTTTTCTTTTGTATGATTAAGATGCACTGTAATCGTTGCGATCACAAACCCTCTGCCTGTTTTCTGCCTGTGGGGAACCTTTCCAGCTCAACGCTTTCGACAGCCGACACCTGGATGAGGTCTACTTTGACGTGCGCCTCACGGCTTTCCAAGAGGCGACGAAGCGGGTCAAAGACATGCAAACTCTGGACCTGGACTACATCAGCGTCCTCATATACAACTGTTTCCACACGTATGAGGTTGGTTGATCACCTGGATCAATCCAGGCCAACAAGCTGCAGATGAATGAAATCAGCCTTTTAAGGAGGTTCAGACGTTCGTTCTTGGCCAAACGCCGTTGAGTCGGATGTCACCCTGTGATCCTCTGGTTAATGCAAACGTCATCGGATTTCTAAAACCCGCTCCCTTCTTTTAATCCCCTAAATGCAGATCTGTGACATGTCGCTGGGAGACAACGCCACCTTGTGTGTGTCGGCAGTGATCGGCCAGGTGGCAGCCGTCGGGGCCGGGGAGCAGATCTACAGAGATCTGATACAACGCATCATCCTGGACGCCGTCCACAAGGGGCTGCGCAGCAAGACGGAGGTACACACACTCTCTGTTCAGGGAGATGCATGGTTTTTAAACTTTTTATTTTTTGACAGAATGCCAAAAAAGTAAAACATGCGTTTAGATTTAGACCCTCTGAGGCTGACATTCCTGTTCCTCCCTTCTTTAAAGGAGCTTAAGCTCTGACAGACTGGATAGATTGCACTTGTATGGAAGAAATATATAGTCTCATTAGACTTTTTTAGACATTGAATTTCTAACATGAGTTTTTAATCCTCTAAAATGATGTGATTTGAACTTGAAATTCACCAGCAGAAATTTCACCATGCATGCAATAATTAAGCAGCGAAGGTTTGCCTACAAGTGTGTCGACCTTCTGGTGACTCAAACGGTAAACGGCCTGCACTTGTTTAGCGCTTTATCAAGTCTGACGACTCCAAAGCGCTTTACACTGCATCCAGTCATTCACCCATTCATTCACTCGCTGACGGTGGTGAGCTACATTAAAGCCACAGCTGCCCTGGGGCAGACGGATTGAGGCGGGGCTGCCATACATCAGCCCACCGGACCCGTACCACAGTCAGCAGGCGATGCAGGTGAAGTGTCTCACCCAAGGACACGACGACTGAGACGGTCGGAGCAGGGATCAAACCGGCATCCTGTCGGTTACAGGACAAACTCCTGCGACAGTGGCACAGACCAAAGCAATCAACACTATCCAGTCGAGCGGCTCTTAGCCAATCAAATCACACTCCTTCGCTCACATCATACATGAGTGCGTTGGGCAGGTAAGTCTCTTAACAGTTAGCTGCGTATTGGTTTATTTTTTAGGGGCGCTGATGTGTCACCTGATCAAATGAGCGTAATTTGATTGGCTAAAAGCCGCTCGATTCACTCTAGCGCAGATTGCTTGGGCTCGAGTCACAGGTGAATTTTTGCAAGTTACATTTTGCAGGCAAGTTTTCCCAGCTAAATATTTGCAATCAAATTATTTGCAAGATGGTTTTTGCTAGTGAAGTTTTGATGGTAAATTTCTGGCGCGAAATTGTTTTGCAAGCAAATTTCTGCAGGTGAATTTTTAAAGTAAATAATTTCCAAAAAGTCTGATTTCTTCCATCCACGTCTGTACAATATTTAAGTTCTGCTGCAGATTCTCAATTTGATTTTGGTCCTAACTTTGAATAGGCCACTCAAGCACTAACATAGCTCACCACCGTCGGGGTGTGAATGGGTGAATGACTAAACTGTAGTGTGAAGCGCTTTGGAGCTCGTCAAGACTAGTTAAAGTGCTATACAAGTACAAGCCATTTACCATAAAGGTGCTTTGATATAAATCTATGGTTCTCTGTCTGGGCAGCTGGGTTGCGTTATGAAACAGCAGCCATGTTGGGTTTTAAAAGAGAAGGTTCAGGTAATAAAGCTGAGACTTTCCCAACAGGAGTTTTGATAGTTTTAATTTTTCCAACTTCCATCATGACTAACCAAAGGTTTTGGTTCAGTTTGAGAATAGCAGCAGCTTCTTCCACATGTTGGCTGTGTCCCCCCCCCCCCCCCATGACTTATGACACATTTTAAATGGCTTTGTTCAGGCCATTCTGTCATGAGGGCCAGATCTCTTTTATATAAATTTGCTATGTCCGTTGCCTCTGATAAAGATCCAGCTCTCTGAATCGAGTCTTTCTGCATTTGGTTGTTTTCTGCCAGAGCGTGCAGCATGAATACACCTCCGTCCTCGCCTGTCTGGTGAAGAACTTCCCCACTAAGAAAGAGTTCAGAGACCTGGTGCAGCTCACAGACTACAATGACCTGGAGTCTGACTTCTTTGAGCACATGAAGCACATCCAGGTATGAAGCAAACCCGTTCCTCCTCCTCCATCGCCTCCATCCCAGGCCTGATAAACAACCTGCTGATGTGTGCTTTGCTCAGATCCACCGGCGGGCGCGTGCTTTGAGGAAGTTCGCCAAGCAGCTGACGGAGGGCACGGTGGCGATGACGCCGCGCTCGCTTCAGAATTACATCATGCCGTACGCCATGACCGCCGTGCTGGACGAGAAGATGCTGAAGGTGAGCGCTTGATGGAACGCCAGAGAACAGGCCAGGTGTCGTTTCTCAGGCCTGCGCTTGTTGAACTTTCTCCTCCACTCTTCCCGCCGCAGCACGAGAACATGACGTCGGCCTCGGTGGAGGTGGTGGGAGCGGTGTGCCGCAAGCTGACCTGGTCCAAATACCTGTACTACCTGAAGCAGTTTGTCCACATCCTGCAGACGGGACAGGCTGAGCAGAAACTGGCCGTCAGGTAGAGTTCTCAGAGATTTTTAGGATCGTGAAGTTGAAATAAACAATTTTTCCTGGAGTTCATCTACTTTTCTTCCTGTTGCAGTTTGCTGGTCACTGTGCTGGAGGCTTTCCATTTCGACCATCAGACCCTGAGCAGAGAAATGGAAGCTGCCAGAGCCAGAGAAGGTGAGGGAACATTTAAAGAGTTGTCCTTTAAACGCTGTGGAGTTTGAAGGACTTTCCAGACCTGGATGAGTATGGAAGAAGAAGAAAATATGAAACAGGAATGTATTTGTATATCCAGACGTTGTTTCCTGTTACCCAGTGTGTGAAAGATCCATTCATACGTCCATTTGTCCATCAAGTTGTTATTATCTGTCCAGAAAACCCCTGGAATGATCTCCTATATGTTTTTATTGAATTTTTATCTAACATTAACATGTTATGTTTCACATAGGGCTGGACAATATTGGAAAAAAAAGCACATCGATAAAATAGAAATTATATTGATCGATATCGATAATCATCAACAAATTCAAGTGCAGCCCTACCCATTTTATGCTGTTGCTTAGCGACCTATTTTTAGATACAAAACACACAATGAATTCAAACTGAACCCTTTATTGAACTAACTTTTTACCAAAACTGCAAGTTTTAAAAAAGAAAAAAAATAATGAAAAAGAAGGGGGCGGGGCTTGGGGGTTGAGTGTCCTGGGTCTACGTTTGTGATTGGTTGGGAGGATGTAATATTAACCTACATGTTAGGCTAAAATGCAAAAGTAAGGAAAACTTCTATTAAACTTTTTATTGACCTTTTTTTCTATCATCGGTATACGTCTATCGATCAATATATATTGTTATTGAATTATCGCCCAGCCCTAGTTTCACATTTAAGGTTTATTCTAAATGCGTGTAACAAATATTTCTGCCCAGCCGAGAGCGTCGCAATGGATGTCGACAACGAAGACGAAGCTGCGGCCGAGGAGCTGGAGACCAGTGACGACGAGGAAGCGATGGAGACCGAAGACAAGGCCGCTGTCCCCATGGAGACGGAAGCTGCTACACGAGGCGAAAAGGAGGATGAAACAGAGCGAGCAGCGGCCTCCAAAAGCACCGCCAAGGCTGCCCCCAAAGCGGCCCCCGTGGCCAGCGGGTTGCCCCAGAGCAGAGAGGAGCTGGAGTCCCTGATCGCCGCCATTCACCAGACCGTCAATGACAGCGTCCTGCCGCGCCTCAACAAGTGTCTCACCGCAAAGGTGCCACGCAAAGCCACTGTGCTGGAGCTCTCAGCAGCAGCAGCAATGAAAACTTTTATTTCTTTATTTATTTCACTTTCAGGTAAAGCGGGACGAGGAGCACAAAGCGGTGAAGTCTAAAGATGTGAAGGATGAGGAGGTGGTACGAGTTCCCTTAGCCTTCGCCATGGTCAAACTCATGCAGACGCTACCTCCTCACATCATGGAGGTCAACCTCCCTGGGTATGCAGCAGGAACGAGCGCAGATCCGACTAGGAGGGGGGATTTTCTGTTTGGGGGTCTTTGACTCATGAGTGGTTAATAATATCCATTTTCCTCTCTGTCAGGATCTTGATCAAGGTCTGCGTCCTGCTGAGGAACCGCTTCCAGGAGATCCGCGACGTAGCAAGAGGAACGCTGGTGAAGATCATCGAGACTCTGGGCTGCAGGTATCTGCAGTATCTGCTCAAGGAGATGCAGGGGGTCCTGGTCAAAGGCTACCAGGTAGGAGAACACCCAAAACCTTCAAAAAGTCTTAACTCTTGAGCATTTGTTCCCATTTTGCCACACTAAAATCCTAAACTACAAAGTATTTGGTTTAAACTTTATGTGATTGAACAACACAAAGTTGCACATCATTTTGAAGTGGGAGGAAAAGGAGACGTGCTTTTATTTTTATTTTTTTTGCAAATGAATGTGTGAAAAGTGTGCCACGCATGCATTTGTTCTCAGCTCCCAAGGCAATAGTTTGTGGAACTGTATTTTACTACAATCTCTATTAGCTTTGCGCATCTAACAACTGAAATTGTAAAATAGTTCAAGCTCAGTCAGATTGAAAGGAGAGCAGCTGTCTTGTCTCAAATTCCCGGCTGGATTTATGTCTAGACTTTGACCGGGCCATTTTAAAGCAGCACTTAGTAACATTTTCACCTTAATATGTCGTCTTCTAAGCCCCTATGATGGTAATCTAAGTGTTTATGAGACGATTGAAGCGTCTGTCATCTCTCCCTGCTGTCGCTGGCCGGGAAAACCACACGTGCAACTGTCCAATCAGCGATCTGGTGGCAGTCTCGCTGCTCTGACGATAAGACGAACACAGAAAACGTTTGTCCCAAGAAGGAGGGAGGAGAAAACGAGAAAAGGATTGGGACAGGGCTCATAGAAGAGTGAATTTGGGGGTTTACTCCACGGCGAGACCAGAAACAACAAGGAGCGTGCAAAGCTGATGCAGACCTGCCAATGCTGTGTTATACTTGTAGGTGCCATATGTGCCAAACTCTGGTAGAGTTGAGGCTTTAGAGTGATCGACTTCACTTAAGGAGGAGAGTGAGAAAACTGTTTTAATCGAGAAGCAGACGTACACTTCGCTGACTTGTACAAAAGTAACCATTTGCGTCTTTTAGCTGATTTGAGAGCGACCGCGCGTGCTGTAGCTGTGGGTTGCATGAGGGCACGGTGTTTACCACAGTGCTATTTTCAAAAGGTCCTGTAGGGGGAGCTCCACCAAAAAGTTACTTAGTGCTGCTTTAACAGAAGAATATGCTTTCGTCTATAGCAGTGCCCCGCAATCTTAGTAAGTTTTAACTTAAATAAAGTAAGTAAGTTAGTAAGTTTGATTAGAAATAAATATTAAATATTTATTATAAATACTTAATATAATTGTTATTAATAAATATTAATAGATATTTTTTAGGGCTGGTTTTAGCTGTTCTATCTTTTTTATGCTATAATGGCACAGAATTCCCACCATAGAATGACTTAGAAGAATCCAATGGATATTTTTTCTTTACAAATTACTTTGTGTTCCTCTGTCGTTTAAAATCCCCTCGAAATACATTGAAGTTTGATTGTTTTGTGGCAGAATATGAAACGGTCCAACAAACGAGATGCTTCGCATTCCTAAAAAGTGGAAAACAAATTATGTTGGACACAAAATAAATGTTTGTCTGCCCCTTTCTGCCCCCCTCCATACAGGTGCACGTGCTGACATTCACAGTGTACCAGCTGCTGTCCGCAGTCAGCCCAACGCTCAAGAGCGGGGACCTGGACCCCTGCATGAACATGCTGATTGCAGTAAGAACCTCTGAGCTCCACCTGCCAGAAGTAAAGTCTCCAGCTTTCCTCCTCTGTCCCCTGAATAACAGCGCTCCCTCTTTATTGATCAGATCTTCAACAACGAGCTGTTCGGGTCCGTCGCTGAGGAGAAGGAGGTCAAGGGCATCGTCTCCAAGGTGATGGAGGCGCGGCACAGCAAGAGCATGGACTCGTACGAGCTGCTGGCCCGCTTCTGCAGCAAGGAGAGCGTCACCACGCTCATCCTGCCGCTGAAGGAGGTGAAGATGGAGCCCAGGGGAACGACGGGATTATTGGCACTAACAGCTGGGAGGTTGGGGTTAAGGTGCTCTGTCCTTTTCTTTATTTTCCCCAACAGATCCTGGAGACCTCATCTAGTTTGAAGGTGTGTAATCGGGTGGCGGCGGTGCTGCGGCGCCTGATCCTGGGTCTGCTGGAAAACAGCGGCATGGCCTCGCAGGACGTCCTGCTGCTGAGCCACGGCCTGGTCAGCCAGAGCCTGCCGCTGCTCACCAAGAGGGACCGGTAGGCAACCCCCCCCCCCCCCCCCCCCAGCACACTTAAGGCCAGCCTGAGAAACGGCACATGCTTTGCTAACTTGGCTGTTTGGTTTTCAGAGAGAAGGCGTCAACCAAACCTCCCCCAGATCCTCGACTGCCCCCTCCCAGCTGCCTGCTGCTGCCTCCAACCCCGAAGAGAGGCGGTCAGAAAGCCCCCGTCAGCAGCCGCACCAACATGCACATCCTGGTGGACGCTGGACTCAAGGTAACCTAGTCGGCACTGTTGGGTGTACCATGTTGAGCCACGGGACGTTTAAATCTCCTTTCTATCTCCCAGCTGCTCCACCTGAGTCTGAAGAAATCTAAAGTGACTTCATCCGAGGCGTCAGCCCTGGAGATGCTGGATCCTTTCATTCCGCTGCTGCTCGAATGCCTCAACTCCATGCATGTGAAGGTACACGGCCTCCGTATCACCCGGGTCCCCCCCCCCCCTTTATCACTGGTGTTCAACCCCCGTCTTATCTGGTAACTCACTGCCGTCCTCCCAGGTGATCACCGAGGCTCTGGTGGCGTTCACCTGGCTGCTGAAGTTTCCTCTGCCGGCAGTGGAGCAGAACGCCAAGCAGCTCACCAGGCAGCTCTTTGTCCTGCTGAAGGATTACTCAAAGGCCGGAGCTGCGCGCGGAGAGAACTACCAGCTGGTCCAGAACTGCTTTAAGGTGCCTTGAAGGAGAAATACAAACTTTAGACTTCAGGTTTAGTTCAGGACTCGTGTTTCATGGAGGTTTATTTTTTTGTTTATGTTTTTTCTGTGAAGCGGACACCCCGTCTACTTTTAAGACTCAGCTTAAAATGATACATCTTATAGTTAGAGTGGCTTAGGTTATCCTGCTCTAGACCGGAGGTTAGGCTAACCACCCATCCTCACGCTTTCTCTTACTACTCTCCATTTGGACAATATCTGCAATTATCGTTGCATTTAACCCCGTGTTCTTTTTCTTTCTATAGAAAGTATCCCTGGTTGTGAATGATTTATACATATATATATATTTCTATTGATGACACTGTAGTTGATTAACCTTTTGTGTGCATAGCTTTTTAACCATAGAAGGTGCTTTGGCTAGTGATTCTGTATTTATTGTCTATCCTGGAAGCGGTCACTGATCAAACTCTTGCTGACATTACCTGTGTGTAGTTTGTCTGAGTGTTCTTCCCCATAGAAGGTTCCTCTCGCTCAGGGCTTCTGTGTTAAACTCTTTCACTTTCCTGGACACTTGTCAGAGGAGCTACTGCTGCCATTAACTTTTTGTACTCTATTTTACATGGAAAGTATCCCTGGCTCAGTGTCTGTGTCTTTTTTTATAGACTTCCTTGTTGTTCCTTCCAATTTAAAGTGGTTGCTGTTATTTGTTTATTCTTTCTCGGTTTAACTGCGACTGTTTCTCGCAAGGGGTCCTTGACTAACCTGTTCTGAACTATATTTATGGTTGCCCAGCTGACTGCTGTGTTTCTCGGATGCGGTTTATGATACATAGAAAGTTCTCCTCGCTCAGTGCATCTTTTTCCTCTCTTCCTTCCTGTCCTCTTGTCCCCCATCCAGTCCAGGCTCATGACCCCTCATACTGAGCTTGTTTCTTCAGGTGTTGTTTTTCTTTCCTGTTAAAGGGAAGTGGTATCCTCCCCACTGTCACCATATGCTTGTCACAGGAAGAGGGATACATAGATGCAAATAAGTGTTTCCATTGAAAAATACCTATTTTTGGTCAATTTTTTTAATAATAATTCACAAACACACACATTAGGAAAAAACATTCTGTTTACATATTGACATACATTTTAAAATAACGACCAAGATAAGAAGTAATCTCCTTTTATTCTGATTGTCCCAGACTTTCCAGAGGAAAGGAACAAAATTATATCCCACTAAACCAGGTGGAAGAAAAAAAAAACATAAGTAAACAAAAAACAACCAAACTTTTAACATGTATAAAAACACAACAGAAAGCTTCAGAAAGCTTGTAGCTTAGAGCGTGGCTAATTGTGCATTATCTTACTGTATTTATGAAAATTTTCAATGTTGACTAACTCAACAATGACCGAAGTGGCCTGACACGTTTCTGCCTTGCAGGCCATGACCATTCTGGTGAAGAACATCAAAAGTAACAAGATCTCGGAGACGCAGCTGCAGGTGCTGCTGGGCTACGCCGAGGAGGACATCTACGACCAGTCGCGCCAAGCCACCGCCTTCGGCCTGCTCAAGGTAAGGCGCCAAGGCTCAGGGTAAAACCAAGTGTCTCTAGAAACCCTCTGCCCCTTTTCTCAGCCGTGTTCTCCTGTGTGTCCAACGCACCAGGCCATCCTCTCCAGGAAGCTGGTCGTGCCGGAGATGGAGCAGGTGTTGGAAAAAGTTGCCAAGCTGTCCGTCACCGGGGGAAACAACATGATCCGGACTCACTGTCGACAGGTATGAACGGGCCGAGGGGCTTTCTGTCGCCTTCTGAATATATCTGACGGTGGCTTGGTGCGGCGCAGATCTACCTGAAGTACCTGCTGGACTACCCCCTGGGGAGGAAGCTGAAGAACCACCTGGGGTATGTGGTGGCCCAGCTGCAGTATGAGCAGGACACCGGCAGGGAGTCGGCGCTGGAGCTGCTGGCCTCCATCTTCCAGATGTTCCCCCAGGTGCGGAACGAGTCACCGTTGTCGTTTTTGACACGACGCTCGGGCGACATTTGCAAACGTCTGACTCAAACGTTCTCCTTTAACCAAGCAGACTCTGCTGTGGAGGTACAGCGGCCTGTTCTTTGCCCCGCTGGCTTTGATCCTCGTCAACGACGACTCGGTTCGCTGTAAGAAGATGGCCGCCATGGGCATCAAGACGCTGCTCGGCCAGCTGGACATAAACCACCAGGACAAGCTGTACACGTTCGTCAGCACCTGGCTCGCTTCAGAAAAGGTACAGGCGAATTTAATGGGTTGTACGGGGAGTTTTAGACGATAGACCAACTCAGTCTGTCCTCTTCAGTTGAATCCAAATGCTCTACTTTGTCGGTCTGTTTCACTAAAATCCCAATAAAGTTCCGTACACTGCAAAAAGAGAACTAAAAGTAAGTAAAATTTTCTTGAAATAAGTATATTTGCCTTTGATTTGAGCAGGTAAATAAGAAGATCTGCCAATGAAATAAGATTTTTGCACTTAAAATAGGAACACCTCATCTCAATCATCTTATTTGAAGTGCATTATATCTAATTATCTTAATTTAGGGGTAAAAATACTAATTCCATTGGCAGATCATCTTATTTACCTGCTCAAATCAAGGAAAAATATACTCATTTCAAGAAATGCTTGCTTACTTTTAGGTCCCTTTTTGCCGTGTAAAGTTGACGTTTTAATGACCAAATGTGGAAAGGTCCAAGGGTTGGGAATGCTTTTGCAGGGGAACTGAAATACATTTTAGATTTGTTTGTTGTTTTTTTTTTAAAAAGTTGGGGTGACGTTTATCGTTCTCGTCCTCAGTCCACCCTGCGACGCCTCGGCGCTCACGTTTGCGGCCTCTTCGTGGAGGTGGAGGAGGAGAAGTTCGCCCGTCGAATGGACGACCTGTTTCCTCTGCTGGAGAAGGAGATCCATGCCGACGCCCACGAGGATGTGAGTAAGCCCAGAAGGAAAGCCGACTTGGGGGAAAAAAGGGGTCAAAGGTCACAGATCTGTACGTCTCCCCCCAGATCGAGGAGGAGCAGGAGGAAAAAGGAGCGGACAGGCTGCTCTTCAGTTATCTCACCCTCATCTCCAAACTGAACAAACACTGCGGTTTCCTGGAGCTCAGCAAGCCTCACGACACGCTCCTTAAAATCTGGGGTAAGCGTCTCCTTTTTTTTTAAAATCAAGCTCTCCCAACCAGCGCAGCCTTGTAATGCTCATCAAATCCATCTCACAGGGTTCCCACAGGTCCTTTAAATCCTTGGAAGTTTGTGAGTTTAAAAGAAAAAAAAAAGTTTTTGAAAACGGCCATAAAAAAATAACCGGTCCTTGAAAGTCCATGAATGTTTTTTGGAGTTTTGCATGTATGACGACCGCTGTCAACGTGTCATCTTTTTTTTTTTTATTCGTTCTGCGCTGCGTTCTTGTATTTCCTCTACATAGTTAACTTGTGCATAAAGGCATATGCATCGGTGCGTGCAATCTTCTTTTAGATGGATCGGCAGTCATATGGAGTCAGAGTCGTGGAATCGCCGCATAACGGCATGTGTGGAAAATTCAAATTTCAGGATGCAGGGCTTGCCATAGAAAGCTAAAGTAGGCGACTGTCAAAAGACCCAAACTGCAAACGGATCAAAGTCAAGATGGTTTTTGCTGTGGACTGCAACTTGTGCATTATTCTAACAATGGCGACGTCAAGAAGAGGAAGTTTTCACCTGTTCAGGAGCTCTTCGGTCAGGTTTCTCCCAATAAGCTGTTAAATAAAAGCGCTTTAGGCTATTACATCTTTACTTTTATCGCTGAGACTCCCTCACATAAGCGGGGCGCAATTAAGAGTGTGCTAGTCCATCATTCCAGACAATTTATTGATTGACCACTAGATGGCCTTAGTTAGCATTTGAAGCTTTTATGAGGCTTCAATAAATGAACAAGGCTTCAACAAAGCCTCATCGCGCCATCACTACACATGTCCATGCATTGTGGGTATGAAGGAAGGCTTTACATTCAATCCTCTTCGTTGATGTTAACCCCGGCGTGGGAACTCTGATCTCAGGTCACGTTGAAGCCCACCTGCGGCACGCTCACTGCTGGGTGTGGCTCACCGCCTCGCAGCTCTTCGGCCAGCTCTTCGCCGCTCAGCCGGCGGAGAAGCTGGTCGCCATTTGGAGAGAGGAGGGAGGAGACGCTTCGCCTCACCCGGCGGCCGTCGACTTTATCACCAGCAACCTGGACAAAAGGGTTAGAGCGAGCTCACTTGGTTTTTTTTGTCGCCACCGCCTTGAATTCCTGCATCTGATTCGTGCTTTGCTTTTTCGTCCAGATGAGAGAGTTGGCTTTAACTTTCTGCCACCAGCTGCAGTCCAAGTTCCTGGACACGGCGTCAGGAGAGCAGGTAGACAGCCTTCAGCACAACAGATATGTAAGAGTCTAACTTTTTTTTTTTCTGGTTTCTAAATGTCTGCCTACCCGCTTGCAGGTGATCAAAAACCTCCTCTACGTCGGGAAGGTGATTTACCTCATATCCCCGGAGTCTGACATCACCTCCCTGCAAGAGGTGAAAGAGGAGGAGGAAGGGGAGGAGCACAGGGAGCCTGAAGGTGGCGAGGATGGGGATCACGATGATGACGAGGAAGAGGAAGAGGAGGAGCAGGAGAACGATGAGGAAAAAGACAACAAGCCTCCTTCTTTGCTGTGGCTCATGAAGAAGCTGTCTCTGATGGCGAAGAGAGAAGCAGCTTACGCTCCTAAAGTTCCTCTCAAGGTGAGCAGGTCGACTGTTTGGTCAGGGTTTTAACTACAAACGTGTGTATTTAATGGGAGTACATGTGATAGACCAACACAAAGTAGTGCACTGTTGTTGTTTTTATTTCTGAAAAGTTTGCCATGCAGTGACATTTA